>NC_089648.1:112839901-113139901 GCF_037042795.1 Molothrus aeneus | reverse complement strand
GAGAGCTGGGCACTGCCAGGGAACCCAGCTGGGCACTGCCAGGGGAACCCAGCTGGGCACTGCCTGGAGAACCCAGCTGGGCTCAGAGCAGGGGACTCAGGGCTGGAGTTGGGGAGCTCTGGAGGAATGGGGGGCTCGGGGGGCTCAGAGGGCTAAAGACTGGGATTACTGGGATTGGGGAGCTCAGGGATAGGACTGGGGGCTCAAGGGGCTCAGGGCTGGGCCTGGGGAACTCCAGGGACCCCAGAGGAGCCGGGGGGGCTCCGGGGGCTCATGGGGTTCAGGGCTGGGCTTGGGGAGCTCAGGCAGCTCAGGGGGCTCAGGGTTGGCCTTGGGGAGCTCTGCAGACTGTGGGGGCTCAGGGGGCTCAGGGCTGGGCCTGGGGAGCTCCAGAGGCCCCAGAGGAGCTGTGGGCAGCTGCTGCTGCCGCTCCCAGCACCTGGCACAGGTGTTGTTTCAGTCCCCAAAAGCCTGGGTTTGATCCAGGCCCGGCAGGTGCTGAGGATGGGGGGACTTTGGGGGGACTCTCAGAGCGCCCAGCACCCCCTGGGCACCCCCTGGGCACCGCTGGGGCTGCCAGGCTGTGCCACAGAGCCTGGCAGGGGCTGGGCTGTGCCAGGAGCGAGTGCAGCCCCGAGAGGGGCCCCTGGGCAGGGCTGCCCTGGCCCTCCCTCCGTGCTGGAAGGCTCCTGGGGCACAGGGGGGCACTGCGGAATAGCGCATTAATTAACAATGCTAATTAACGGCAGCGGGTCCCTGCCGGGACGGGCCCTGCTGGGGATCCCGGCTGGGAAGGGGCAGAGCCCTGGCATTGATCCCCAGTCACACAGGCTGGGTCCTGCTGGGCTGGGACTGGGATTGACCCCCGGAGCCCGTGGGCTGGCTCCTAACAGGCTGGAATTGAATAAACCCTCAGATCCCATGGGCAGGGACTGGGATTGACCCCCTGAGCCCATGGGCGAGTCCTGGTGGGCTGGGATTAAACCCTCAAATCGCATGGACAGGGTCCTGGTGTGCTGGGATTGGGATTGAGCCCTCAAATCCCATGGGCAGGGATTGGGATTTACCCCCAGATCCCATGGATGAGTCCTGGTGTGCTGGGATTGGGATTGAGCCCTCAAATCCCATGAGCAGGGATTGGGATTTACCCCAAATCCCATGGGCTGGGGAACAGCCCCACACTGGGCTGGGCTGGGCAGAGGAGGAGGAGGAGGAGGAAGAGGAGGAGGAGGAGGGGGAGGAGGATGCCCATGGCTCATCCACCTTCCCCAGCAGGCCCTGCTGTCCCCACGGTGTCCCCACAGTGTCCCCATGTCCCCAGAGCCACCCTGCCCCATAGGGGTGGCAGCTCCATCCCCTGCGGGCTGAGGAGCCCCATGGTGTCCCCAAGGTGTCCCCAAGGTGTCCCCATGGTGTCCCCAGGGTGTCCCCAAGGTGTCCCCATGGTGTCCCCATGGTGTCCCCAGGGTGTCCCCAAGGTGTCCCCAAGGTGTCCCCATGGTGTCCCCATTGTGTCCCCATGGTGTCCCCAAGGTGTCCCAATGGTGTCCCCATGGTGTCCCCATGGTGTCCCCAAGGTGTCCCCATGGTGTCCCCAGGGTGTCCCCAAGGTGTCCCCATGGTGTCCCCAGGGTGTCCCCAAGGTGTCCCCAAGGTGTCCCCATGGTGTCCCCATGGTGTCCCCAAGGTGTCCCCATGGTGTCCCCATTGTGTCCCCATGGTGTCCCCATGGTGTCCCCAGGGTGTCCCCATGGTGTCCCCAAGGTGTCCCAATGGTGTCCCCATGGTGTCCCCATGGTGTCCCCAAGGTGTCCCAATGGTGTCCCCAAGGTGTCCCCATGGTGTCCCCAAGGTGTCCCCATGGTGTCCCCAGGGTGTCCCCATGGTGTCCCCAAGGTGTCCCAATGGTGTCCCCATGGTGTCCCCATGGTGTCCCCAGGGTGTCCCCAAGGTGTCCCCATGGTGTCCCCAGGGTGTCCCCAGGGTGTCCCCAAGGTGTCCCCAAGGTGTCCCCATGGTGTCCCCATGGTGTCCCCAAGGTGTCCCCATGGTGTCCCCATTGTGTCCCCATGGTGTCCCCATGGTGTCCCCAGGGTGTCCCCATGGTGTCCCCATTGTGTCCCCATGGTGTCCCCAAGGTGTCCCCATGGTGTCCCCATTGTGTCCCCATTGTGTCCCCATGGTGTCCCCGTGGTGTCCCCAAGGTGTCCCCGTGGTGTCCCCGTGGTGTCCCCATGGTGTCCCCAAGGTGTCCCCGTGGTGTCCCCGTGGTGTCCCCGTGGTGTCCCCATGGTGTCCCCATGTCCCAGAGCCACCGTGCCCCCTGAGCAGCTCAGCCCCAGCGCTGTCACCCTGCCCGTGCAGGACGTGTCCCCTGCTGTCCCCAGGCAGTGTCCCCTGCCACCGCTGCTGCCACCCCCCCCCCGGGGTGTCCCTGGGGTCCCCCTCACTGGGACGCCCCCAGCCCAGCCCTGTCACTGCACCACGGTGACACGGTGACAGCTGCCAGGGCAGGGCCGGGCCCTGGGGCGGGATGGGATTAATTAAGGATTAATTAATCATGGCTGGAGGGCGGCTCCAAATTAAACCGGGCTGGTGACACGGCCTGGGAGCAGCTGGGGAGAGCTGGGGGCACCGTGTGGTGCTGTCACTGTGTGCCAGGGTGGCACCGTGTGCCAGGGTGTCACCGTGTGCTGGCAGTGTCACCGTGTGCCAGGGTGGCACCGTGTGCCAGGGTGGCACCATGTGCTGGGCAATGTCACCGTGTGCTGGGCACTGTAACCGTGTGCCAGGGTGGCACTGTGTACTGGCAGTGTCACTGTGTGCCAGGGTGGCACCGTGTGCTGGGCAATGTCACCATGTGCCAGGGTGGCACCGTGTGCTGGCAATGTCACCGTGTGCCAGGGTGTCACCGTGTGCTGGCAGTGTCACCGTGTGCTGGCAATGTCACCGTGTGCTGGCAGTGTCACCGTGTGCCAGGGTGTCACCGTGTGCTGGGCAATGTCACCGTGTGCTGGCAGTGTCACCGTGTGCCAGGCAGTGTCACTGTGTGCCAAGGTGGCACCATGTGCTGGGCAGTGTCACTGTGTGCCAGGATGTCACCGTGTGCTGGGCAGTGTCACTGTGTGCCAAGGTGGCACCATGTGCTGGGCAGTGTCACTGTGTGCCAGGATGTCACCGTGTGCCAGGCAGTGTCACTGTGTGCCAGGGCGGCACTTCTGTGCCAGGGTGGGGGTGACCTGGCCACCTGTGCCAGGCCCTGAGGTCACGGCTGTGGGGACACGGCTGCCAAGCTGAGCAGTGCCATGGGGCAGTGAGGGTGGCAGTGCTGGTGGCCAAGGGACAGTGACCCCGAGGGATGCAGGAGTGGTGCCACCACGGCCTGAGGGACCCCACAGGGACACAGGCATGGTGCCACCATGGCTCCGGTGACCAAGGGACACGGCTGTGACGGTCCCATGGCCAGAGGGATCCCGAGAGACGCAGCTGTGGTGGCATCGTGGCCCCAGGGCCCCCGAGCTGCTGGCACTGCCACTGCTGGGTGAGGTCACGGTGCCCTGTCCCACTGCCCTGTCCTGGTGCCATGTCCCAGTGCCAATCCCAGTACCACTCCCGGTTCCATGTCCTGGTGCTGTGTCCCGGTGCCACTCCTGATTCCATGTCCTGGTGCCCTGTCCCGGTGCCACTCCCGGTTCCCTGTCCCGGTGCCACTCCCGGTGCCCTGTCCCGGTTCCATGTCCCGGTTCCATGTCCCAGTGCCCTGTCCCGGTCCCACTCCCGGTGCCCTGTCCCGGTGCCACTCCCGGTTCCCTGTCCCGGTCCCACTCCCGGTGCCCTGTCCCGGTCCCACTCCCGGTGCCCTGTCCCGGTGCCCTGTCCCGGTCCCACTCCCGGTGCCCTGTCCCGGTGCCATTCCCGGTTCCATGTCCCGGTTCCCTGTCCCGGTGCCCTGTCCCGGTCCCACTCCCGGTGCCCTGTCCCGGTGCCCTGTCCCGGTGTCACTCCTGGTTCCATGTCCCGGTGCCCTGTCCCGGTCCCACTCCCGGTGCCCTGTCCCGGTGCCCTGTCCCGGTCCCACTCCCGGTGCCCTGTCCCGGTGCCACTCCCGGCGTGCTGCTGCCGCTGCCTGTGCCCGGGGAGGCTGAGCAGCTGCGGCGGTGCCCGCTGTCCCCGCTGTCCCTGCTGTCCCCGCTGTCCCCCCCGCCTGACCTGGTTTCCAGCTCCGAGCGCTCCCGGTTATGCAACCGCGGCCGGTTCCTCCCAGCAGAGATGGCCGCGGCCATCCCGGGCACCGCGGGCATCCCGAAGGGGCTCAGTGTCCCCAGGTGCCACCGGGGCTGGTGCCACCCCTGGCTGTGGGAGCGCTGCTGGCGGCACCGGGGGCAGGTGGCGGGCGGTGCCCTGTCCTTGGGGACACGGCGAGTGTCACTCGGAGCTGCGGTGCGGGCAGGGGCGGGCACAGCCTGGGGCTCCCGCACCTGCGGCCTCACCCGCCACACCCGTGCCACCCGTGGGCAGGAGGAGGAGGAGGAGGAGGAGGAGGAGGAGGGAGCTGGGATGAAGGGCAGGGGGGTCAGCAATGAAGGGATCGATCCGGGGGGCGCAGGGAGCAGCCCCGGGATCTGGCGCTGGCCCGAGCCCCCGGCCCCGTGTAGGGGGACACCGGGTGCACAGGGGGTCCCTGAGGACGCTTCGGGGTGCACAGAGATCCTGGGGTCTCCATGGGGTGTTTGGGGTGCCCGTGGTCTCCCTGGAGTGCTTGAGCTTTTGGGGCTCTCCATGGGGCACTTGGGGTCTTCAGGGTCTCTGTGGGGTTCCTGCAGCCTCCTAGGGGCGCATCAGACCCTGGGGTGTCCATGGGGCTCCAGGGGTCTCCATGGGGTTCCTGGGGTCTCCATGGGGTTCCTGGGGTCTCCGTGGGGCTCCTGGGGTCTCCGTGGGGCTCCTGGGGTGTCCATGGGGCTCCAGGGGTCTCCATGGGGTTCCTGGGGTCTCCGTGGGGTTCCTGGGGTCTCCGTGGGGTTCCTGGGGTGTCCATGGGGCCCCTGAGGTCTCCATGGGGTTCCTGGGGTGTCCATGGGGCTCCTGGGGTGTCCATGGGGCTCCTGGGGTCTCCGCGGGGCTGAGCAGGAGCCGCCCCTCCCCCTGCAGCTGGGAATAATCGGGATTAATTACGGCTCTAATGAGGTGTGAAAGGGTTACGGCCTGCGGGATGAGCAGCGGGCAGGGACACCGGGCGGGGACACCGGGCGGGGACACCGGGCCTGGCCGAGCCTGCACAGCCCCCCCGGCCCCGTGCGAGACCCTGACCGTGCGAGGGGGCCCCGGGCTGGGGCCGTGCCCACCCGGACCCCTCCGGCACCGCGGTGGCTTCGTGTCCCCAAAGGGAGCCTGGCAGGGACCCGGCTGGGCTGGGGACAGAGGGGACAGGGCAGGCGGCCCCCAGCGCGGTGCTGGCACGGGTGGGCACGGGTGGGAGGCGTGGCGGTGTCCCGGGGCTGCCACGGCGGCAGAGCCGGGTACAGACAGCGCTCAGCCCGCGGGCACTGCCCGGCCCTGCCCGGCCCGGCCCGGCCCGGGAGGGCTCGGGATCTTCCCCCCAGGATGTTTAACCCAAAAAACCAAAGGAGCTCCGGGCAGGGCGCAGGGCCGTGCCAAACCAGGGGACGCCCCCGTGCCCCCGCGGGTTCCCAGGGATGCGGCTCCTGCCGGGATGCGGGAGCGCTGGGGGAGGCTCCGGTGTCGGGCACGGCTGCTGGGGCTGCCGGGGGGTGCCGGGCATCACCCGTGGAGCCGGTACCGGCTGGGGCTGCCGGGGGGTGCCGGGCATCATCCGTGGAGCCGGTACCGGCTGGGGCTGCGGGGGGTGCCGGGCATCACCCGTGGAGCCGGTACCGGCTGGGGCTGCGGGGGGTGCCGGGCATCACCCGTGGAGCCGGTACCGGCTGGGGCTGCCGGGGGGTGCCGGGCATCACCCGTGGAGCCGGTACCGGCTGGGACCCGTCTGCGGCCCGGGCCGGGCCGGGTGGGGCTCAGCAGCGGCTCCGTGTCCGGGGCGGCGGCGGTGACACCGAGCCCGGGAGGAGTGCTGGAGGCTCTGTCACCATCCTGATGTCCCCGAGGCCAGGGTGTCCCCGCAGGCACTGGGGATTCTGTCACCACCCTGATGTCCCCAGGCCCGGGCTGTGCTGGCGGTTCTGTCACCCCCTTGATGTCCCCGAGGCCGCTCTCCCCGGCCAGATGTGCGGCTGTGCGGGGGGAGGGGGGAGCACATCTGGCAGCTGTGCCGGGCCCGAACACTGCGCGCTCTGTGCGGTGACCGCGGCCATGACCAATGCGGGATCTCCGGCTCCCGCAGCTGCTGCCGGCCCCGAGCAGCGCTTCCCAGGGAAACCTCGCTGCCCTTCCGCCATCAAATCCCCGCCTCTGCCACATGGCCAGGGGACAAGGCACCCCGCAGGGAGGAGATGGAGTTATTGAATATTTGGCGGATGACAGAACGCGGCTCCCTGCTCACGGGCTGCTGCTGCTGCTGCTGCTGGAATCGTTCCCCGCGATTACGGCATCGGCTGCGGCTCGCCAGCCGCTCATGGGGACAATCCTGGTCCCGGGGACAGTCCTGATGCTGGGGACAGTCCTGATGCTGGGGACAGTCCTTATCCTGGGGACAGTCCTGATACTGGGGACAGTCCTAATCCTGGGGACAATGCTGATCTTGGGGACAATGCTGCTCCCGAGGACAGTCCCGATCTTGGGGACAGTCTTGATCCCGGGGACAGTCCCGATCCTGGGGACAGTCTTGATCCTGGGGACAATGCTGCTCCCGAGGACAGTCCCGATCTTGGGGACAGTCCCAATCCTGGGGACAATCCTACTCCTGGGGCTCCCGGGGACAATCCTGCTCGTGGGTACAGCCCTGCTTTGGGGACAGCCCTGCTTTGGGGACAGCCCTGCTTGTGGGTACAATCCTGCTCTGGGGACAGTCCCACACTCCCTGTGCCTGCAGGAATAGGGAATGGCAGCAGAGCTTGGTGTCACCCCCAGGGACACCCCGGCTGTGTGGGCACTGCCAAGGCTTGGGGAGCCAGGAGTGGCCACGGCCACCCCTGTCCTTGTGTGTGTCACCCACAGAGCAGCCGGGGTGGGACATGGCTCCTGTCCCCATTCTGTGCCCCGTGGCAATGGGGATGTCCCCGACCTGGCATTGACCTGTCCCCATTCCCTGTCCCCATGGCAATGGGGATGTCCCTGACCTGGCATTGACCTGTCCCCATTCCCTGTCCCCATGGCAATTGGCATGTCACTGTCCTGGCATTAACCAGTCCCCATGGCAATGGGGATGTCCCTGTCCTGTCCTGGCATTAACCTGTCCCCATTCCCTGTCCCCATGGCAATGGGGATGTCCCCGACCTGGCATTGACCTGTCCCCATTCCCTGTCCCCATGGCAATGGGGATGTCCCTGACCTGGCATTGACCTGTCCCCATTCCCTGTCCCCATGGCATTTGGGATGTCCCTGTCCTGTCCTGGCATTGACCTGTCCCCATTCCCTGTCCCCATGGCATTTGGGATGTCCCTGTCCTGTCCTGGCATTGACCTGTCCCCATTCCCTGTCCCCATGGCATTTGGGATGTCCCTGTCCTGTCCTGGCATTGACCTGTCCCCATTCCTGTCCCTGTGGCAATGGGGATGTCCCTGTCCTGTCCTGGCATTAACCTGTCCCCATTCCCTGTCCCCATGGCAATGGGGATGTCCCCGACCTGGCATTGACCTGTCCCCATTCCTGTCCCCATGGCAATGGGGATGTCCCTGACCTGGCATTGACCTGTCCCCATGGCAATTGGCATGTCACTGTCCTGGCATTAACCTGTCCCCATTCCTGTCCCCATGGCATTTGGGATGTCCCTGTCCTGTCCTGGCATTGACCTGTCCCCATTCCTGTCCCCATGGCAGTTGGAATGTCCCTGTCCTGGCATTGACCCAGGGGTGCCAGCACAGGGACAGGGACACAGCTCTGCCCCGGGGCTGCCCATGGGTAAACACTTTCAGGGGCATTTTCCTTGGGTTGGTTTGGTTTTTTCCAGGTACATTTTCCTTGGGTTGGTTTGTTTTTTGTCAGGTGCATTTTCCTTGGGTTGGTTTGTTTTTATTCAGGAGCATTTTCCTTGGGTTGGTTTGGTTTTTTCCAGGTACATTTTCCTTGGGTTGGTTTGGTTTTATTCAGGAGCATTTTCCTTGGGTTGGTTTGGTTTTATTCAGGAGCATTTTCCTTGGGTTGGTTTGGTTTTTGTCAGGTGCATTTTCCTTGGGTTGGTTTGTTTTTATTCAGGAGCATTTTCCTTGGGTTGGTTTGTTTTTTGTCAGGTGCATTTTCCTTGGGTTGCTTTGTTTTTATTCAGGTGCATTTTCCTTGGATTGGTTTTTGTCAGGTGCATTTTCCTTGGGTTGTTTTTTTGTCAGGTGCATTTTCCTTGGATTGGGTTGTTTTTATTCAGGAGCATTTTCCTTGGATTGGTTTGTTTTTTTTTCAGGTGCATTTTCCTTGGGTTGGTTTTGCCCCAGGGAACTGCAAATGGCAATCCTGATCAGGAGGGTGCAGCTGCTGTGAGCCCCATGTCCCTGCCCCAGCCCAGGGGTCAATTAAAAAGGGTTTAATTACCTCCCTCAGTGACACCCTAGGGTGACATCTCACAACAGGGCCCGGGGCACCCCAGTCCTGCTCTCCTCGGTGTCAGGGGTGCTGGGGAGGCCCTGCAGCCTCCCCCTCCCATCTCCCCA
Organism: Molothrus aeneus; assembly: GCF_037042795.1. Classification (NCBI taxonomy): domain Eukaryota; kingdom Metazoa; phylum Chordata; class Aves; order Passeriformes; family Icteridae; genus Molothrus; species Molothrus aeneus. The sequence continues at coordinate 113,131,124 of NC_089648.1, read as the reverse complement.
GTCCTGATGGATCCCACCGGGCTTTCCCCACGAGCCCAGGTGCCCCAGCTCTGCTGTGCCACCATCCCCGCCCTGCAGTGCCCCGGGTGGGCAGCCCCAGCCTCCTGCCCACAGGAGGTGATGGGAGACCCCCCAGCCCCTCCCAGCCCCAGGGCACAGACCCTGACCCCCATGCAGCTCCTGGTGCTGTCCCCACCCCAGCTGGGCCATCAGGAAAACATCCCCACTTTGTGTGTTGGGCCCACAGCACAGCCAAAGGCGCTGCACGCCCAAATGCAGCAAATTCAGCTGAAAACCCACGGGAAGTGGTCCCTGCCTCTGTCCTGCTCCCCATCTCTCCATTCTCATCCCCATCTCCATGCCCATTCCTGTCTGCATCCCCATTCCTGTCTGCATCCCCATTCCCATCTCCATCTCCCATCTCTCTCCCCATCCCTATCCTCGCTCCCATCCCCATCCCTCTCCTTGTCCCTGTCCCCATCCCTGTTCTTATCCCCATTCCCATCCCTCTCTCCATCCCTGTCTCTCTCCCATCCCTCTCCTTGTCCCCATTCCCATCCTTGTCTTTATCCCCATTCCCATCTCCATTTCCCATCCTTCTCCCCATCCCTGTCCTGGCTCCCATTCCCATCCCTGTCCTTATCCCCATTCCTGTCTCACTCCCATTCCCCATTCCTCTCCCTATCTCTGTCCTTGTCCCCATTCCTGTCCTCATCCCTGTCCCCTTTCCCAGCTGGAGCTGCTCTTCCCTCCAGGTTCTCCTGGCTGCCCTTGCAGCTCCTTCCCAACACTTACACCAAGCCAGGCTGCGGCCACCAGGGTGTTCATTGTCCCTGTCCCTCTCCCTGTCCCTGTCCCCCAGGGTGTTCATTGCCCCTGTCCCTGTCCCTGCTGCAGGGAGGGGGCAGAGCTGGGTGTGCTGGGGGTCTCTGCCATCCCTGCTCCCTTATTTCCCTGAATTCCACCCAAACTGAGCCCAGCTCCTGATGCTGCTGCTCCTCTAGGCCTGGCCCTGCTCCTCCCTCCATCCCTGCTTGGGATGGGACCACCAGAGGTTGGTGACAGCCCCAGCCCTGCATCCCACCACCCACCTGGGAGGCTGTGGCCTCACACCTGGCTCCAGGTAAAGGCTGAACCCCCAGGTGCCTGCAGGAGCTCCAGGTGGGTTTGTAAAGGCCGAATCCTGAATCCCCATTGCAGGAGCTCCAGGTGTGTTTTAAAGGCTGAATCCCCACTGCAGGAGCTCCAGGTGTGTTTGTAAAGGCTGAATCCCCACTGCAGGAGCTCCAGGTGTGTTTTAAAGGCTGAATCCCCATTGCAGGAGCTCCAGGTGTGTTTGTAAAGGCTGAATCCCCACTGCAGGAGCTCCAGGTGTGTTTGTAAAGGCTGAATCCCCATTGCAGGAGCTCCAGGTGTGTTTTAAAGGCTGAATCCCCATTGCAGGAGCTCCAGGTGTGTTTGTAAAGGCTGAATCCCCACTGCAGGAGCTCCAGGTGTGTTTGTAAAGGCTGAATCCCCACTGCAGGAGCTCCAGGTGTGTTTTAAAGGCTGAATCCCCACTGCAGGAGCTCCAGGTGTGTTTTAAAGGCTGAATCCCCACTGCAGGAGCTCCAGGTGTGTTTTAAAGGCTGAATCCCCATTGCAGGAGCTCCAGGTGTGTTTTAAAGGCTGAATCCCCACTGCAGGAGCTCCAGGTGTGTTTTAAAGGCTGAATCCCCACTGCAGGAGCTCCAGGTGTGTTTGTAAAGGCTGAATCCCCACTGCAGGAGCTCCAGGTGTGTTTTAAAGGCTGAATCCCCACTGCAGGAGCTCCAGGTGTGTTTGTAAAGGCTGAATCCCCACTGCAGGAGCTCCAGGTGTGTTTTAAAGGCTGAATCCCCATTACAGGAGCTCCAGGTGTGTTTTAAAGGCTGAATCCCCACTGCAGGAGCTCCAGGTGTGTTTTAAAGGCTGAATCCCCATTGCAGGAGCTTCAGGTGTGTTTTAAAGGCTGACTCTCCATTACAGGAGCTCCAGGTGTGTTTTAAAGGCTGAATCTCCATTACAGGAGCTCCAGGTGTGTTTTAAAGGCTGAATCCCCATTGCAGGAGCTCCAGGTGTGTTTTAAAGGCTGAATCCCCACTGCAGGAGCTCCAGGTGTGTTTTAAAGGCTGACTCTCCATTACAGGAGCTCCAGGTGTGTTTTAAAGGCTGAACCCCCCGGGTTCTGTGCAGGGGTGACCCTGGGGGCTGCTCCCCTGTGTTCCATGCCCGGGGAGGGACAGAGGCAGGAGCAGTGACCCCGTGGGGGTGACAGTGGCGCTGTTGGGGGAGCCGGGAAGGGAGCAGCACACGGAGGCAGCAGCAGTGTCCTTTCAGGTGTTATTTTTGTTTTTTAAGCCTGCCTGAGCGGCTGAGCCGGGTGGGAACACACCGAGGGTGCATGCAATGCCTGAGGGGCAGGAGAGGCCTCGGGACAGCTCCCGGTGCTGGCTCCCGGCGGCTGCAGGTGGTGGAGATCGGTCACAGTTGCACGATGGTGATGGATGGGCTGGAACCGCCTCTTCTGAGGGGGGAGACGTCCCTCGATCGCAGGAGCAACCTCCGAGCCTGCGGCACCGGGAAACCCGTCAGGGTCTGCAGGGATCCTGCAGAGACCTCACAGAAATCCTGCAGAGACCCCACAGAAATCCTGCAGAGATCCCACAGAAATCCTGCAGAGACCCTGCAGAGACCCCACAGAAATCCTGCAGAGATCCCACAGAAATCCTGCAGAGATCCCACAGAGACCCTGCAGAGACCCCACAGAAATCCTGCAGAGACCCCACAGAAATCCTGCAGAAATCCTGCAGAGACCCTGCAGAGATCCCACAGAATTCCTGCAGAAATCCTGCAGAGATCCCACAAAAATCCTGCAGAGATCCCACAGCAATCCCACAGAGACCCTGCAGTGATACCACAGAGATTCCACAGAGATCCCACAGAGACCCCATCCTGCAGAAATCCCATGGAAATCCCACAGAGATCCCGCCTGGCCCTGGAACCACCAGTGCTGCGAGCTGGGCAGGGAATGGAGCCCCAGGAGGGGCTGAGGGAGCTGGGCAGGGAATGGAGCCCCAGCAGGGGCTGAGGGAGCTGGGCAGGGAATGGAGCCCCAGCAGGGGCTGAGGGAGCTGGGCAGGGAATGGAGCCCCAGCAGGGGCTGAGGGAGCTGGGCAGGGGCTCAGCCTGGAGCAAAGGAGGCTCAGGGGGCCCTTGTGGCTCTGCACAAGTCCCTGCCAGGAGGGCACAGCCAGGGGGGGTCGGGCTCTGCTCCCAGGGAACAGGGACAGGACAAGGGGAAATGGCCTCAGGCTGGGCCAGGGCAGGCTCAGGGTGGACACCAGGAGGAATTTCTGCATGGAAAGGGGGCTCAGGCCTTGGCAGGGGCTGCCCAGGGAGGTTTGGGGTGCCCATCCCTGCAGGGCTTTAGCAGCTGTGTGGATGTGGCACTTGGGCACTTTCTGTGTGGGTATTGAATGTAAAATCCTTGTTCATGGTTTGTGCTGGGCTGAGCTCTCAGGGCCTTGGTTTCACTTCTGCCAGGGCCTGGCTTTGGCTTTCCCATACCCAAGGCCGAGGCAGGGGTGGCTCTGGACAAGGAGACCAAGCTCTGATCATTCTCCTTTCCTTGCTGGTTAAAGCTTTGAGTGGCTGGAACTGTTCTGCATCCCTGTGGAAGCTCAGGGAAGCTGTTGGACACCAGGAGGACTTTCCCCATGGAAAGGGTGCTCAGGCCTTGGAACTGCTCCTGGAGGTTTGCAGTGCCCATCCCTGGAGGGTTTCAGAGCCCTGTGGCTGTGGCACCTGGGGACAGGGGACAGTGGTGGCCTGGGCAGTGCTGGGGGTGGCTGGGCTCAGTGTCCCAGAGAGCTTTTCCAGCTTTTCCAGCCCCAGTGACCCCTGAGCCCCCTGGCCAAACCCGAGTGTGGCACCACCAGAGCGTCCAGCTGGGCCCAGAACTGCTGCCCTCGGGGCAGGGGCCAGGAACCTCCAGCTCCTGAGGCCAGGGCAGGTCCCCAGGGTGACTCTGCCAGCCCAGGTGAGGTCAGGGCTGGGGACAGCCCCTCCAGCAGCAGGCTCAGGAGCACCCTCTGGTCCTGGCACCACACACTGGAGGAACTCAGAACCCCTGAGGTTAGGAAAGACCTCTGGGGTCAGCAAGTGCAATCCCCACCTTGTCCCCACCTTGTCCCCTGAGTGACGCCTCCAAACCTCCCTGGGCAGCCCCTGCCAAGGCCTGACCCCCTTTCCATGGGGAAATTCTCCCTGCTGGCAGAGCCACCACGGTGTAAAGGGTTATTTTTGCTTTTCTTTTGTCCTTTCCCATTTTTAATGTAGGATCCAGGAGCCTGGCTGGTTCCTCTCCCTCATTTCTCAGGGGTCTCTCATTCACCCTCATTCTCTCGTGTGCTGGAGGCCCCTCTGGGCTCTGGGGAAGGGGAAATTGGGGCTCCTCCTGTCCCCCCCAGCCCTGGGGGTGGCAGGGTCACTCATGTCCCTGTCTCCAAAGCCTTTCAGGGGGTGAGGGAAAGCCTCACTCTGTGGCTGCCCGTGGTGCCTCCCCCTCCAACGCTGCAATTTCACTCCTTCTTGAGTTACCAGATTGTTTCCCAGATCAGGCAGGACTTGAATTTCTAATGCAAAAACTGCCAGAAAGGCTCCTGAGCCTCTCTGGGGCTCTCTCCTTGCACTGCTGGGAGGTGGGGAAAAGGGCAAATCCCCTTTTTGCACTTTGCTGAGGATGTTTGGTGGGAGCTGGTGCTGGGATCATCCCACAAAATCCTGCTCTGGATCCTCCTGGCCCTGGGGGATCAGGGAAAGGTCTCCAAGGCTTTCCCCTGCCCGGTGCCTGCCATCAGCAGGGAGAGGGAGGAGGTCCCAGAGGAAGGTCCCTGCTGTCCCCATGCCCTGCTGTCCCCTCTGCTGCACCCATGGCAGGAGTTTCTGCCTCCTGCTCGCGGGGAGTGCTGATGGGCATTGTGGCAAACTTCCAGAGGCTGTGGAAACCCGAGCCTGCTCCTCGCAGCTTTTCAGGTGGGGGAGATAAGGATCTCCCCGGAGACACTGCAGGCTCCAGCCCTGCCCCTCCTGCTCTCCCTGCACCTGTCTGTCTGTCCATCTGTTGTGCCTGCTTATTAACTCGGAGCCCTGCCTTTCTCAGGGGCAGACAATGTATTTTTGGTCTGTCTGGACAGGGTCCATCACCACGGGCTCCTGTTTCCTCTCCTTACAGAAGGGACCATAAAAGGGGAGAAGGGACAATAAAATGGGAGACAAGGCTGGCAGGGCTGGGGTGATGGTGTTTGCCCACCCTGGGGAGAGCTCAGAGCCCCTGAAGGGGCTCCAGGAGAGCTGCAGAGGGACTGGGGACAAGGCCTGGAGGGACAGGAGCCAGGGAATGGCTCCCAGTGCCACAGGGCAGGGCTGGATGGGATCTTGGGAATGGGGAATTGTGCCCTGGCAGGGTGGGCAGGCCCTGGCACAGGGTGCCCAGCCTGGATCCCTGGCAGTGCCCAAGGCCAGGCTGCACACTGGCACACCCTGGCACACTGGGAGGTGTCCCTGCCATGGCACTGGATGGGATAGGGTGAGTTTTAGGATCCCTTCCCACCCAACCCATTCCATAATTCTGAGGAAAACATCCTTTTGAGGGGAGGGATGGGCAGGTGGGACCTTCCTGGTGCAGAAACAGGACAAGAGCAGGAGGTGACAGGAGCTCAGGAGGTGACAGGAGCCCCAGGAGCTGCTGGAGGTGGGACAGGTGTCCATCCTTACCTGAGCTGCTGTCCAGCCTGTGGTCCCTCCTAACCTGCAAAGAGGGAAGAGCAGGTTAGCACGGGGAGCATTTCCTGTCCCACGAAATGAGGATCTGCCCCCAGCTCTTACTGCTGCAGGGGGACAGAATTCCCTTTGTTCCTGTGCCTTTTCTTTTCCCCCTGTGTCACAGACACGTTTTATCAGAAATCCTTTCCTTAGGATTTTTCCTCCTGAGAAGCTGAGAGGCCTCAGGAACAAAATGAAACCAATGGTTATCTGCTGCTGTGGGATGCAGCAGGAACAAAATGCAACCAATGGTTATCTGCTGCTGTGGGATGCAGCAGGAACAAAATGTAAACATTGATTATCTGCTGCTGTGGGATGCAGCAGGTGGGTCTGGGATTGGTCCAATGTGGTTGTTTGTAATTAATGGCCAATCACAGCCCAGCTGGCTCAGACTCTCTGGTCAGTCACAAGCCTTTGTTATCATTCTTTCCTTTTCTATTCTCAGCCAGCCTTCTGATGAAATCCTTTCTTCTATTCTTTTAGTATAGTTTTAATGTAATATAGATCATAAAATAATAAATCAGCCTCCTGAAACATGGAGTCAGATTCTCTTCCCTGGGAACACCACCACACCCAGGCACCCCAGAGAAGACCCTGCCTCAGTTTCCCTGAGTCCCCCCCAGCAGTTATTCCCACGCTGGGCTTTGATCCCAGTGCCCTCTGCCCTTCCAGGTGTCACCTCCCTGGCTGCCATGGTGCCTCCCTGTCCCTGCTGTCCTGGGCAGCTCAGCTGGGCCCAGGGTGGCCTCTCTGGTGCCAGGCACAGGGGCAGGACTGTCCCCTCCTTGCCAGGGATGCCACAGGAGCCACAGACCCTGACAAGGACACGTCACTGCTGCGGGGTCACCTCGGTGTCCCCGTGCCAGGCTGTCCCTGCTCTGTGTGGGGGTGGCCCCAGCCTGTCCTGGCACCTGGGCACCTTCCCAGGGCTTGGCCCTGTCCCTGCTGAGCTGCCAGCTCGGTGTCACCCCAAACCTGGAGTGTCCTCTGGGGACAGGGGGATGCAGGAGCTCAGCTTTGCCCAGATGGGCAGGGGCATTCCAGGGAATCCCAGACTGGTTTGGGTGGGAGCTCAGAGCCCCCCCAGTGCCACCCTGCCATGGCAGGGACACCTCCCACTGTCCCAGGGTGTGCCAGTGTCCAGCCTGGCCTTGGGCACTGCCAGGGATCCAGGCTGGGCACCCTGTGCCAGGGCCTGCCCACCCTGCCAGGGCACAATTCCCAATTCCCAAGATCCCATCCAGCCCTGCCCTGTGGCACTGGGAGCCATTCCCTGGCTCCTGTCCCTCCAGGCCTTGTCCCCAGTCCCTCTGCAGCTCTCCTGGAGCCCCTTCAGGCCCTGCCAGTGGCTCCAGGCTCTGCCCAGAGCTCAGTTTTTCCCTTTCACCGCCCAGATCTGCACCCCCCAGGATTTGTGTGCTGAGAATCAGAAGCCCAGCCCGGAGCCATGGCAGGCAGCAGCACCTTGGGATGCCAGGATCCCAACTGGGTTGGGTGGGAAGGGAGCTCAGAGCCCCCCAGTGCCACCCTGCCATGGCAGGGACACCTCCCAGTGTGCCAGGGTGTGCCAGTGTCCAGCCTGGCCTTGGGCACTGCCAGGGATCCAGGCTGGGCACCCTGTGCCAGTGCTGGAATTTCAAACTGGGATATTTTTGTCCAGGAAATGTAATGGGTCAGAAAACTCTGCTGTTCCCACCAGTCTGAGCAGATCCCAGGTGTTTGGTCCCCCTTGCAGTGGTTGCAGGGTTATAGAACCCAAATGGGCAGTAAGGAAGGGACAAGGACGTGGTGAGTCTGAGGTGACACTGTCATGGGTCCATGTCTTGGCCCAAAGAGGAGCACGGAGCCTGGGGGAGAAGCAGCAGCACTTGGCCAGCTCCTGGCAGAGCTGCTCCCACCCCTGATGAGCCCTGGCAGGGGGAAGGTGTGGATGCACAGAGCCAGCATCCACAGGGGGAGCACAGGGAGCAGCAGCAAGGCTGAGCTGGGTGTGTCACCCCAGGATGGGATGGAGGAGGCTCTGCCAGCTCCCAGCTGTGCCCCCAGAGCCTGGAGACCTCGGGGACACCTCTGGGGACACTGCTCTGCAATCCCAGCCACGGGGGATGAAGCTGAGTGGCATTTGTTACAGGAATCAAAGCAGGAAATGTGTGTGTAACAAATCCCAGAGATTTCATCCCCCAAATCCAGCCCTGCTCCATCGAAGGTCAGCCTCTCCAGCAGGGAGGGAGGGCTGGGGTTCATTCACTGGGAATAAGATAAAAACACAGCAGGGAAATAGGAAATAACCACGTGAAGAAACTTGTGAGGAAGCCCAAGGATGATGCTGTCCCTCGGAGTGGCATTCAATGAAAAGAAGGTGGATTAGGAATGGATATTGGGCAGGAATTGTTCCCTGGGAGGGTGGGCAGGCCCCGGGTGCCCAGAGAAGTGCCCCTGGATCCCTGGCAGTGCCCAAGGCCAGGCTGGGCAGGGCTGGGAGCAGCTGGGACAGGGGAAGGTGTCCCTGGCATGGCAGGGGTGGCACTGGAGGGGCTCTGAGCTCCCTTTCCCAAGCCACCCACTCTGGGATGATTCTCTAAATCCGTGGCAGTGAGGACCAACCCCTCCCTTGGCCTGGGTGGGGTGCAGGGGCTGGGGACCCCCTGAGCTGCTTTTTCCTCTGGTTCATCCCAAAAGGAGAATGCTGCTGGGCCAGGGCTGCTGCCAGAGCTGAACCTGGGCTCCCCCCCTGCAGCTCCCTGGCCACAGCTCCCTGGCTGTGGTGTCACCCCTCCCTGCTGTCCCCTCGCCACAGGGTCTGCAGCAGCTCCCCCAGCCCCTGCAGCTCCGTATTGATCATTCCTCGATCTCCCTGCCAGAGGCTGACCTCACCAGCTCTGGGACTGCAATAAAGTGCTTTTTTCCCTGGCAGGGACAGTATTTACATTCCACACCGAGGCTCTTGGACCCAGCTCTGCCCTTGGACACGTCTGGGCTGGAGTAACTGGGGAGAGTTTGTGTTCCATCTCTGCTCCATCCACCATCTGCCATGCCTCAGCCTCCCCCTGTCCCGTTTCCCATGCCAGACACAATGCATATTTGGAAAAAGCCGCGCGGATCATCTGCTAAGCATCTCAAATATTCCAGTGATGAGGAATGTTCTGGGGCAGAGAGGGTCCTGAGACTCGGTTCTGCTCTGAAAATCTCCTGTTTCAGCCAAAATCGAGCTCCCCACCGCGCTCAGCCGCGGGTGGGCAGAGGAACAGAGCGGTTCCAAACACCTGGGTGCTCTGCACAAGGCAGGGGATTGGAAAGCTCAGGGCAATGAGCTCTTCTGGGAGAAGTGCTGCAGCAGCTGAGCCAGCAGGAAATGTGTGTGTAACAAAAGCAGGCTCCAAAGTGCTGCTTTGTTGATGCTGGACTGGGCTTTGGCTCAAGCGAGACAAATGCCGGGGCTGATTCAGACCCGGCCAAGGCTGTTCCTCTGTTTGGGTTTGGAACATCCAGAGCAGAAGCCAAGAGAGCCCTGAGGGAGGTCCTGTCCCTGGGAGGAGCTTCCTGGTGGCTCCTGGAGTGCGAGGAGAGGAGCAGATCCCGGCATTCCCTCCCTCGGGGTGCCCTGAAAACCCTGAGGCCACGAGGATCCCTCCCAGCTCTGGGATAACGCCTGGGATGGGCCACGGGTTCCTCAGCACAGGGGGAAAGCCTGGGACACCAGGGACACAGGGCTGAAAGGCAGGGACCTCCTGTGACAGGGGTGGCACTGCCTGTGGGATCCCCACTGGCACAGGGACACTTGTCCAGCCAAGGTCACCATGGGATCCCCACTGGCACAGGGACACTTGTCCAGCCAAGGTCACCATGGGATGGATCCCCACTGGCACAGGGACACTTGTCCAGCCAAGGTCACCATGGGATGGATCCCCACTGGCACAGGGACACTTGTCCAGCCAAGGTCACCATGGGATGGATCCCCATCAGCACAGGGACACTTGTCCAGCCAAGGTCACCATGGGATCCCCATTGGCACAGGGACACTTGTCCAGCCAAGGTCACCATGGGATCCCCATTGGCACAGGGACACTTGTCCAGCCAAGGCCACCATGGGATCCCCACTGGCACAGGGACACTTGTCCAGCCAAGGCCACCATGGGATGGATCCCCACTGGCACAGGGACACTTGTCCAGCCAAGGCCACCATGGGATGGATCCCCACTGGCACAGGGACACTTGTCCAGCCAAGGCCACCATGGGATGGATCCCTATCAGCACAGGGACACCTGTCCAGCCAAGGTCACCATGGGATGGATCCCCATCAGCACAGGGACACTTGTCCAGCCAAGGTCACCATGGGATGGATCCCCACTGGCACAGGGACACTTGTCCAGCCAAGGTCACCATGGGATGGATCCCCACTGGCACAGGGACACTTGTCCAGCCAAGGTCACCATGGGATGGATCCCCATCAGCACAGGGACACTTGTCCAGCCAAGGCCACCATGGGATGGATCCCCATCAGCACAGGGACACTTGTCCAGCCAAGGTCACCATGGGATCCCCACTGGCACAGGGACACTTGTCCAGCCAAGGTCACCATGGGATGGATCCCCATCAGCACAGGGACACTTGTCCAGCCAAGGTCACTCTGGGATGGATCCCCACTGGCACAGGGACACTTGTCCAGCCAAGGTCACCGTGGGATGGATCCCCACTGGCACACGGACACTTGTCCAGCCAAGGTCACCATGGGATGGATCCCCACTGGCACAGGGACACTTGTCCAGCCAAGGTCACCATGGGATGGATCCCCACTGGCACAGGGACACTTGTCCAGCCAAGGCCACCATGGGATGGATCCCCATCAGCACAGGGACACTTGTCCAGCCAAGGTCACCATGGGATGGATCCCCATCAGCACAGGGACACTTGTCCAGCCAAGGCCACCATGGGATGGATCCCCACTGGCACAGGGACACTTGTCCAGCCAAGGTCACTCTGGGATGGATCCCCACTGGCACAGGGACACTTGTCCAGCCAAGGTCGCCATGGGCAGGGGCTGGGCAGGTGACAGTGCCAGTGCTCAGGGTCTGTCCTGGTGAGTGCCACACTCTGTCTGAGCCAGCCCTGTGATTTCTCGCAGCCTCTGGAGCAGCTCCTCCTCCTCCTCCTCTCTCACATTTCTGTGTAACACTGGCCCATGGCAGCTGCTGGGCACAGGGACTGGGGCTGGGAGGTGACATGTGACAGGTGCCACAGCACCTGCCAGGGGGCTGCTCCGCCAGAGCCACCTGCACCCAGAGCCATCCACCTGATCCAGAGCCACCCACCTGCACCCAGAGCCACCTGCACCGGGAGCCACCTGCACCGGGAGCCACCTGCTCCACCAGAGCCACCCACCTGCACCTGGGGACATCCACCTGATCCAGGGACATCCACCTGCCCCCAGAGCCATCCACCTGCACCCAGGGCCATCCACCTGATCCAGAGCCACCTGCACCCAGAGCCATCCACCTGCATCCAGAGCCATCCACCTGCACCCAGAGCCACCCACCTGATCCAGAGCCACCCACCTGATCCAGAGCCACCTGCACCCAGGGCCATCCACCTGCACCCAGAGCCATCCACCTGCACCCAGGGCCATCCACCTGCACCCAGAGCCACCTGCATCCAGAGCCACCTGCACCCAGAGCCACCCACCTGATCCAGAGCCATCCACCTGCACCCGGGGCCATCCACCTGCACCCAGGGCCATCCACCTGCACCCAGGGCCATCCACCTGCATCCAGAGCCACCTGCACCCAGAGCCAACCACCTGATCCAGAGCCACCTGCACCCAGGGCCATCCACCTGCACCCGGGGACATCCACCTGCATCCAGAGCCATCCACCTGCACCCAGGGCCATCCACCTGCACCTGGGAACATCCACCTGCACCTGGGGACATCCACCTGCACCCAGGGCCATCCACCTGCACCCGGGAACATCCACCTGCACCTGGGGACATCCACCTGCACCCAGGGCCATCCACCTGCACCCGGGAACATCCACCTGCACCTGGGGACATCCACCTGCACCCAGAGCCATCCACCTGCACCCAGAGCCACCTGCACCCAGAGCCACCTGCACCTGGGTCCATCCACCTGCACCCAGGGCCATCCACCTGCACCCAGGTCCATCCACCTGCACCCAGGGCCACCCACCTGCACCCAGGGCCATCCATCTGCACCCAGAGCCATCCACCTGCACCCAGGGCCATCCACCTGCACCCAGGGCCACCCACCTGCACCCAGAGCCATCCACCTGCACCCAGGGCCATCCACCTGCACCCAGGGCCATCCATCTGCACCCAGAGCCACCTGCACCCAGGGCCATCCACCTGCACCTGGGTCCATCCACCTGCACCCAGAGCCATCCACCTGCATCCAGAGCCATCCACCTGCACCTGGGTCCATCCACCTGCACCCAGAGCCACCTGCACCCAGGGCCATCCACGTGCACCTGGGTCCATCCACCTGCACCCAGAGGCCCCCGTGGGGTGCCAAGGGAGTCAGTGAAGCCCCAGAGGAGTGATCAGAAAACGCTGCAGAGCTCTGAGACATGTTTGTCCCCTCACCTCGGTCCTTCCCGTTCTGCAGCTTCTCTGTTTCTTCTTCGTCTTCTTCCTCTGCTTCAGGGGAAAACACAAAGAGGAAAAGCAGACATGAGACAGGGGGGTGAGAGGAGAGAGGCAATCCTGGAATTGTTGGGGTTGGGAAATCCCTCAGACCATCGAGTCCACTTGTTCCCCCAATTGCCAAGGCCACCAGTGCCCCAAGTCCCCAGTGCCACATCCACAGGGCCCTTAAGCCCCTTCAGGGGTTTTGACTGGTTTTTGACTGGTTTTGCTGTTTTGACACAGCAGAGTGGGAGCAGAAGGTGACATTCTCCTGCAGGTGGTGGCTCTTATCTCATTCCAGCACTTCCCTGGGACCTGTGCAAACAGCTGGTGGCTATCCTGAGGGTGGAGTCACTGCTGCAAGGGCAGGGAGAGCCCCCAGTGAAAGGCACAGCTGTGATGTGTGCTGGGAGAGCAGGCCAAACCTCATCTCCACAAATTAAAAACATTCTGCGTTTTTATTTATTTTGTTATTACCACATATTCTATGTGGTAACTGGAGGGGAATATCAAATGTAGGCTGAACTAAAGAAGTATGGTTGCACCATGAAGTCTGATTTTTGAATTTACTGCTATAGGGAGTAACATCTTCAACTAAACATTGATTTTCCCCTGCATTAATTAAATTTGCAGGGGAATTAATTAAATTGAATAAATTAAATAGAAAATATTTATATATTATATATTTTACAAATATTAGCTATAATAAATTATATAATATATAAATATTATACATAATATTTATATATTATTATATAAAATAAATTATGTCTAATAATATACAAAATATTATATATAATATAATATTTTATATAATATAACATTATATATTATATATTATATATTATTTGTATTATATATTATATATATTATATAATATATATATAATACATAATATATAAAATGTATATATATAATAAATTAAATATATTAATTAAATTAAAATTAATTAAATCATTAAATAAAAAAATTAAATAAATTAAATTTGACACAACAGGTCATGTACATAGAGCCAAGGATCTCCAATCCTTGAGGGTCTGAAGATGCCTTGGGAAGGTGAGGAACTCACTGTTCCCATGCATCCACAGGAACATAAAGATTATTTGGGGATGATCCCATAAATGTGCCTGATATTTGAATATCTCTTGGGATTGGCCAAACACCCACTGATTTTGGCCAAAAACCCCAACTAAACAGGTGGAAATGGTTTTTTGGGGGTCATATTGGACAAATGTTTGCTATCTAAACCTGAAACATTAGCTGAAGTCACCCAAACATTTATTTTAGGTTGGCTAAAGCAGCTGGAGAAACAAAACAGCTGCAGAACCAGAGGTGTTTAGGGTGGATGTGACCAGAGGGGACCTTGCAGGCACGTCCTTGGTGGCTTTGAGAGCAGGATGGTGACATGTGGGGGTCACACAGCTCCAGTGGGTCCTTGAAGGGAGAGCTGAGGAGATCAGGCAGCTCTGGAATAACCAGGATTGTGACCTGGAGCTGAGGAGATCAGGCAGCTCTGGAATAACCAGGATTGTGACCTGGAGCTGAGGAGATCAGGCAGCTCTGGAATAACCAGGATTGTCACCTGGAGCTGAGGAGATCAGGCAGCTCTGGAATAACCAGGATTGTCACCTGGAGCTGAGGAGATCAGGCAGCTCTGGAATAACCAGGATTGTCACCTGGAGCTGAGGAGATCAGGCAGCTCTGGAATAACCAGGATTGTCACCTGGAGCTGAGGAGATCAGGCAGCTCTGGAATAACCAGGATTGTCACCTGGAGCTGAGGAGATCAGGCAGCTCTGGAATAACCAGGATTGTCACCTGGAGCTGAGGAGATCAGGCAGCTCTGGAATAACCAGGATTGTCACCTGGAGCTGAGGAGATCAGGCAGCTCTGGAATAACCAGGATTGTCACCTGGAGCTGAGGAGATCAGGCAGCTCTGGAATAACCAGGATTGTCACCTGGAGCTGAGGAGATCAGGCAGCTCTGGAATAACCAGGATTGTCACCTGGAGCTGAGGAGATCAGGCAGCTCTGGAATAACCAGGATTGTCACCTGGAGCTGAGGAGATCAGGCAGCTCTGGAATAACCAGGATTGTCACCTGGAGCTGAGGAGATCAGGCAGCTCTGGAATAACCAGGATTGTCACCTGGAGCTGAGGAGATCAGGCAGCTCTGGAATAACCAGGATTGTCACCTGGAGCTCAGTGGTGGGTCAGGAACAACCAGCGTTGCCTTGGCTCCCTGCAGAGCAGCACCTCCTGAAGCAGCTCCTTTGGAGCTCAGGTGGAGCAAAAATGGAGTAAAAATGGAGTAAAAATGGGATCAGTGTTTGCCCAGCAGCCCTGGGAGTGTGAGAGTGGCACTTTGGTGTGGCTGTGGCACCTGGGGACACGGGGCAGTGGTGGCCTTGGCAGTGCTGGGGGAACAGTTGGACTCAGGGGCTTGGAGATCTTCTTCACCCTCAGGGATTTTGTGATTCTGTAGTTCTGTGACTCCACAGCTCCATCACAGAATCATGGAATACCCTGAGCTGGAAGAGACCCCCAGGTGCACGAGTCCAACCCCTGTCCCTGCACACACCAACACCAACAATCCCACCCCGGGCATCCCTGGCAGCGCTGTCCAAAGGCTCCTGGAGCTCTGGCAGCCTCGGGGCCGTGCCCATCCCTGGGCAGCCTGGCAGTGCCAGCACCTCTGGGGATGAACCTTCCCTGCTCTCCAGCCATCCCTGCCCAGCACCATGGCAGGAGAAGGTGCCTGGGGCCATCAGGGCATGCTGGGGAGCCCTGGGAGGACGGGGTGGGGCTGCTGAGTGTGTCCCCTCCTGGGGAACCCCCTGCTCTGGGCAGGGCAGAGACAGGGAAGGGACAGGGACAGGGCAGGGACAGGGACAGGGATAGGACAGGGAAGGGACAGGGACAGGGCAGGGACAGGACAGGGAAGGGACAGGACAGGGACAGGGACAGGGACAGGACAGGGACAGGGACAGGGACGGGACAGGGACAGGGACAGGGATAGGACAGGGAAGGGACAGGGACAGGGACAGGACAGGGAAGGGACAGGGACGGGACAGGGACAGGGACAGGGCAGGGACAGGACAGGGACAGGGACAGGGACAGGGACAGGGAAGGGACAGGGACAGGGACAGGGAAGGGACAGGGACAGGGACAGGGACAGGGCAGGGACAGGGACAGGGACAGGGCAGGGACAGGGACAGGGACAGGGACAGGGACAGGGACAGGGAAGGGACAGGGACAGGGACAGGGACAGGGACAGGGCAGGGACAGGGACAGGGACAGGGACAGGGACAGGGACAGGGAAGGGACAGGGATTGGACAGGGACAAGGATAGGACAGGGACAGGGACAGGGACAGGGACAGGGAAGGGACAGGACAGGAGAAGGGACAGGAGAAGGGAAGGGAAGGGAAGGGAAGGGAAGGGAAGGGAAGGAAAGGAAAGGAAAGGAAAGGAAAGGAAAGGAAAGGAAAGGAAAGGAAAGGAAAGGAAAGGAAAGGAAAGGAAAGGAAAGGAAAGGAAAGGAAAGGAAAGGAAAGGAAAGGAAAGGAAAGGAAAGGAAAGGAAAGGAAAGGAAAGGAAAGGGACAGGGCAGGGAATCAAGGAATGGCAGGGGGAGAGCAGAGCAGAGCAGGCAGGGAGCTGCAGCCCCCCTGGATCCCAGCCCTCCCCACGCTGCAGGAGTTCTCTGTTCCCACAGCTCCCCATGGGACACAATGTGTGAAATCCTGCTGGCTCCATCAGCTGAGGATAACTCATGCTCTTCCTCATTTGCACAAATGACACCGTCTCAGACACTTCAGGAGAGCCTTCCCTGGTGTCTGCATCTCCTCGGGCACGAGGCTGTCAGCAGCTCCATTTTCATTTCATTCCCACTCCCTGGTGAGGCACATAGCTTTGGAGGTCCCTGGCATGGCTGGTGGCCAGGGATGGACCCTGGGGGTGGCTGGAGCTGCGTCAGGGGCTTTGGGATGGAGAGCGGGGAAAGCTGTGGACAATGGCCTCAGGCACAGGCTGGGATTGTTGGGGTGTCCTGGGCAGGGCCAGGAGCTGGACTCCATCATCCCTGTGCCTCTGACTCAGGCTATTCCACAATTCTGTGATTCTACAACACTCCCTCTGCTCTGGAAAGCAAAAAGGGACGAGTGCAGACTCCGGGCAGAGGTTTGTTCTCTGTGTTTGAGCCTCGGGAGCAGAGCTGAGGTGATTTATGGGGGAGCTGGTGGCCTTGGCACGGCCCTGCTGGTGCTGTGTCATCCATGGACAACTTTATTAACTCGAGCTGCCTCTGCTGCCAGGACATGGGGCTGGAGGGGGATTTACTGCTGGGCAGTGAGACCCACCCTGTTCATCCCTGGAGGCTCCACCACCACCATGGCAGAGCCTTGTGGGTCACCCAAAACGTGTGGGGAATTTGGTGCTGGCTCCAGCAGGGAGCAGGAACAGACACAGGACAATTCCCTTCCTCCTCATCACCAAAACCAGCCCAGAACAGAACCACAGCATCCTTCACCTTGCCCAAGGGCAGGAACAGACACAGGGCACTTCATCCTCAGCAGCAAAACCAGCCCAGAACAGAACCACAGCACCTTCACCTTGCCCAAGGGCAAGAACAGACAACTGGGCACTTCCCTTCCTCCTCCTCAGCACCCAAACCAGCCCAGAACAGAACCACAGCACCTTCACCTTGCCAGAGGGCAGGAACAGACACAGGGCACTTCATCCTCAGCAGCAAAACCAGCTCAGAACAGAACCACAGCACCTTCACCTTGCCAGAGGGCAGGAACAGACACAGGGCACTTCATCCTCAGCAGCAAAACCAGCTCAGAACAGAACCACAGCACCTTCACCTTGCCCAAGGGCAAGAACAGACACAGGGCACTTCATCCTCAGCAGCAAAACCAGCTCAGAACAGAACCACAGCACCTTCACCTTGCCCAAGGGCAGGAACAGACACAGGACACTTCCCTTCCTCCTCCTCAGCACCCAAACCAGCCCAGAACAGAACCACAGCATCCTTCACCTTGCCCAAGGGCAGGAACAGACAACTGGGCACCTCTCTTCTTTCTCTGCACCCAAACCAGCCCAGAACAGAACCACATCACCTTCACCTTGCTAAAGAGCAGGAACAGACAACTGGGCACCTCTCTTCTTTCTCTGCACCCAAACCAGCCCAGAACAGAACCACAGCACCTTCACCTTGCCCAAGGGCCTCCACAGATTCCAAGCTGTGACTGCTCCCCTGTTTGTCACCAGCCCAGAGCACTGGTTTCAGTCTGTCCTTGGGCACCTCCAGGGATGGCACTGCACCCTGGAGAGCCCCTCTCAGAGGCTGACAACCCTTTCTTTCCATGGAGAAATCCCTCCTGGAAGCAGGATTTAGTGCTGGAGCACTGCATGGTCCCAGCCCTGCTGCTGACAAGGGCCAGGGGACACTTCCCTGGGAGAGGCAGGACCTGCCCCAGCCCCAGAGGGGTGTTCAGCTCCCCTGGCACGGGGAAGAGGCTCAGAGGGAGTAATTATCTGTTTTCCACGTCATTGTTTAACCACAAGGGATGAAAATGGCCTCCTGTACAGTTATTGAGATGTGGTTGCATCATCTGATGGGGAGTCGAGGCAGAGGGTCTCACCTGCTGCCCGGGTATTGCAGGAATTTGGGGACACTCACCCCAAAAACCTGCTCTGTCTTGTGACTCTGTCATTGAGATCATCACCCAGCATTGCCCAGGCCAGTGGTGCTGGCTATAAAAATGATTTGTCACTAAGGACATGCAACCTCACGTTACAGAAAACCCAGTTTCAACAGAAATGAAAGTTAATAGAAAACCAGCTTTAACAGGAAATAAACCTAAGGGCAAATCTTCAAGCTGTGGCTCCCAGCTCTCCTTGTGGCTCAGCCCTTACCTGAGTGCAGCTCCTTCACCAGCGAGGACATGGTGTTGGTGATGGAGTCAGCTGCCACCAGCAGGTCATTGCGCAGGTTCCTCCTCGTACCTGGCAGGGACACACGGAGCCTCAGCAGGGCTGCACTGCCACTGCCACTGCCACTGCCACTGTCCCCAGGGCCCCCTGTCCCTGCCTGGAGTGGCTCCCAAAGCAGGGGACATGGAGGAGATTCACCCAGGGGCACACACAGCATCAGCAGGGCTGCACTGCCACTGCCACTGTCCCCAGGGCCCCCTGTCCCTGCCTGGAGTGGTTCCCAAAGCAGGGGACATGGAACTGGAGATTCCCTCTGGAAAAGCCCTGTGTGCCCCATGCCCTGGCCACCCTGTGACAGTGACAGTGACAGTGACACACACACAGCATCAGCAGGGCTGCACTGCCACTGTCCCCAGGGCCCCCTGTCCCCACCTGGGCTGGCTCCCAAAGCAGGGGACATGGAACTGGAACAGCCCCGTGTGCCCCATGCCCTGGTCACCCTGGGACAGTGACAGTGACAGTGACAGTGACACACACACAGCATCAGCAGGGCTGCACTGCCACTGTCCCCAGGTGTCCCCTGTCCCCACCTGGGCTGGCTCCCACAGCAGGGGAGTACAGGAATGTGGTTTTTGTCGATGGAGTGACAAAACTATCTTTTGTCTTTTTAAGAAGGAAATAAGTTTAGAAGTTTTTCTTTCTGATTAAGTGAAAAAGGTGTTTTATAGGGCTTGGGGGACTTCATTTTAAACTTAAGGATAGTTAATTGGGCAGGAGCTAAAAAGTCTTGCTCAGGCAATTTACTAGAAAAAGAAGAGAACTAAGAAACTGATGGCTTTTGTGAGGTGTTTTACCAGGGGCAAGAGGGTTTCTTGCACTTAGATTAGTTTTTCTCTGCAAAGAGTTTATTATTTTGCCTTTTATTAAAACTTTTTTGTTTCTAACACTGCCACCACAAAAACCATCTTGCTGATTCTATGCCTTCTAAGGCATAAAAATAAGCTGAGTTATCTTGGGTGTGAAATGAATCTCCAAAAGCTTATGAGACCTGGCTTGAAGAGACTCCTGTTTCAGGGGAGATGGAGATTGCCCCTGGACCAGCCCCGTGTGCCCCATGCCCTGGTCACCCTGGGACAGTGGCAGTGACAGTGACAGTGACAGTGGCAGTGACAGCCCCCGGCTGCTCCTCCCACCCTCAGGGCTGTGAGCTCCCAGTGGGATCGAGTGTTGGAATTCTCCCCCTTCCTGGAGGAAGGAATCCTCTTCCTCAAAGGGCTCTGTGCTGGCCCTGGTCACCCTGAGCTGCCTGGGCACTCCCTGGTCACCCTGGACAGCAGCAATGTCCTGGTCACCCTGCTGGACAGCAGCTGGACAGCACCAGCACTGCCCTGGTCACCCTGGACAGCAGCTGGACAGCACCAGCACTGCCCTGGTCACCCTGGACAGCAGCAATGTCCTGGTCACCTTGCTGGAGAGCAGCTGGACAGCAGCAGCAGTGCCCTGGTCACCCTGGACAGCAGCAGTGCCCTGGTCACCCTGCTGGACAGCAGCAGCAGTGCCCTGGTCACCCTGGACAGCAGCAGTGCCCTGGTCACCCTGCTGGACAGCAGCTGGACAGCAGCAGCAGTGCCCTGGTCACCCTGGACAGCAGCAGCAGTGTCCTGGTCACCCTGGACAGCACCAGCACTGTCCTGGTCACCTTGCTGGACAGCAGCTGGACAGCAGCAGCAGTGCCCTGGTCACCCTGGACAGCAGCAGCAGTGCCCTGGTCACCCTGGACAGCAGCAGCACTGTCCTGGTCACCCTGGACAGCAGTGCCCTGGTCACCCTGGACAGCAGTGCCATGGTCACCCTGGACAGCAGTGCCCTGGTCACCCTGCTGGACAGCAGTGCCATGGTCACCCTGGACAGCAGTGCCATGGTCACCCTGGACAGCAGCAGCAGTGCCATGGTCACCCTGGACAGCAGCAGTGTCCTGGTCACCCTGGACAGCAGCAGCACTGTCCTGGTCACCCTGGACAGCAGCAGTGTCCTGGTCACCCTGGACAGCAGTGTCCTGGTCACCCTGGACAGCAGCAGCACTGTCCTGGTCACCCTGGACAGCAGCAGTGCCCTGGTCACCCTGGACAGCAGTGCCATGGTCACCCTGGACAGCAGCAGCACTGTCCTGGTCACCCTGGACAGCAGTGCCATGGTCACCCTGGACAGCAGTGCCATGGTCACCCTGGACAGCAGCAGTGCCCTGGTCACCCTGGACAGCAGCAGTGTCCTGGTCACCCTGGACAGCAGTGCCATGGTCACCCTGGACAGCAGCAGCAATGTCCTGGTCACCCTGGACAGCAGCAGTGCCCTGGTCACCCTGGACAGCAGCAGCAGTGCCCTGGTCACCCTGGACAGCAGTGCCATGGTCACCCTGGACAGCAGCAGTGCCCTGGTCACCCTGGACAGCAGCAGCAGTGCCCTGGTCACCCTGGACAGCAGCAGCACTGTCCTGGTCACCCTGGACAGCAGCAGTGCCCTGGTCACCCTGGACAGCAGCAGCAGTGTCCTGGTCACCCTGGACAGCAGTGCCATGGTCACCCTGCTGGACAGTACCAGTGACCACCAGTGGCCCCCTCACCAGTGGCCACAGCTGGGCCAGAAGAGCCAGGAGAGCACGGGCACACAGCTGTGTTATTGTTTGGAATAAAAAGAAATTTAGGAAAGTAATACAAAACCTTTTGTATAACTCATAGTCTATTAAACTATTAAAAACGAAGTATGTTTTTGTGAAACACACATGTCAAAGATAAAAAAACTTAAAACCTCTGTTTTTAAATTAACAACAACAAAAAAAACCCCACTAATTTTGTGTAGTGGTTTTGGTTTGTTAATTTTAGATTTTTTGAGTTTTTTTTGAGTATGGTGTGTTTTACTGCTGGTTAGTTATTAATGTATTTATTTTTTTGTTGTGAGATAGGTTTAGGAGAAAGGTAAAGTAGGTTTAAGATTTTAAAAGGAAAATAAAAGAAAATTTAATAAAAAAAATAAAGAAAATTTTAAACTTTATTTCTTTATATTATCAAAAAAAATTATTTAAAAATGTCTAAAAAATTATTTTAATTTTTTTTTTCTACTACAAACTGACACAGGGATCACCCCACAGGGCTGTGTGGGGCCTCCTGAAGGCCACGACCCCCTTGGATCAGGGATGTGCCCATCCCTGGAGGGGCTCAAGGCCAGGCTGCAGCAGCTTGGGGTGGTGTCCCTGCTGTGGAGCAGCTGGACAATGTCACCAAGCCCACCCAGACATCTCCTGCCTGGGACAATCCATTATTTTATTAAGTGAAGAAATGGACATTTTCTTCTGCTTCCTGTGCTCTCTGCCGGCCTCGGCCCTGCCAGATTTTGTGTGATTAATATGGAACAGCACTAATTGTGCAGATTGCCTTTCTGGGAGGAGCATTCCAGGAAAATGATGGCAGAGTCTGCTCTTGCAGGATTTTCTCCTGCAAGAGAATCAGCCCCACCGTGGCTGTCATGAGAGGAGCCTTGCTGTGGGCAGTGCTGGATCCGAGGGTTCCCCAGGGACTGTCTTCTTCTCTTCCAAGATGGTCAACAGCAGAATTGATTTTCTAACGAGATGGTGGCCTCTGTATCCGAGTATTTCACCCAGGAACCACCAGGTTTTATTCTAAACCTACACTTGGTCACCATCCCAGTGCCAGCCTTGGTGATCCTCTGCTCAGTGGAACATCAGGAGATCATCTGAGGAGGGAACTTTTCTAATCTCAAGACTGTCAGACCAAGATCTCCGGGGTTCAGTTCTTCAAAGCTTTCCTGTTCCAGAGTTCCCCCCAATAATGGGGCAGCTCGTGGGAGGGAAAAGGAGCCCTTGGTGTCCCTGCCCTCTGTGCCCTCAGCACAGCGAGAGGCGCAACCGTCGCATTTTTAATGTCTGGTGGATGTGGAAAAGCTAGCAGGAGTAATTGAAATGCTTTTGTTGAAGTAGAATCAGGGTGCTGAGGGATGTCTTGGGTTTGTTTTGGTCCCCACTGACACCTGGTTCCTCACAACACATATCTGGGATGCTGTCAGGTGTTAAAAACCTGGGAAAGCCACAAGTTAAAAGCCTGGAAAGCCACTAATTAAAAACCTGGGAAAGCCACAAGTTAAAAACTTGGGAAAGCCACAAGATAAAAACCTGGGAAAGCCACAGCAGGTCCTGAGGAAGGGGCAGTCCTTAGGCAGAGGCAGCAAGGACCCCCTGATGGATCCATCAGCAGAAGGAGGAGGTGAAGAACATTGTGGGGTGACTCTGCTGGAGGGGTTTGCCTTGCCATGGCTTCTGCACCTTCCCAGGAAAAGGCAGATGGACACAGAACCAACAGGGACGCCAGGGAAGGCTGGAAAATGAGCTAAGATGCAGCATCTGCATGTCCTGCCATAATCAGGGGCTCCAAGCAACTCGAGGACCATTCCCTCTCTTGTGCTCCTCACAAACATGGGCCAGGGAGAGCATGAAATGGATCCTGGGGTCCTCCTGGGGCTCAGGGAGCTGTGTCCCCATCCTGGGCTGGGAATGGATCCTGTACAGGGGAGAGGAGAGGGAGCTCTGTCCCCATCCTGGGCTCAGAATGGATCCTGTACAGGGGAGAGGAGAGGGAGCTCTGTCCCCATCCTGGGCTCAGAATGGATCCTGCACAGGGGGAAGGAGAAGGAGCTCTGTCCCCATCCTGGGCTGGGAATGGATCCTGCACAGGGGAGAGGAGAGGGAGCTCTGTCCCCATCCTGGGCTCAGAATGGATCCTGCACAGGGGGAAGGAGAGGGAGCTGTGTCCCCATCCTGGGCTGGGAATGGATCCTGTACAGGGGGAAGGAGAGGGAGCTCTGTCCCCATCCTGGGCTCAGAATGGATCCTGCACAGGGGGAAGGAGAAGGAGCTCTGTCCTCATCCTGGGCTGGGAATGGATCCTGTACAGGGGAGAGGAGAGGGAGCTCTGTCCCCATCCTGGGCTCAGAATGGATCCTGCACAGGGGAGAGGAGAGGGAGCTCTGTCCCCATCCTGGGCTCAGAATGGATCCTGCACAGGGGGAAGGAGAAGGAGCTCTGTCCCCATCCTCGGCTGGGAATGGATCCTGCACAGAAAGGGATCCTGCACAGGGGAGAGGAGAGGGAGCTCTGTCCCCATCCTGGGCTCAGAATGGATCCTGCACAGGGGAGAGGAGAGGGAGCTGTGTCCCCATCCTGGGCTCAGAATGGATCCTGCACAGGGGGAAGGAGAGGCAGTGCTGAGGAAATCAGCAGAGAGCTCTGGGCTGCACCACCAAACTCACTGTGGAGATGGAGAGGAGGGAACTGGGCACCCCAGCACAGATGGGGCGCTGACTGCTGGTGTTGGCATCCTGCCTCCTGGAAAGGCTGCTCTGCTCTCTGCTCCTGCCCATGGCATGAGGAGAAGGCATGTCCTTCTCCCAGAGCAGCTGCAGGGCTCAGAGGGGCCATCCCACAGCATTCCTGCTGCTGCTGCAGCACCAAAAACCAGGTAGAAGTGCTCACTGGCACCAGTTAGGTGTCCACTGGCACCCCTGACGTGTCCACTGGCACCAGTTAGGTGTTCATTTGCACCAGTTAGGTGTCCACTGGCACTCCTGAGGTGCCCACAGGCATTCCTGAGACGTCCACTGCCACTCCTGAGGTGCCCCACTGTCAGTCCTGAGGTGCCCATGGGCACTCCTGCTCCTCTGCTGCCATTTTACAGCCTCTTCCCTCACCTCCTTCTGGCAGCACC
Source organism: Molothrus aeneus (assembly GCF_037042795.1). NCBI lineage: Eukaryota > Metazoa > Chordata > Aves > Passeriformes > Icteridae > Molothrus > Molothrus aeneus. Next base: position 113,106,937 of record NC_089648.1, on the reverse strand, counting down.
TCCTTCAGGCCAGGGCAGAGATCATTCCAGAAGGCCAAATCCAGTGAGCACTGATAAATACACACTAAAACCTGTTACACCTCCACTGAGCACTGATAAATACACACTAAAACCTGTCACACCTGCAGTGAGCACTGATAAATACACACTGTACCTGTCACACCTGCACTGAGCACTGATAAATACACACTAAAACCTGTCACACCTGCAGTGAGCACTGATAAATACACCCTGTGCCTGTCACACCTGCACTGAGCACTGATAAATACACCCTGTGCCTGTTACACCTGCAGTGAGCACTGATAAATACACACTGTGCCTGTCACACCTGCACTGAGCACTGATAAATACACACTAAAACCTGTCACACCTGCACTGAGCACTGATAAATACACACTAAAACCTGTCACACCTGCACTGAGCACTGATAAATACACACTGTGCCTGTTACACCTGCACTGAGCACTGATAAATACACACTAAAACCTGTCACACCTGCACTGAGCACTGATAAATACACACTAAAACCTGTCACACCTGCACTGAGCACTGATAAATACACACTGTGCCTGTTACACCTGCACTGAGCACTGATAAATACACACTGTACCTGTCACACCTGCACTGAGCACTGATAAATACACACTGTACCTGTCACACCTCCACTGAGCACTGATAAATACACACTAAAACCTGTCACACCTGCAGTGAGCACTGATAAATACACCCTGTGCCTGTCACACCTACAGTGAGCACTGATAAATACACCCTGTGCCTGTTACACCTACAGTGAGCACTGATAAATACACACTGTACCTGTCACACCTGCAGTGAGCACTGATAAATACACACTGTACCTGTCACACCTACAGTGAGCACTGATAAATACACCCTGTGGCTGTCACAGCTCCAGTGAGCACTGATAAATACACACTGTACCTGTCACACCTGCAGTGAGCACTGATAAATACACACTAAAACCTGTCACACCTGCAGTGAGCACTGATAAATACACACTAAAACCTGTCACACCTGCAGTGAGCACTGATAAATACACCCTGTGCCTGTCACACCTGCAGTGAGCACTGATAAATACACACTAAAACCTGTCACACCTGCAGTGAGCACTGATAAATACACCCTGTGCCTGTCACACCTGCACTGAGCACTGATAAATACACACTAAAACCTGTTACACCTGCACTGAGCACTGATAAATACACACTAAAACCTGTTACACCTGCACTGAGCACTGATAAATACACACTGTGCCTGTCACAGCTCCACTGAGCACTGATAAATACACACTAAAACCTGTTACACCTGCACTGAGCACTGATAAATACACACTAAAACCTGTCACACCTGCACTGAGCACTGATAAATACACACTGTGCCTGTTACACCTGCAGTGAGCACTGATAAATACACACTGTGCCTGTCACACCTGCACTGAGCACTGATAAATACACCCTGTTACCTACAGCCTGTTTGGTTTGAGGTGCAGCATTGCTTCTGCCAGGTTCCTTCCCATGTTTGGTTTGTTTGGAGAAGGATCCTCGCCACCTGATAAAGGGATTTGATGCTTCCATTCACAACCTTCCCTCCCTGGGATGAGAAGCCACCTTCTGCTGAGGTGACCTGTCAGATTTTACAGAAACAAAAACCACCTCTGCATTAGGTGAGGGTTCTCATTCACTGCCCAGGAATCAGGCATGTGAATCCCAGCAGGATTTCCCAGGGAGCACCATGAGGTCCACAGGGATTATCACTGAAATATTAAGGTTGGAAAAGACCTCCAAGACCATCAAGTGCAACCCTTGTGGATTGCTGCCCATCCCTTGGCTCTGCCCACACCTGTGCCATAGGGACAGGAGGATTCTCTGTCCTTTCTCCACTGGCAGAGAGGAGAACATCAAGGGCAGGTGGAGGTGCAGCTTCCAAGAGGGGATGTCCACAAAGAACCTCCACGTCTGCCCGAGATGGGAACACCAGGCCCTGCTGCTGTGCTGCTCCCAGCTCCACATTCCAGGATGCTCCTGGAGCACTAAAGATGAAAAGCTCTGGATGGACCAACAAGGACAAAAGAGCATTGAAACCCCTTGTGTTTCTTCTGGCAGTCCAACCACCAGGTTTGCAAACACGGCAGGTTTGTAAGGTTTCATTCTTAAATGATTTGTGGGCGTAACTTCCCTTCAGAGAAGATCATCTTCACAGAAATTAACTTCATTAAGTTCAAAAGATCCAAAGTGTGTCCCCAGTTTGGGCACAGGAAAGGGGTTTGTGATGATTGCCTTGACAAGGTGAGTTATGTGTGTGTGTTGTACGTGGGATCAGGGGATGGTGTGGGTGGGAAGGACCTTAAAGATCACCTGGTTCCAAAACCTCCAGGGACACCTTCCCTTGTCCCAGGCTGCTCCCAGCCCAGTGTCCAGCCTGGCCTTGGGCACTGCCAGGGATCCAGGCTGGGCACCCTGTGCCAGGGCCTGCCCACCCTGCCAGGGCAAAATTCCCCATTCCCAAGATCCCACCCAGCCCTGCCCTGTGGCACTGGGAGCCATTCCCTGGCTCCTGTCCCTCCAGGCTTTGTCCCCAGTCCCTCTGCAGCTCTCCTGGAGCCCCTTCAGGCCCTGCCAGGGGCTCCAGGCTCTGCCCAGAGCTCAGTTTTTCCCTTTCACCCCCAGATCTGCACCCCCAGGATTTGTGTGCTGAGAATCAGAAGCCCAGCCCGGAGCCATGGCAGGCAGCAGCACCTTGGGATGCCAGGATCCCAACTGGGTTGGGTGGGAAGGGAGCTCAGAGCCCCCCAGTGCCAGCCCTGCCATGGCAGGGACACCTCCCAGTGTGCCAGGGTGTGCCAGTGTCCAGCCTGGCCTGGGGCACTGCCAGGGATCCAGGGCTCTGGGCACCCTCCCAGGGCACAGTTCCTCCCCAAGCTCACTCCTTCCCACGGTGGCTCGTCCCCATGGTTGTCACCTTGTGTGAAGGCCTCGTGCACGTCGCCCCCGAGTCCTGGCAGCGCGTCCTGGGCTCCGTGTGTGGGTGTGGAGCCGGCTGAGGCTGATCGTGGGGCCACGGGCCCGGCGGGTGGGCGACCATGGGTGGGCGAGGGCTGGGCCGAGCCCGCGGCCTGCGCCTGCGGAGACACAGAGAGCCCTTGGCACGGGGGCACGGCTGGCACCGGCCCCGAGGAAACACACACACACAGACAGGCACGGGGCAAGGTGCAGGGAGAGCCTGGGCCCTAAATACACAGACAGGCACCTGGAAACGGGCAGGGAGAGCCTGGGGCCCAAACACACACAGGGCAACGGGCACGGAGAGCCTGGGCCCTAAATACACACAGGGCAACGGGCAGGGAGAGCCTGGGCCCCAAACACACACAGGGCAATGGGCAGGGAGAGCCTGGGCACCAAACACACACAGACACACACAGGGCAACGGGCAGGGAGAGCCTGGGGCCCAAACACACACAGACACACGGGCAGGGACAGCCTGGGCCCTAAATACACAGACAGGCACCTGGAAACGGGCAGGGAGAGCCTGGGGCCCAAACACACACAGGGCAACGGGCAGGGAGAGCCTGGGCCCCAAACACACACAGGGCAACGGGCAGGGACAGCCTGGGCCCTAAATACACACAGGGCAACGGGCAGGGAGAGCCTGGGCCCCAAACACACACAGGGCAACGGGCAGGGAGAGCCTGGGCCCTAAATACACACAGGGCAACGGGCAGGGAGAGCCTGGGGCCCAAACACACACAGGGCAACGGGCAGGGACAGCCTGGGCCCTAAATACACACAGGGCAACGGGCAGGGAGAGCCTGGGCCCTAAATACACACAGGGCAATGGGCAGGGAGAGCCTGGGCCCCAAACACACACAGGGCAATGGGCAGGGAGAGCCTGGGCACCAAACGCACACAGGGCAACGGGCAGGGAGAGCCTGGGCCCTAAATACACACAGGGCAACGGGCAGGGACAGCCTGGGCCCTAAATACACACAGGGCAACGGGCAGGGAGAGCCTGGGCCCTAAATACACACAGGGCAACGGGCAGGGACAGCCTGGGCCCTAAATACACACAGGGCAACGGGCAGGGAGAGCCTGGGCACCAAACACACACAGACACACGGGCAGGGACAGCCTGGGCCCCAAACACGCACAGACACATGGGCAGGGACAGCCTGGGCCCCAAACACACACATGTGACAGGGACACGGGCAGGGACAGCCTGGGCCCCAAACACACACACAGGTGACAGGGACACGGGCAGGGACAGCCTGGGCCCCAAACACACACACGTGACAGGGACATGGGCAGGGACAGCCTGGGCCCCAAACACACACACTGGTGACAGGGACACGGGCAGGGACAGCCTGGGCCCCAAACACACACAGACACACGGGCAGGGAGAGCCTGGGCCCCAAACACACACACTGGTGACAGGGACACGGGCAGGGACAGCCTGGGCCCCAAACACACACATGTGACAGGGACACGGGCAGGGACAGCCTGGGCCCCAAACACACACACAGGTGACAGGGACATGGGCAGGGACAGCCTGGGCCCCAAACACACACACAGGTGACAGGGACACGGGCAGGGACAGCCTGGGCCCCAAACACACACACATGACAGGGACACGGGCAGGGACAGCCTGGGCCCCAAACACACACATGTGACAGGGACATGGGCAGGGACAGCCTGGGCCCCAAACACACACACAGGTGACAGGGACACGGGCAGGGACAGCCTGGGCCCCAAACACACACACATGACAGGGACACGGGCAGGGACAGCCTGGGCCCCAAACACACAGGTGACAGGGACATGGGCAGGGACAGCCTGGGCCCCAAACACACACAGACACATGGGCAGGGACAGCCTGGGCCCCAAACACACACACAGGTGACAGGGACATGGGCAGGGACAGCCTGGGCCCCAAACACACACACGTGACAGGGACACGGGCAGGGACAGCCTGGGCCCCAAACACACACAGGTGACAGGGACACGGGCAGGGACAGCCTGGCTGCACAACACACACAGACACACAGGGCAATGTGCAGGAACAGCCTGGCCCCCAGAGAGCTCCTGTTGCACTGTAAGCAGGGATGGGATGGGATGTGATGCACGGGTGGGGGATGCTGTGGGAGGTGGTGGCACCGCGGGCGTAGAGCTTCATTTACTTATTTTTAAATTGTGATGTATTTTCATGTATTTTTATCTATTTTTATCTGGTTTGAGACGTTTTTTATGAAATCACATGCTTTGTATGTTCTGTGCAAGCATTTATATATTTATATAGTACATATGTAGGTATTTATATATTTATTCAGATTTATTTATATATTTATTTATATATTTATATTGTATGCTTATATGTGTACATTTTACATATGGATATATTAATATTATATATATACTTATATAATTTATATATGTAATAGAATAATATATTACAAATATATTTATACAAAAGTAATATGTATATATTAATATATAGTATTTATATACTAAAAATGTATTACAAATATATTTGTAGTATATAAATACTATATATTGACTATATATAAATATTAGTATTTATATACTAAAAATATATTTTTATATTTATAAAAATATATATTTTATACAGTGTATATATTTTATATATGTATTCTATATATTTATAAAATATTTTTATATTTTATAAATTATGCATATCTATATGAAAATTTAGATTTTAAAATATATTTATATATGTATCATATAAAAATTTATATAATACATATATATTTATACATTACATTATAGATATTTAATGTATTACATATATAGATATTTTATGTATTTTTACACTGGTATATTTTAGGTATAGTCATATAATTTGACTTTCTGCTGAAAGAGTGAATTTTTAGATCTCATTTTACATTTTCTTCCAGTCCAGCCCACCCCATTCCTGCTGTGCTATCCCAAGAACCTCCAGAGCAGCTCTGCAGCAGAGGTGACAGTGCTGTACCCAACAGGGCTGGTGGTGTCCCCTCCATGCTGAGGGACAGCCCAGGGCTCTGCTAGGTGCTGTCCACGGCCTCGAGTCCCAAAAATCCCAAAAAACCCCAAAAAACCTGGGCTTCTGGTTATGGGCAGGGAACTCTGCCAGGCTCACTTGACCAGGCTCCCCATGCCACTGAGGGGCCTGTGGGGCCAGCCTGGGCTGGCACAGGGTGACAGGCAGGGCAATGACAGGGGGGACAGGACAGAGCTGACATGGGGTTATTGCCTCTGTGACCCTAAAAAATGGAGCTCTGGTTTGTACCTGGTGTGTGCTGCCCACGGGGCCTGGCTGGGCTTTGTAAGAGAATCCCAGAATCCCTGAGTGGTTTGGGTGGGAAGGGGGCTTAAATTCCATCCAGTGCCACCCCTGCCATGGCAGGGACACCTCCCAGTGTGCCAGGGTGTGCCAGTGTCCAGCCTGGCCTTGGGCACTGCCAGGGATCCAGGCTGGGCACCCTGTGCCAGGGCCTGCCCACCCTGCCAGGGCACAATTCCTCATTGCCAAGATCCCATCCAGCCCTGCCCTGTGGCACTGGGAGCCATTCCCTGGCTCCTGTCCCTGCAGGCCTTGTCCCCAGTCCCTCTGCAGCTCTCCTGGAGCCCCTTCAGGCCCTGGCAGTGGCTCCAGGCTCTGCCCAGAGCTCAGTTTTTCCCTTTCACCCCCAGATCTGCACCCCCAGGATTTGTGTGCTGAGAATCAGAAGCCCAGCCCGGAGCCATGGCAGGCAGCAGCACCTTGGGATGCCAGGATCCCAACTGGGTTGGGTGGGAAGGGAGCTCAGAGCCCCCCAGTGCCAGCCCTGCCATGGCAGGGACACCTCCCAGTGTGCCAGGGTGTGCCAGTGTCCAGCCTGGCCTGGGGCACTGCCAGGGATCCATGGGCAGCCACAGCTGTGCCAGGGCCTCCCAGGGAACAATTCCATCCCAAAATCCCATCCATCCCTGTCCCTTGTCCCCTGTCCCCCCACCCCAGGTGTGCCCACTCCTTGGACCAAGGCACACCGTGACCCCCAGGCTGGCACTGCCCACTCCTGTCACACCCCAACAAGAGGAAATGTTTTTGTCACCAAGGCTCCTCTTTGAGACACTCCCCCTACACCGACATTCTTCGAGAAAGTGCCCGAAGCCCTGAAGGTTTCATTTCAATGGTTTTTCACCCTTGGCAGCAGCTGCCTGCCCTGATTTGCATTCCACGGCCAGCGGAGCAGCGGGGCTGGGAACGTCCCTCAGCCCCGGGTGACACGGGTGACACGGTTCCTGGAAAACACCGGGGCTGTCGCAGCAGCCCGTGAGGTCACAGCACATCCTGAGGGGGATGGGGACACGGGGACAGGGCCAGGGCACACTGCTCCCCCTCCCCGTGCAGCTCCTGGGGTGACTGAGCCTCGTGGGGCTCAAAGAGGGATCTGAAAGTTGTGGGCTCAGTGGAGCCTTGAGCTTTGCCTTCCTAGAAACACGTGCTGGCCCAGCTGGGGTCCCAAAAGGGCTCCTGGCTGGTGGTGACAAACAGCACCCTTGGCTCAGCTCAGCAGCACTCAACTCCTGTGGCATCTGCCCGAGGACAGGCTGGAATTGTGGAGCCATGGAGCCCCTGAGGCTGGAAATCCCTCTCAACCATGGAGTCCAACCACCCCCAGCACTGCCCAGGCCACCAGTGACTCCTGTCCCCAGTTGCCACAGCCACAGGGCTCTGAAATCCCTCCAGGGATGGGGAGCCAGCCCTGCCTGGGCAGCTGTGCCAGGGCAGGACAGCCCTTTCCAGGTGGGAATTGTTCCCAATGTCCACCCTGAGCCTGCCCTGGCCCAGCCTGAAGCCATTTCCCCTTGTCCTGTCCCTGTTCCCTGGGAGCAGAGCCCGACCCCAAGTACCTGGGGCTGAGCCACAGCTGCACATCAGTGTGTGGCTCCTGCTCCAAACCCCTCCAGGTGTCCCTCTCCAGAATGAAACAATCCCATCTCCCATGGATGATGCCAAGGGCCACATCCCCAGGGAGGGGGGACAACACCTGAAGAGGTCCAGGATGGAAAAGGGACCTGCCAGAGCCTCCCTGGGCTGGAAAGGACCTCGGAGGGGGACGGCTCCTTCCTGCTCAGAGGCTGGGAAAGGGGCTCAGCCTGGAGAAAAGGAGGCTCAGGGGGGACCTTTCCAGGGAAATGGGAAAAAGGAAAGGGAAAGGAAGGAGGGAAAAAAAAAAGGGAAAGAGATAAAAGAGGGAAAGGGAACGGGAAAGGGAAAGGGAAAGGGAAAGGGGAAGGGAAAGGGGAAGGGAGGAAAGGAAAGGAAAGGAAAGGAAAGGAAAGGAAAGGAAAGGAAAGGAAAGGAAAGGAAAGGAAAGGAAAGGAAAGGAAAGGAAAGGAAAGGAAAGGAGCTGCTCTGCTGAGAGAGCAGGGGCAGCAGGGCTGTGCCAGCCTGGTGTGGGAGGACATGGAGCTGTGCCCCTGCAGGGCTGGGCACAGCCCAGAGCCACCACGGGACCTCTGTGGGTTCAGTGTCCCCATTCCCTGGCACAGCTGTGCTGGGCTCTGCTCCCAGGGTAGGGAACTCCAGGATGCCCTTAGGAAACAGAGCTGAAGTGGAGCTGAACAGGTTTGTGAACTCCTCTGGCTCTGCTTTGGAGCTGCAGCCCCAGAAACCCCAAGAATTCCTGGCTCATTGCATGTCCTTCCTGGAAACTGCACCGGGAGGACACACAAGATGGATTTCCATTTAGAAAAACCACGGAGGGAACCTCTGACCTGGCTCCTGAAATGTTTGGGAGCCAACTTTGATTTATTGTCCCTGGCTTATCGAGCCTTGTACACAAGAGCTGTGAGGTTTAACCTAAAATGCCATTTCCAGGGAACAGGGGCTGAGCTGTGCCCTGAGCAGGGATCAGCTCCAGGGGAAGGCTGGGATGAAGGGAAGCAGTGCCCATAGGAGCCTTCCCCAGCTCTCCAAGAGGATTTCACCACCACCTCCCTCAGCCCAGCAGTTCAGCTGGAGGTCCCCCCACCCTCTGGGGAGCTGCTGCCAAATTTTCTACAACCACCGTGACAGAGGAAAGCTTTAAAGGAGAACAGGGTGGAAAAAGCCTTCAAAAATTTGGGTTGGTGTTGGGAGGGATGAAAGTTTGACAAGAAAGTCTCACAGATATGGGTGCTTGGCAGAAAGATTTTTGAATGTAGAGTCTGAAGAAGGAATAGAGATGGAAGCAAGTTTTGATATAGAAGAAAAGAATTGCTGAGCCAGTCTGACTGGATAACCAAGGAGGCAAAGGGTCTGTGAGTTAGAAGGGTTTTTATGGCTTAGAGCAAAGGATAAACCCACCCCAGACAAGAAGATGTTTTTACCAAGCAGAAAGAGAGCACAGGCAAACAAGGCAGCAGAGGTTGCAAGTAGAAAAAAGAATTTTCCACTGCAAGAAAACTGAGAAACAACTTCTAGCTTAAACTGCAATGTACTAACTTTTAGTGATTGGAGAATAGTAACATGAATATGGTAATTATAGCAGTAATGATAGGCTGTAGGTAATAGTTAAGGTGTAGATTGGTTCTACTGTATGAAGATGCTCAGGAAAGAAAAGTCTAGAATGCAATGTAACCAAAAGAAAAGTGTAGAATGCATTGTAACCAAAAGAAAGGTATAGAATGCAGTGTAACCAAAAGAAAAGTGTAGAATGCATTGTAACCAAAAGGAAAGTATAGAATGCAGTGTAACCAAAAGTGTAGAATGCAGTGTAACCAAAAGAAAGGTATAGAATGCATTGTAACCAAAAGGAAAGTGTAGAATGCATTGTAACCAAAAGAAAGGTATAGAATGCATTGTAACCAAAAGAGAAGTGTAGAATGCATTTGTAACCAAAAGAAAAGTGTAGAATGCATTTGTAACCAAAAGAAACGTGTAGAATGCAGTGTAACCAAAACAAAAGTATAGAATGCAGTGTAACCAAAAGTGTAGAATGCAGTGTAACCAAAAGAAAGGTATAGAATGCAGTGTAACCAAAAGGAAAGTGTAGAATGCAGTGTAACCAAAAGGAAAGTGTAGAATGCAGTGTAACCAAAAGGAAAGTGTAGAATGCAGTGTAACCAAAAGAAAAGTCTATAATGCAGTGTAACCAAAAGGAAAGTCTAGAATGCAGTGTAACCAAAACCAAAGGGTCTCCAGGCCTGCCTGGAGCTGGAGCTGACAGCTGTGGGCACAGCTCTGTCACCCACAGCCCTGGACTGCTGGGACATCTTGGATACAATAAACTGCATTTGGAAGGGCTGCCTGGAGTCCTGCATCCCTCATTCAGGGTCTTACAGGTTGGGAGGAGCCTTGAGGGGTTTTTGGAGCACCAAGGGCACCTCCAGGGTGCTGCTCAGGCTCCTCCTCAGCTGCTCTTTGAGAGGCTCCCCAAGGAGGCCTCACCACCCCTGTGGGCAGCTGCTCCATGGGAATTCCTGTCCCAAACCCAGCCAGAAACCCCAGCTGACGTGTGACCATGCACATCTGGAAAGGTGCTGGCTCTGCTTCCCCCTGGGGCAGCAGCAGGCAGATGAGCACAGCTGGATTTCCCTTTTACTTCCCTTCTGCCTCCTCCTCTCCTGCACCACCTTGAACACTGGAAAAGTGTTGGATTTCTGGCTGCTGGGAATTCCAGACTTTCTGTGCTGACAGACTCTGAGCCCCAGGAGAGCACTGCATTTGCCCTGAGGCCGTGGAGAAGCTTCCAGAATTGATTGAGAGCACTGGGATTGTGGGTGTGGAGTGGGGTAGAAGTGTGTGATAGCACAGGGTGGAAAACTCGGAGTTTGGGGTTTTAGAATATGGTAATAAATATGGGGCAGGATGGAGGTTTTAGGGTGGAGGCTGGTCCTTCTTCACCTTCTTCTTCTTCACCTCCTTCTTCTCCTTCCTCACCTTCTTCTTCTCTTTCTTCTTTACTTTGTTCTTCTTCCTTCTTCTTCTCCCTCACCAACTTCTTCTTCTCCTTCTCATTCCTCACCTTCTTCTTCTCCTTCTCTTCTCCTTCTCATTCCTCACCTTCTTCTTCTTCTTCTTCTTCTTCTTCTTCTTCTTCTTTACTTTGTTCTTCTCCTTCTCATTCCTCACCTTCTTCTTCTCCTTCTCTTCTCCTTCTCATTCCTCACCTTCATCATCTTCTTCTTCTTCTTCTTCTTCTTCTTCTTCTTCTTCTTCTTCTTCTTCTTCTTTACTTTGTTCTTCTCCTTCTCCTTCCTCACCTTCTTCTTCACCTCCTTCTCCTTCTTCTTCACCTCCTTCTTCTCCTTCACCTCCTTCTTCTCCTTCCTCACCTTCTTCTTATCCTTCTTCTTTACTTTGTTCTTCTCCCTCACCACCTTCTCCTTCTCCTTCTCCTTCCTCACCTTCTTCTTCTCCGTCTTCTTCTTTCTTCTCCATGGGTTTGGGTGGTATTTTGTAATTGGACAGAAAAGCCCACCCTGCAGACTTTGAGTGATCAGTCATTGGGTTAAAAGTGAAAATAATTTAGGTGTCATTTCCTAATTGGGTAGTTTAACCTTGCAGGGAAAGACAGTTGGCCATTTTGCAGCTTGTTAGTAGAATGCTGCAGAACTCACAACTTGTAAAACATATGAGAAATAATAAACACCTGAGTCTGAATGTGAAATTCTGTCTCAAGAGCTTCAATCCTGACCTTGACAGAGGCAGAAGAAAGAAGCCCAGAACCAGCAGAGAAGCTGGCCCAGAGAGGGACAGGACCCACAGCCCCTGGAGGTTTCCAAAGCCACGTGAAGCCAGAACTGACTTGATCTAATTCCAGCTGCAGTCCTGCTTGGAAGGGTGGGATCAGGGAATTGTTCAGGTTGGAGAAGACCTTTAGTTGAGTCCAACCATTGAGTTCACCTGCTTCAAGTGGAAGGTTGAACCAAAGAGCCCCAGAAGTCCCTGAACCTACAGATGCTCACTGAGGAACTCAGAAATCCACAGATTTTAGCACAGAAACGTCCCAGACTGGTTTGGGTGGGAAAAGACCTCAAAGCCCATCCAGTGCCAGCCCTGCCATGGCAGGGACACCTCCCACTGTCCCAGGCTGCTCCAAGCCCTGCCCAGCCTGGCCTTGGGCACTGCCAGGGATCCAGGGGCAGCCACAGCTGCTGTGCTCCATTTTAATGTGGAGCTTCTTCCTGGGAGCAGATTAAAGGAGAAGGGATCTTGCACACACAATAACCCCAGAGGTTTCAGATAAGCAGTTTAGACAAGTAAACATCTCATCATGCCCCAAATACTGCGGGAAATGCAGCACAAACAGAGCAAAGAGGCCAGGAACACATGGGCTGTGCCTCCCGTCTGGGGCTGTGTGTGCCCCAGCACGGGCTCCTGGCAGGGATGCCAGGGGTGTCCAGGGCAGTGCTGAGGGTTCTCAGGCACATCTCAGTGCCTGGCTCCCCTCTCCAGGCTCTCCTTAGCAGAGACAGAGCCCTGAGCTCATGCAGGAGTCACCTGGAGAGCTTTTAGCACATCCCTGACAGTGAACATTAAATATCCCAGGGGCTTTACTCAGGAAAAGCAGCATCTCCTGGCCCAGGTGTTCTCACCATGCCCAGGGCTGGGGACACACACAGAGCCGAGCCCCCAGACCCTGCACTGCCCTTGGCTCTCTCTGGGGCTCCTCGGGCTCAGCCCTCAGGCTCTCCATGAGGGAAAATCCTCCCCTGGCAGGGTGGGGAGCCCCAGGGGAGCTGGGGCTGCCCCTGGAGCCCTGGGAGTGTCCAAGGCCAGGGCTGGGAGCACCCTGGGACGGTGGAAGGTGTCCCTGCCCAGGCTAGGGGTGGAAGGAGGTGACATTTAAGATCCCTTCCCACCCAAACCGCTCCAGGATTCGCTGTCTCTGTGCTCAGACTGTCACAGAAACGACACTCTGGAGGGCTACAGAAAACTCACAGCTCTTGCCACTAAAACAACACCAAAACTGGTGTTTTCTGCACTTTCTGCACTGTCCCAGCCCTGAGCTCCATCCACACAGCCCTGAACATTTCCAGGCATGGAGCACCCACAGCCTCTCCTCCAAATATCCCTTTTCCATTTTTCATGGAACCTCACAGCAATTCAGGCTGGAAAACACCTCAGTTATGGGTTCCTATCCCCACAGCTTCTCCTCCAAGCATCCCTGCCATTTTTCATGAAAAACCGCAGCAGTTTAGGCTGGAAAACACCTCAGTTTTGAGTTCTCATCCCCACAGCTTCTCCTCTAAACGTCCCTGCCATTTTCCACAGAACCTCACAGGAGTTTAGGCTGGAAAACATCTCAGTTTTGAGATCTCATCCCCATCAATTCTCCTCCAAATATCCCTGCCATTTTTATGGAACCTCACAGCAATTCAGGCTGGAAAACACCTCAGTTATGGGTTTCTATCCCCACAGCCTCTCCTCCAAATATCCCTGCCATTTTTCATGAAAAATCACAGCAGTTTGGGCTGGAAAACATCTCAGTTTTGGGTTCTCATCCCCATCACTCCTCCTCCAAATATCCCTGGCATATTTCACAGAACCTCACAGGAGTTCAGGATGGAAACCAGCTCAGTTTTGGATTCTCATCCCCACAGATTCTCCTCCAAATATCCCTGCCATTTTTCATGGAACCTCACAGGAGTTTAGGCTGGAAAACATCTCATTCCCACAGCTTCTCCTCCAAATATCCCTGCCATTTTTCATGGAACCTCACAAGAGTTTAGGCTGGAAAACAACTCAGTTTTGGGTTCTCATCCCCATCTCCAAGGGCCCAGCAACCTCCTCCTGCCTGATGCCAAGAGCAAATGCAAGTCCCTCGCAGGAAGGCTGAATAGTAATTAATTCAGGACAGAAATAATGAACTACAGAGGAATTTAAATTCACACGTTTTTCTATTTTAACAGAAAACCCTTGACAACTGATTTTGGGAGGAAAAAAAAACTTTTCCAACCACATTTAAACCTCCTTTGCATGAGGCTGGTGCAGCCCACGCCTCAAAGGCTGCACGAGAGGGAGCAGAGTTTGCAGTGCAGTGTCTGCACTCAGGGATGGATGGATGGATGGATGATGGATGGATGGATGGATGGATGGATGGATGGATGGATGGATGGATGATGGATGGATGGATGGATGATGGATGGATGGATGGATGGATGGATGGATGATGGATGGATGATGGATGATGGATGGATGGATGGATGGATGGATGTATGATGGATGGATGGATGATGGATGGATGGATGGATGGATGATGGATGATGGATGGATGGATGGATGATGGATGGATGGATGATGGATGGATGGATGGATGATGGATGGATGGATGGATGGATGGATGGATGATGGATGGATGATGGATGGATGATGGATGGATGATGGATGGATGTATGATGGATGGATGGATGATGGATGGATGGATGGATGGATGGATGATGGATGGATGGATGATGGATGGATGGATGATGGATGGATGGATGGATGGATGATGGATGATGGATGATGGATGGATGGATGGATGGATGGATGGATGATGGATGGATGATGGATGGATGATGGATGGATGGATGGATGGATGATGGATGGATGGATGGATGGATGGATGGATGGATGGATGGATGATGGATGGATGGATGGATGGATGGATGGATGGATGGATGGATGGATGATGGATGGATGGATGGATGATGGATGGATGGATGGATGGATGGATGGATGGATGGATGGATGGATGGATGGATGATGGATGGATGATGGATGGATGGATGGATGGATGATGGATGGATGGATGGATGGATGGATGATGGATGGATGGATGGATGGATGGATGGATGGATGGATGGATGGATGATGGATGGATGATGGATGGATGGATGGATGGATGGATGATGGATGGAGCAGAGTTTGCTGTGCAGTGTCTGCACTCAGGGATGGATGATGGATGGATGGATGGATGGATGGATGGATGATGGATGGATGGATGATGGATGGAGCAGAGTTTGCTGTGCAGTGTCTGCTCTCTCTTTGGGTTCTCTCCCTGGGCTGCCTTTCTCTCCAACACTGACTGCACAGCTCCAGGCTGTGATAAAGGCTGGAATGCTGCTGGGCCGGTCCTGCAGGACCTGGCACCCGTCCTCACAGCTCTGCCAGGCTCAGGCTGGTGCTGGGAGCACAGGGACACCTCAGGGCACACCCCAGCACCGCCTGCAGGGCCCTAATCCCATTTCTGGAGCCCCATATCCCATTTGTGGGAGCCCCAAATCCCATTTTTTGAAGCCCCCAATCCCACTTGTTGGAGCCCCAAATGCTATTTTTTGGAGCCCCAGTCCCATTTCTGGAACCCCAATCCCATTTCTCAGAGTCTCAATCCCATTTCTGGAGCCCCAATCCCATTTTTGGAGCCCCAGTCCCATTTCTGGAGCCTCAAATCCCGCTTTTGATCCCGTCCCCTCTCCCCAGCCTCTCTGGCCCTGCACATCACGAGTGCAGTCACGGGGCTGCAGTTTCCCTGCAGGGTATTTCTCTGGGATTTGGGGCTGTGCTGCCATTTGCCTTTTTCTTTTCCTTTTTTTTTTCTCACCAGTAATTCAACAATTATTTACGTTAAGCAGGAAGGGAGGAGAGGCCCTTCCAGAGCTGCACACGAAACTGCTGCTGCTGCTGCTGCTGCCTGAGTAATTCCAGCTCGATCGAAGCGAGTGTGCTAAAAATAATCCACCCCCCTCGCTGCAAAGAGTCTTTGAGGGAAATATTTAAAGCAGAAAACGAGGACCGGCCCCCCCAGCCCGGGCTGTTAACCCGATTGTGGCAGGGAAATTGAATTTCCCCATGCTCCGGCTGGAGCCGCCTCCTCCCGGAGCGGGCACGCCGAGCAACATCAAAGGCTCATTAGTGGGGACGGCTAATGACCTTTGTGAGGCATTAATTACATCCCCGAGCCAGCGCAGGGATGGATGGACGGCTTCATGGCAACGGAGGCGGAGAGGCAGGGAGTCCTGTCCCCATTCCCAGAGACCCCACGGATCCCAGAGATCCCACAGACCCCGCAGATCCCAGAGACCCCAAAGACCCCGGAGACCTCACAGATCCCAGAGATTCTGCAGACCCCATAGATCCCATAGATTCCACAGATCCCAGAGATCCCACAGATCCCAGAAATCCCACAGATTCCAGAGACCCCACAGATCTCAGAGACCCCACAGATTCCAGAAATCCCACAGATCCCATAGATCCCAGAGATCCCACAGATCCAGCAGACAGCTGTGGATCCCAGAGACGGCACAGAGACCAGAGATCGCAGAGATCCCAGAAATCCTGCAGATCCCACAGATCCCAGAGATCCTTGAGACCACAGACCCCACAGATCCCAGAGACCCCACAGATCCCAGAGATCCCAGAGATCCCGCAGATCCTTGTTCCCCCATGTGGGGTAGGGACACACACCCAGAGGATGAGGATGGGCCCCATCCCTGTGGGACCCTGGAGTGTTCCCCACACCTAGAGGGAGAAGGATCCTGTTCCCCACACCCAGAGGATGAGGATGGAGCCCATCCCTGTCTGCTCCTGCCCTGTTCCCCACACTCAGAGGGATTAAGATCTCGTTCCCCACACCCAGAGGCACACGGATCCGGTTCCCCACACCCAGAGGATGAGGATGGAGCCCATCCCTGTCCTGGCCTGTTCCCCACACCCAGAGGATGAAGATGGAACATTCCTGTGGGATCCTGTAGTGTTCCCCACACCCAGAGGATAAGCATGGGCCCCATCCCTGTGGGATCCTGTAGTGTTCCCCACACCCAGGGGCACACAGATTTCATTCCCCACACCCAGGGGCACACAGATCCTGTTCCCCACACTCAGAGGATGAGGATGGATCCCATCCCTGTCCTGGCCTGTTCCCCACACTCAGAGGCACACAGATCCTGTTCCCCACACCCAGGGGCACACAGTTCTCATTCCCCACACTCAGAGGCTCACAGATTTCACCCCCTCCATCCAGGGGCTCACAGATTTCATTCCCCACACCCAGAGGATGAAGATCTCGTTCCCCACACCCAGGGGCACACAGATTTCATTCCCCACACCCAGGGGCACACAGATTTCATTCCCCACACCCAGAGGCACACAGATTTTGTTCCCCACACCCAGGGACACACAGATTTCATCCCCCACACTCAGAGGCTCACGGTGCTCCAGGACATGGGATGGGAGAAGCTGAGTGTGCTGTGACACCCTGACACCCACAGGGACAGACAAACTGCACACAGAAAACAGCTGGAGAGGGGGCTGGGGGTGAAGGGATGCACTGCAAAGCCAAACTGCAGCCTGGGCAATGCCTGCTGGGACAGCAGCAGGAATTCCCCCATGGAAAAGGGGCTCAGGCCTTGGCACTGCCCAGGGGGGTTTGCAGTGCCCATCCTGGGGGTGTCACCTGGATGTGGCACTGGGTGCCCTGGGCTGGGGACAAGGTTGGACTCCATGGTCTGGAGGGATTTTCCAGCCTGAATTCCAGCTCTGGGACTCTGTGTTGTGCTCTGGGTCCCTGCCAGGACCTGGCTCCTCAGCCATGCCAGCCAGGAACGCTCAGGATCCATCCCAGGTGAGGGATCAGGGCATGGCCCGTGGACAATCCCACCAAAAACTCACCTGGAATGGTCCAAAAGCAGATCACCGAGCAAACACACATCCCCTGGCACATCCCCCTGCCCGGGGACAGCAGCCTGGCCAAATCATGTCCCCAGGGATGGTCACAGCTGCTGGGGACAGGAGACTGGCCAGGTCATGTCCCCAAGGAGGGTGGGAGATGCCTGGGGACAGCAGTATGACCAGACCCTGTCCCCAAGGAGGGTGGCAGCTGTGTGGGGACAGGGATGTGACCAAATCGAGTCCCCAGGGAGGATGGCAGCTGCCAAGGTACAGGAATGTGGCCAGACCCTGTCCCCAGGGCAGGGGGGTTCCCCGGAGGGGGGGTTCCCTGGGAGGGCTGGGGGATTCTTAGGGCAGGGGGGTTCCAGGATAGGGGGGTTCCCTGGGCATGGGGGTCCCTGGGCAGGGGGGTCCAAGGACAGGGGGTTCCCAGGACAGGGGGGTTCCCTGGCATGGGGGTCCCTGGGCATGGGGGGTTCCCTGGGCATGGGGGTCCCAGGACAGGGGGGTCCCAGGACAGGGGGGTTCCCTGGGCAGGGGTTCCCTGGCATGGGGGTCCCTGGCAGGGGGTTCCCAGGACAGGGGGTTCCCAGGACAGGGGGGTTCCCAGGACAGGGGGTTCCCAGGACAGGGGGGTCCCAGGACAGGGGGGTTCCCTGGGCAGGGGTTCCCTGGCATGGGGGTCCCTGGCAGGGGGTTCCCAGGACAGGGGGTTCCCAGGACAGGGGGGTTCCCAGGACAGGGGGTTCCCAGGACAGGGGGGTTCCCTGGCATGGGGGTCCCTGGCAGGGGGTTCCCAGGACAGGGGGTTCCCAGGACAGGGGGGTTCCCTGGGCAGGGGGGTCCCTGGACAGGGGGTTCCCAGGACAGGGGGGTTCCCTGGCATGGGGGTCCCTGGGCATGGGGGGTTCCCTGGCATGGGGGTCCCTGGCAGGGGGGTCCCAGGACAGGGGGTCCCTGGCAGGGGGTTCCCAGGACAGGGGGGTCCCTGGGACAAGGGGGTTCCCCGGCCGGACTCCTGCTGCCCCCAGCCCCCCGAGCCCCCCATCAGGTCCCATTCCCGATCCCTTTGATCTCCCCATTGCCGCAGCGCTGTTTGTTTTCATTCCTCTCCATCCCCCCACGGAGAGCCGGGATCAGGAAACAATAAAACCTCGGTTACCACACAGAACGCCGCCTTTTCCTTTCAAAGCCTGACATTTTTGCTTTCATCCACCGTTTCCACAGGGCCGGGCCATGTGCTGCCCCCCTCCCCAGCCAGCGGGGCCCCGGGCGGGGGTCCCGGAGCTGCTGCGCTCAAGATGCTCCATCGGGATTGTTCCACCGGCACCGGGGCCCTCCCGGGGCTGCTCCGGCTCCCGATCCCCTCCCGGGCCGAGCCCGGCGGCGATTGCAAAGGATAAAAGAGTTATTGGTCCGAATTATGCCGGCTTTGCTTTCCCTGCTCGGGGATCGTGCCTGGCAGGTGTCACCAGGGGCACGGCAGGGGCAAAACCTCTGATTTTGGGAGCCTCTGACTGTGGGAGCCTCTGATTGTGGGAGTCTGTGGGAGCCTCTGATTGTGGGGCCTCTGATTTTGGGGCCTCTGATTGTGGGAGCCTCTGATTGTGGGGCCTCTGATTGTGGGGCCTCTGATTGTGGGAGTCTGTGGGAGCCTCTGATTGTGGGAGTCTGTGGGAGTCTCTGATTTTGGGAGCTTCTGATTTTGGGAGCCTCTGATTGTGGGAGTCTGTGGGAGTCTCTGATTTTGGGAGCTTCTGATTTTGGGAGCCTCTGATTATGGGAGCCTCTGATTTTGGGAGCTTCTGATTTTGGGAGCCTCTGATTATGGGAGCCTCTGATTTTGGGAGCTTCTGATTGTGGGGCCTCTGATTGTGGGAGCCTCTGATTTTGGGAGCCTCTGATTGTGGGAGCCTCTGATTGTGGGAGTCTGTGGGAGCCTCTGATTGTGGGGTCTCTGATTGTGGGGCCTCTGACTGTGGGAGCCTCTGATTGTGGGAGTCTGTGGGAGTCTCTGATTTTGGGAGCTTCTGATTTTGGGAGCTTCTGATTATGGGAGCCTCTGATTTTGGGGCCTCTGATTGTGGGGCCTCTGATTGTGGGAGCCTCTGATTTTGGGAGCCTCTGATTGTGGGAGCCTCTGATTTTGGGGCCTCTGATTTTGGGGGCCTCTGATTTTGGGGCCTCTGATTTTGGGAGCCTCTGATTTTGGGAGTCTCTGATTGTGGGAGTCTCTCATTGTGGGAGCACCCAGCCCGGGCAGCAGATTTCTCTGTCCTGGGATTTCCCTGAACTCGAGGGGACACAGGCAGGGTCTGATTTCGCTGTTCTTACAAAAAAAAAAACCAAAAACAAAAAACCAAAAAAACCAAAAAAAACCCCCAAAAAACAAAAACCAAAAAACCAGCCTGGGAGCTCCCTGCCAGCTGGAGAGCAGCAGAGCGAGGAGTGTCCCCATGGCTGGGGAGAGAAAGCATCTCCTAGCCCAGAAAATATCAAATTCATGGAATCAGGGCATGGTTGGGGTTGGGAGGGATTTCAAAGCCCAGACAGTGCCACCCCTTCCATGGCAGGGACACCTCCCAGTGTGCCAGGGTGTGCCAGTGTCCAGCCTGGCCTTGGGCACTGCCAGGGATCCAGGCTGGGCACCCTGTGCCAGGGCCTGCCCACCCTGCCAGGGCACAATTCCCCATTCCCAAGATCCCATCCAGCCCTGCCCTGTGGCACTGGGAGCCATTCCCTGGCTCCTGTCCCTCCATCCCTGTGAGAGCAGAGGGCCCTGCAGCCATGCTGGCTGTGCCCAAGGGCTGCTCTTCCCCCAGCGTTTTTGGGGAAAACAGCAAAAATCTGGAGAAAGCGATGCCAGGCAGGGGCTGGGACAGCCACGGCCAGGGACAGCAGCCCTGGGGCGGGATGGAGAGTCTGGAAATATCAGTTGTGACCCTGAAATGTGCCAGGAATCACCTCTCAGAACAGGAGCCACCGGGAGGGGCCTGCCAGGCACCCCAGGGGCGTCTGGGGCTGTCCCTGAAGGGTTTGTGAGCTCAGCTCTACGCTGAGACCCGTGGCTCTGCATCCCCGTAAAATCCAGGAGAAAACGGGCTCGGAAGGAGAACCCCGGGCTGGAGGATCCGGGAGGAATTCCTCAGGGATCCATCCAGTTCACATTGTGATTAGGAGCACAAAAATAACCTGGCTCTAATGACACTTCCTGATGACATAAAGGTTGGGATGAGTCACGAGCACAGAGGCAGAGCAGAGCCTCGCTCCCCGCTCCGGAGGCTGGGCTGGCGTGGGGAGCTCTCAGCAGCTGGGAATGGGGTGTGAGCCCAGCTCAGCCAGCAGGGCACTGCCAGGAACACAGCCCTAAACCCACCAAAATCCCCCAAATCCCCAGTCCTGCAAATCCCCAAAAATCCCCAAATCCCCAAATCCCCAAACCCACAAAAATCCCCAAATCCCCAAACCCACAAAAATCCCCAAATTCCCCAAATCCCCAGTCCTGCAAATCCCCAAAAATCCCCAAATCCCCAAACCCCCAAATCCCCAAACCCACAAAAATCCCCAAATCCCCAAATCCCCAGTCCTGCAAATCCCCAAAAATCCCCAAATCCCCAAACCCACAAAAATCCCCAAATCCCCAAATCCCCAGTCCTGCAAATCCCCAAAAATCCCCAAAATCCCCAAACCCCCAATCCTGCAAATCCCCAAAAATCCCCAAATCCCCAAACCCCCAATCCTGCAAATCCCCAAAAATCCCTAAACCCCCCAAAATCCCCCAAAACCCCAGTCCTGCAAATCCCCAAAAATCCCCCAAAATCCCCAAACCCCCAGTCCTGCAAATCCCCAAAAATCCCCAAACCCCCCAAAATCCCCAAACCCCCCAAAAATCCCCCAAAACCCCCAGTCCTGCAAATCCCCAAAAATCCCCAAATCCCCAAACCCACAAAAATCCCCAAAAAATCCTCAATCCTGCAAATCCCCAAAAATCCCCAAACCCCAATCGCCAATTTATTGTTATAAATAATAATAATGATAATTATAATAGTAAAAGTATAATAACATATAATATATTATTATATAATTATAATTCTATATTACATTACATATTATAATTATATAATTATATAATTACATCATTATGTAATTAATAATAAATTTTTAAATTTTGGTTTTATTTTTAGCTTATATAATAATAATAATAATAATAATAATAATAATAATAATAATAATAATAATAATAATAATAATAATAATAATAATAAATAAAACTAATTAAAGCTTTGGAATGACCCGGGGACCCCCCCCTTTCTCAGCCCAAAGGTTGGGAGGAGCTGACTTGGTTGCTGTAGGTGAGCAGGATGGAAATGCAGGGCAGAGATGGGCCAGGAGAGGTAAAACCAAGCCCAGTGAGTTAAACCAGACCCAGCTGAGTTAATCCAAGCCCAGCTGAGTTAAACCAAGCCCAGTGAGTTAAACCAGACCCAGCTGAGTTAAACCAAGCCCAGCTGAGTTAAACCAAGCCCAGTGAGTTAAACCAGACCCAGCTGAGTTAATCCAGACCCAGCTGAGTCAAACCAGACCCAGCCGAGTTAATCCAAGCCCAGCTGAGTTAATCCAAGCCCAACTGAGTTAATCCAGACCCAGCTGAGTTAAACCAGACCCAGCTGAGTTAAACCAAACCCAGCTGAGTTAATCCAGACCCAGCTGAGTTAATCCAGACCCAGCTGAGTTAATCCAAGCCCAGTGAGTTAAACCAGACCCAGCTGAGTTAAACCAGACCCAGCTGAGTTAATCCAAGCCCAGCTGAGTTAATCCAAGCCCAGTGAGTTAAACCAGACCCAGCTGAGTTAAACCAGACCCAGCTGAATTAATCCAAGCCCAGCCGAGTTAAACCAGACCCAGCTGAGTTAAACCAGGCCCAGCTGAGTTAAACCAGACCCAGCTGAGTTAAACCAAGCCCAACTGAGTTAATCCAAGCCCAGTGAGTTAAACCAGACCCAGCTGAGTTAATCCAAGCCCAGCTGAGTTAAACCAAGCCCAGCTGAGTTAAACCAGACCCAGCTGAGTTAAACCAAGCCCAGCTGAGTTAAACCAGACCCAGCTGAGTTAAACCAGGCCCAGCTGAGTTAAACCAGGCCCAGCAGAGGCCAGGCCTGGCCATGCTGGGCTGGTGCCAAGGCGCTCTCCAACACCTGGGGGCAGACGTGGGGATTCAGGTGCCCCTGATGGATCTTTGCTGTTCTCACAGCAGCACCAGGGACTCTTCTGGCTCCAATGGTGAGCACAGAATGGAATTGTTCTGGATTCAAGGCCTGACTCAAGCAGGTGAGTTGGCCCTGGGGAGGTTTTTCCACAAACCCTCATTTTCTACATTTAGACATTTCCAATTCCTGCACAGGAGAGGAGGAGTGCAGAAAAGGCAGTGGCAGCGGAGCAGTTGTCTTGCTGAGGAATGGAAATGTTCCAGACACTGAGAAAAGGCTGCTTTGAGGGAAAAACCACCTGACTCATGGAAAGGGAGCTGACAGAGCTGCACATCACTGTTCCTCTCAGGAGAGGAGAGGCTGTGCACAGTGAAACCCAATTACTGCACACTCCGAGCTCCCTGAGCCCCACAGCTGCAGGAAACCACCCAGAAAAAGGCAGGACAGGAGGAGTAACTGGGGCAGGGAAAACCCTCCCAGCCATCCGCTCCCAAATCCCCAAACGCGCCTGTGCCTGACCCCACAGGGCACTGAGTGCCACTCCAGCCCTGCTGGGACCCCTCCAGGGCCGTTCAGAGCCCCAGGGACCTGGGGCACCTGCAGGGCATCACCTGAGGAGCTGTGCAGGGCCAGCTCAGCGTGGGGAGCACCCTGAGCTCAAACCCAGCCCCTCCAGGAGGGACCGGGGATGCTCAGAACCAGCTCAGCGTGAGGAGCACCCTGAACTCAAACCCAGCCCCTCCAGGAGGGACCGGGGATGCTCAGAACCAGCTCAGGGTGAGGAGCACCCTGAACTCAAACCCAGCCCTTCCAGGAGGGGCTGGGGGTGTTTGGGATGCTCAGAGGCAGCTCAGGGAGAGGAGCAGTGAGCCCAGTCCTTGCCAGGAGAGGCTGGGGATGCTCAGAACCAGCTCAGGGTGAGGAGCAGCAAAAGGAAAACCCCCCAAAACCGGAGCCCAGTCCTTGCCAGGAGGGGCTGCACCTTTGGGATGTTCAGAGGGGCTGGGGCACGTTTGGGATGCTCAGAGGCAGCTCAGGGTGAGGAGAAGCAAACTCAGCCCTTGCCAGGAGGGGCTGGGGATGCTCAGAACCAGCTGAGGATAAGGAGAAGCAAGGCCACTCCTTGCAAGGAAGGACTGGGGATGTTCAGAACCAGCTCAGGGTGAGGAGCCGAGAGCCTGGTCCTTGCCAGGAGGGGCTGGGGATGTTCAGAACCAGTTCAGGGTGAGGAGCAGAGAGCCCAGTCCTTGCCAGGAGGGGCTGGGGCACGTTTGGGATGTGCAGAGGGGCTGGGAATGTTCAAAAGCAGCTGAGGATGAGGAGCAGAGAGCCCAGTCCTTGCCAGGAGGGGCTGGGGCACATTTGGGATGTGCAGAGGGGCTGGGAATGTTCAAAAGCAGCTGAGGATGAGGAGCAGAGAGCCCAGTCCTTGCCAGGAGGGGCTGGGGCACGTTTGGGATGCTCTGGTGGCAGCTGGGGGAGGCAGGCAAGGAGGGAGGGAGGGAGGGAAGAGTAATTCTGGCTGCAAGCTGAGCCCCCGAGGCTCCTGTGACGTGTGTGGAGGGAAGGAGGAGTGGAGTCATCCTGGGGGAGAGTGCTGTGGGGTGGTGATGGAAACAATGATTAAGGATTAATCATTAATTAATGATTAATGTGGCTTCAGCTGCTGCTGCAGGGGGAGCAAAGGCTGCCTGGATCCACAGGGCAGGGAGAGCAGCTCCAGGACCTTGGGAGCTACGGCTCGAGGTCTGAGCTGGTTGGGAAAGGGGACAGGAGGGAGCCAGTGCAGGCAGAATGTGGGCGAGGACAGAAAAACCGGGGAAATATTTAAATTCCTCCTGGCTTCCATCATTTCCTGGAACGCTTTCCCAGTGTTTGCTGCAGTCCTCCAGGACTCTGGGGACTGGGGAAGCTGGGCTGGAGGGGAGCAATGCCAAGGCAGGTGTGGCTGCAGCCCCAGGTGAGGCCAGAGCAGTGCCAGGGGCAGGAATCAGGGATAATGCCATGGCCAGGGATCATGGATAATGCCATGGTCAGGAATCATGGATAATGCAGGGATCATGGATAATGCCATTGCCAGGAATCAGGGATAATGCCATGGCCAGGGATCATGGATAATGCAGGGATCATGGATAATGCCAAGGACAGGGATCATGGATAATGCCATGGCCAGGGATCATGGATAATGCCATGGTCAGGGATCATGGATAATGCAGGGATCATGGATAATGCCATGGCCAGGGATCATGGATAATGCCAGGGGTCATGGATAATGCCAGGGATCATGGATAATGCC
Source organism: Molothrus aeneus (assembly GCF_037042795.1). Taxonomy (NCBI): domain Eukaryota; kingdom Metazoa; phylum Chordata; class Aves; order Passeriformes; family Icteridae; genus Molothrus; species Molothrus aeneus. The sequence continues at coordinate 113,081,803 of NC_089648.1, read as the reverse complement.
ATTGCCAGGAATCAGGGATAATGCCAGGCCAGGGATCATGGATAATGCCAGGAATCATGGATAATGCAGGACCAGGGATCATGGATAATGCCATTGCCAGGAATCAGGGATAATGCATGGCCAGGGATCATGGATAATGCCATGGTCAGGAATCAGGGATAATGCAGGGCCAAGAATCATGGATAATGCAGGGCCAGGAATCAGGGATAATGCCAGGAATGATGGATAATGCAGGACCAGGGATCAGGGATAATGCATGGCCAGGAATCATGGATAATGCCAGGAATCAGGGATAATGCAGGGCCAGGGATCAGGGATAATGCCAGGAATCATGGATAATGCAGGACCAGGGATCATGGATAATGCAGGACCAGGGATCAGGGATAATGCAGGGCCAGGAATGATGGATAATGCAGGGCCAGGGATCATGGATAATGCAGCGCCAGGAATCATGGATAATGCCATTGCCAGGAATCAGGGATAATGCAGGGTTTGCCCCTTGGGAACAGGGATCTGGTGCCAGGGGGTCAGGAAGTGCCACCTGCAGTCAGGGACAGGAGAGAAATCCTGGGAAAATCCCACATTGTCCATGAGGAACAAGGGCACAAGGGCAGGAAAGAAATCCGGGGAAATCCTGCTTTATCCATGAGGGATGAGGGTGCAGGAAGAGGAGCTGCTGGGATGGGAGAAATCCTGGGAAAACCCTGGATTAGTATTAGTATTAGTAAATGGGATATTATTATTATTATTATTAATATTATTGTTATTATTATTATTATGGGAGTTTTGTATGAGGGAACAGGGCACAGGGACAGGAGAGAAATCCTGGGAAAACCCTGGATGATGATGATGATGATTGATGATGATGATGATGATGATGATGATGATTATCATTATTTAATGGGGGTTTTGTGTGAAGGACCAGGGGCACAGGGGCAGGAGCTGCTGGGATGGGAGAAATCCTGGGAAAATCCCACATTATCCATGAGGGATCAGGGCACAGGGACAGAAGAGAAATCCTGGGAAAGCCCTGGATTAGTATTAGTAAATGGGATATTATTAGTATTAGTATTATATTATGGGAGTTTTGTATGAGGGATCAGGGCACAGGAACAGGAGAGAAATCCTGGGAAAATCCCACATTGTCCATGAGGGATGAAGGCACAGGGACAGGAGCTGCTGGGATGGGAGAAATCCTGAGGAAAATCCCACAGTGTCCATGAGGGATCAGGGCACAGGGACAGGAGAGAAATCCTGGGAAAATCCTGGATTGTCTGTGAGGAACAAGGGCACAGGGACAGGAGAGAAATCCTGGGAAAACCCCACCTTGTCCATGAGAACAGATCCCAGCAGGATGGATCCCTCCCTGGGCAGGCCTGGAGTGAGGAATGCAGCCCTGGCAGCAGCACAGAATGTGGGGTTGGCTCTCAATAACCCCAAACATGGAATGATAAAACCCCTGCACAGCTGGGTTCCTGTACCCACAGATTTTTCTCTGAATAAAGCGGTTGGAGGGGATTCAATGGGGAATGAGGGGTTTCTGTTGGGTTCCTGTACCCACAGATTTTTCTCTGAGTCCAGTGGTTGGAAGGGATTCAATGGGGAATGAGGGGTTTCTGTTGGGTTCCTGTACCCACAGATTTTTCTCTGAATAAAGCGGTTGGAGGGGATTCAATGGGGAATGAGGGGTTTCTGTTGGGTTCCTGTACCCACAGATTTTTCTCTGAATAAAGCGGTTGGAAGGGATTCAATGGGGAATGAGGGGTTTCTGTTGGGTTCCTGTACCCACAGATTTTTCTCTGAATAAAGCGGTTGGAGGGGATTCAATGGGGAATGAGGGGTTTGATGAGCAGGGCAGAGCACAGCTGAAGGAGAGCATCTCTCACTGCTGGTGTCAAACCAAACTCCACTTTGTGCAGCCCCTGCAGGAAGGGTAATGAGTGTGAATTTAGGGGGCTGGGAAGGATGGGTGGCATTGGGGTGGACAAATCTGTGTTTCAGGCAGAGATGGGGGCTCACAGCGCCCTGGGCTCTCCTGCCCAGCTCACACAACCCCACAGGTGAGCAGCAGCTGGGGCCTGCCAGCATTTCCTGCTTTTCCTACAAAACTGAACCATTTCTCATCCTATTTTTGGCACTCCTGGCTTGTCAGCAGCAGCATCAGCAGCACGAGATGCAGAGGAGCTGCAAAAGCCTCCCCAGATCCTGGGGAATCATGCTGGGGAATCATGCTGGGCTTTGCCTCCCCACACAGGGAGCAGGGACACGTCAGGGATGACAGGGCAGAGGCACAGAGCTGCCTCATCATGGTTCCAGCTCACCCTCCTCCTCCTCCTGCTGCTGCTCCTCCTCCTCCCTGCTCAGCATCACTCAGTGATGCTCAGTCACGGTACCTTCCTCCTCCTCCTCCTCCTCCTCCTCCTCCCCGCTCTCAGCGCTCCCAGTGATGCTCAGAGCTCTGACACACCCCAGGCAGGCAGAATTCCATTCCTGGAGGAATCCCAGAGTCCCTGAGGCTGGAAAAGCCCTCCCAGCCCATCCAGTCCCAACTGTGCCCAATGCCCACCCTGTCCCCAGCCCAGGGCACTCAGTGCCACATCCAGGTGCCACCTGCAGGGATGGGCACCCCAAACCTCCCTGGGCAGCCCCTGCCAAGGCCTGAGCCCCCTTTCCATGCAGAAATTCCTGCAGGTGTCCAAAAGGAAGAGGCAGGGAGGGTGACATTGACCCTCCAGCAGTGCCAGGGTGCAGGGGAACCCGCCCTGGTCCCCAGCACCGGGGGTGACCCTGGGCTCCCACACCATTCCCACTCTCCTGTTCCTTGCAGAAGGAGCTCCTGGGGCTCAGCAGCCCTGGTGAGGGCAGGACAAATGCCAGCTCCCTCCCCTGGGCACTGGGAATGCAGCTCCACACTGCAGAGCAACAGAGCAAACCTCCAGGAAGGGCTGGGAGATCCTCCAGGGCTGGGAGGGAGCTGGGGAAGCAGGAACCCAGGATTTACAGAGCTCAGGAACCTGGGGAGCTGCAGGAGCCCAGGATTTACAGAGCTCAGGAACCTGGGGAGCTGCAGGAGCCCAGGATTTACAGAGCTCAGGAACCTGGGGAGCTGCAGGAGCCCAGGATTTACAGAGCTCAGGAACCTGGGGAGCTGCAGGAGCCCAGGATTTAGGAGCTGTCAGGACCTGAGGAGCTCCAGGAGCCCCAGGATTCACAGAGAAACCTGAGGAAGCAGGACCCCAGGATTTACAGAGCTGACAGGACCCTGAGGAGTTCCAGGAGCCTCAGGATTTACAGAGGAACCTGAGGAATTCCAGGATTTACAGAGGAACCTGAGGAGCTGCAGGAGCCCAGGATTTACAGAGAGCCCTGAGGGGTTCCAGGAGCCCCAGGATTTACAGAGCTGACAGGAACCTGCAGGATCCCAGGATTTACAGAGCTGACAGGAACTTTAGGAGTTCCAGGAGCCCCAGGATTTACAGAGGGACCTGGGGAGCCCCAGGAGCCCAGGATTTAGCAGCTGACAGAAACCCGAAGAGCTCCATGAGCTCCAGGATTTACAGAGGAACCTGAGGAAGCAGGACCCCAGGATTTACAGAGCTGAGAACCTGAGGAGCCCCAGGATTTACAGAGGAACCTCCTGAGGAGCTGCAGGATCCCAGGATTTACAGAGCTCAGAGGAACCTGAGGAAGCAGGATCCCAGGATTTAGCAGCTGACAGAAACCTGAAGAGCTCCATGAGCCTCAGGATTTACAGAGGAACCTGAGGAGTTCCAGGATTTCCAGAGGGACCTGAGGAGCCCCAGGATTTACAGAGGAACCTGAGGAGTTCCAGGATTTACAGAGGGACCTGAGGAGCCCCAGGATTTACAGAGGAACCTGAGGAGTTCCAGGATTTACAGAGAAACCTGAGGAAGCAGGACCCCAGGATTTACAGAGCTGACAGGACCCTGAGGAGTTCCAGGATCCCCAGGATTCACAGAGGAACCTGAGGAATTCCAGGATTTACAGAGGAACCTTAGGAGTTCCAGGAGCCCCAGGATTCACAGAGAAACCTGATGATTTCCAGGATCCTCAGGATTTACAGAGCTGACACGAATCTGCAGGATCCCCAGGATTTACAGAGGGACCTGAGCAGTTTCAGGATTTACAGAGCTCAGAGGAAGCTGAGGAGCTCCAGGATTTACAGAGGAACCTGAGGAAGCAGGATCCCAGGATTTAGCAGCTGACAGAAACCTGAAGAGCTCCATGAGCCTCAGGATTTACAGAGGAACCTGAGGAGCTCCAGGATTTCCAGAGGGACCTGAGGAGCCCCAGGATTTACAGAGGAACCTGAGGAATTCCAGGATTTACAGAGGAACCTCCTGAGGAGTTCCAGGAGCCCCAGGATTTACAGAGGAACCTGGGGAATTCCAGGATTTACAGAGGAACCTGAGGAATTCCAGGATTTACAGAGGAACCTCCTGAGGAGGTCCAGGAGCCCCAGGATTTACAGAGCTGAGAACCTGAGGAGCTCCAGGATTTAAAGAGGACCCTGAGGAGCTGCAGGAGCCCAGGATTTAGGAGCTGGCAGGACCCTGAGGATTTCCAGGAGCCCCAGGATTTACAGAGGAATCTGAGGTGTTTCAGGATTTTCAGAGGACCCTGAGGAGGTCCAGGAGCCCCAGGACCCTGAGGAAGCAGGATCCCAGGGTTTAGGAGCTGACAGGAACCAGCAGGATCCCAGGGTTTAGGAGCTGACAGGATCCCAGGGTTTAGGAGCTGACAGGATCCTGAGGGGTTCCAGGAGCCCCAGGATTCACAGAGCTGACAGGAACCAGCAGGATCCCAGGGTTTAGGAGCTGACAGGACCCTGAGGGGTTCCAGGAGCCCCAGGATTCACAGAGCTGACAGGAACCAGCAGGATCCCAGGGTTTAGGAGCTGACAGGAACCTGCAGGACCCCAGGGTTTAGGAGCGGGCAGGATCCCAGGGTGGGCAGCAGCAGCAGCAGCTGGCAGGGCTGGGGGTGGCAGAGCTGCTGCCCCGTTCCTGTGGTGCCCCGTGTGTGCAGAGGCAGCTCCAGTGTCCCAGCGGAGCCCTTTGATCCCGGGACGGGCTCGCAGCTCCTTCGGAACACCCGGAGCCCCTCCCGGCCCCTCGGGGCTGTCCTGAGCCCGCCCCGGGCAGGGCAGGGATCGGGGGGGCTCCGTCCCGGCCCTGCCACCGAGCCCAGGCTGCTCCGGGGGCTCTTCTGCCCCTCTGGGGCTGCTCTGCCGCGGAAAACCCCTGGGCATCAACGGCTGCTCACTGGAGTGCTGCTGCACCACACACCCACACACCCCAAATCCAGCGTCCCGCACCCCACATCCCGAATCCCACACCCCAAATCCAGCGTCCCGCACCCCACACCCCAAATCCCCCATCCCAAATCCCATGTCCCACACCCCACATCCTAAATCCCATATACCACATCCCAAATCCCACACCCCACATCCCAAATCCCACACCCCACATCCTAAATCCCACACCCACACATCCCAAATCCCACACCCCACATCCCAAATCCCACACCCCAAATCCAGAGTCCCGCACCCCACACCCCAAATCCCATGTCCCACACCCCACATCCTAAATCCCATATACCACATCCCAAATACCACACCCCACATCCTAAATCCCACACCCACACATCCCAAATCCCATATACCACATCCCAAATCCCACACCCCACATTCCACACCCCATGTCCCAAACCCCACACCCCATGTCCCACGTCCCACACCCCATGTTCCATATCCCAAATCCCACGTCCCACACCCCATGTCTCAAATCCCAAATCCCACATCCCAAATCCCCCATCCCACACCCAGATCTCCAGTCAGTGCCTGAGGAGCACACTTGTGCTGCCTGAGGGCTACAGGCACACATCCCACACCCCACATCCCACACCCCAAACCCCAAATCCCATACCGCATATACCACACCCCATATACCACACCCCATATACCACACCCCATGTCCCAAGTCCCACTGCCAAATCCCACATCGCACACCCCACATCCCAAATCCCACACCCCATGTCTCAAATCCCACATCCCACATCCCACATCCCATGTCTCAACTCCCACACCCCACGTCCCACACCCCAAATCCCACACCCCATATACCACACCCCATGTCCCAGGTCTGACTCCCAAATCCCACATCCCAAATCCCACACCCCAAATCCCACACCCCATATACCACACCCCTCGCCCCACTCCCAAATCCCACATCCCACATCCCAAATCCCATGCTCCAAATCCCACATTCCCACACCCCATATCCCAAATCCCATGTCTGACATCCCACACCCCATGTCCCACATCCCATGAACCTGGCCTTGGGCAGTTCCCCTGAACTGCATCAGTCAAAGCACCAACACTTCAGTTAAAGCACAGAAACTTCAATTAAAGTACCAAAACTTCAGTTTAAACACCAACACTTCAGTTAAAGCACAGAAACTTCAGTTAAAGCACCAACACTTCAGTTTGAACACCAACACTTCAAAACTCCAAAATTTCAGTTAAAGCACCAACACTTCAGTCAGAACACCAACACTTCAGTCAGAACACCAACACTTCAGTTAAAACACCAAAACTTCAGTTAAAGCTCCAAAACTTCAGTTAAAGCTCCAAAACTTCAGTTTAAACACCAACACTTCAGTTAAAGCACAGAAACTTCAGTTAAAGCACCAACACTTCAGTTAAAGCTCCAAAACTTCAGTTAAAGCTCCAAAACTTCAGTTTAAACACCAAAACTTCAGTTAAAGCACCAACACTTCAGTTAAAGCACCAAAACTTCAATTAAAGTACCAAAACTTCAGTTTAAACACCAAAACTTCAGTCAAAGCACCAACACTTCAGTTAAAGCACCAAAACTTCAGTTTAAACACCAACACTTCAGTTAAAACACTAACACTTCAGTTAAAGCTCCAAAACTTCAGTTTGAACACCAACACTTCAAAACTCCAAAATTTCAGTTAAAGCACCAACACTTCAGTCAGAACACCAACACTTCAGTCAGAACACCAACACTTCAGTTAAAACACCAACACTTCAGTTAAAACACTAACACTTCAGTTAAAGCTCCAAAACTTCAGTTAAAACACCAAAACTTCAGTTTGAACACCAACACTTCAGTCAGAACACCAACACTTCAGTTAAAACACCAAAACTTCAGTTAAAGCTCCAACACTTCAGTTTAAACACCAACACTTCAGTTTAAACACCAAAACTTCAGTTAAAGCTCCAACACTTCAGTTAAAACACTAACACTTCAGTTAAAACACTAACACTTCAGTTAAAACACCAAAACTTCAGTTTGAACACCAACACTTCAGTTTAAACACCAACACTTCAGTTTAAACACCAACACTTCAGTTTAAACACCAACACTTCAGTCAGAACACCAACACTTCAGTTTAAACACCAAAACTTCAGTTAAAGCTCCAACACTTCAGTTAAAACACTAACACTTCAGTTAAAACACTAACACTTCAGTTAAAACACCAAAACTTCAGTTTGAACACCAACACTTCAGTTTAAACACCAACACTTCAGTTTAAACACCAACACTTTCAGTTTTTCTGCTGCTTTAATTCTTTGTGGGTTTGAGCACACCTGCCCCAGGCTGGTGAGGCTGGAGGCAGGGTTTGTATTCACAGCAGTAAATCACAGCAGTAAATCACAGCACCAGCCCTTCTCTGTGACCCCTATTTGGGTTACACAAGGATTTTGCTGGTTACAACAGCTCCCGTTTCACTTTGATAAATAAATAAGCAAACACCCCCAGGGGTTCCAGGCTGGGAGCATCACAGAGGCTGAGGCTGGAGCTGATCTCCCCAGGGGCAGCTCTGGGGCAGGGCTCTTGTGGAGATGAATGGATGCCAGGGCCAGGCTTCCCCTTCCTGTGCAAGGGAAGGGATCCCTGCCCTGCCTGACACCATCTGAGCCAGCAAAATCCAACCCCAGCATCCCCAAGCCCTGAATCCAGGATATTTCTGTGATGCCAAACAGCAGCACACATCCCAAATCCCCTGGGTTGGCTGGGTTTCTTTATCTTTATTCCAGCCTGCTTCAAATCAGCTCTAACTACAAAAACATCTTAAAAAAACCCCCACAGTTAAAAGGTTTTGCTCTTGCAGCAGAGCCACAATTGGTCCCATTTGTCAAGGGGATCCTTGGTCAGAGAGGAGACCCCAAACACCCTCAGCCACTGTCCCTGCCAGGGGCACAGAGACCTCCTGGCTCTGCCACACCAGGGTGGCTTCAGAGGAGAACTGGACGATAACTGGGGACAATTCCTCCATGGAATTCCTTCATGGAATTAATTCATGGAATTCTTCCACCTCAAAGCCAGCCCATCCCAGCCCTGCCATGGCAGGGACACCTCCCACTGTCCCAGGGTGTGCCAGTGTCCAGCCTGGCCTTGGGCACTGCCAGGGATCCAGGCTGGGCACCCTGTGCCAGGGCCTGCCCACCCTGCCAGGGCACAATTCCCAATTCCCAAGATCCCATCCAGCCCTGCCCTCTGGCACTGGGAGCCATTCCCTGGCTCCTGTCCCTGCAGGCCTTGTCCCCAGTCCCTCTGCAGCTCTCCTGGAGCCCCTTCAGGCCCTGCCAGGGGCTCCAGGCTCTGCCCAGAGCTCAGTTTTTCCCTTTCACCCCCAGATCTGCACCCCCCAGGATTTGTGTGCTGAGAATCAGAAGCCCAGCCCGGAGCCATGGCAGGCAGCAGCACCTTGGGATGCCAGGATCCCAACTGGGTTGGGTGGGAAGGGAGCTCAGAGCCCCCCAGTGCCAGCCCTGCCATGGCAGGGACACCTCCACTGCCCCTGGATCCCTGGCAGTGCCAAGGCCAGGCTGGACACTGGGCTGGAGCACCTGGGGCAGTGGGAGGTGTCCCTGCCATGGCAGGGGTGTCCCTGGGTGGGATTGAAGCTCCCTCCCAACCCAAACCAGTCTGGGATTCTGAGAATGTTTTTGATGAGAGGAATTTACACTTTTTTAAGTCCCAATGTCCAGCCTGGCCTTGGGCACTGCCAGGGATCCAGGGTGGGCCCCAGCTGTGCCAGGCCTGCCCACCCTGCCAGGGCACAATTCCAGTATCTAATCCATATTTCCCCTCTTTCAGGCTGCACCCATCACTCCTTGCCCAGTCCCCAGTCCCTCTCCATCCTCTGGGGGGGCTCCCAGAGCCTGCTCTGCTCCAGCTGAGCATCCCCCAGGGCTCCAGCCCCCCATGCCATGGGGCTTGGTCCCCCTGCAGCTCTCCCCTCTGCCCCAGTTCCCAGTGCAGAAATGCCTTTGTGGGCTGGGGAGGTGGAGAACAAACTGGAGAGGGGCCAAGAGCGCCTCTGGTGAAAGCAGCCACTTCAAAAAGACAAAAGTCTACGGCACAGTAAAGAGCAAAAAGAGTGATTTATGCCCAGCTTGGTTGTGTCAGGCCATACCTAAAGCCTGGAGCTGCACAGAACATGCCTTAACAAGATGTTCCAGGGCTGCCTTTGAAAAAGACAACCCCTATAAAGAGAGGAGGTGGAAAAAGGGATGGTTCCCAACAGAGGAAAGGGCCAAACCAGAGCAATAAAATCTGTGCAACAGATGATGAGCCCAGCCCCAAATTGCTGCCAGCTGTTAGCAACCTTTGCCCAGAGAAATGAATTTCATGTGAGGTCAAGAAATCCCAAACTGCCATTTCCTCATTGCTATTAATCAGGGCCAGGTGCCACATAAAGCAGCAGTGGATCCAGATGTCCCTCACGTGGCTCTGGCTGCCCTTCCAGGCTGGGTGATGATCCCAGGGAAAGCACTGCAGATGCACCCAGAGAAACACGGTCACGTTCATTATCTGCAATTGGATCAGTGGGTTTAGGAGCACTGCTCAGCCCCAGCTCCAGGGATCTTCTCCTGCAAGGAGCCCCCTGGGGTGGAGCTGGCTTCTGCTGCATTTTCCAGCACTGTGCATGGAAGGAATTTTGTGAACTTCTTCTGAAGTCCATGAAAATTCAAGATTTTGTGGACTCCCCATCCCTGGCAGTGCCCAAGGCCAGGCTGGACAGGGCTGGGGGCACCCTGGGACAGGGGGAGGTGTCCCTGCCATGGCACTGGATGGGATTCAAGGTCCTTGTTGGGAAGGATGAAAGTTTGACAAGAAAGTCTCACAGATATGGGTGCTTGGCAGAAAGATTTGTGAATGTAGAATCTCAACAAGGAATAGAGATGGAAGCAAGTTTTGATATAGAAGAAAAGAATTGCTGAGCCAGTCTGGCTGGATAACCAAGGAGGCAAAGGGTGTGTGAGTTAGAAGGGGTTTTATGGCTTAGAGCAAAGGATAAACCCACCCCAGACAAGAAGATGCTTTTACCAAGCAGGAAGAGAGCACAGGCAAACAAGTAAATAAAAGGTCTCAGAATTTTCCACTGCAAGAAAACTGAGAAACAACTTCTAGCTTAAACTGTAATGTACTGACTGTTAGTGATTGGAGAATAGTGACATGAATATGGTAATTACAGCAGTTATGAGAGGCTATAGGTAATAGTTAAGGTGCAGATTGGTTCTACTGTGTGAAGATGCTCAGGAAAGTAAAGTATAGAATGCATTGTAACCAAAAGAAAAGTGTAGAATGCAGTGTAACCAAAACTCAGGGTCTCCAGGCCTGCCTGGAACTGGAGCTGACAGCTGTAGGCACAGCTCTGTCACCCACAGCCCTGGACTGCTGTAACTCTTGGATGTATTAAACTGCATTTTGTACACATTAAACTGCATTTTGTACACAATAAACTGCATTTTGTACACATTAAACTGCATTTTGAAGAGCTGCCTGGAGTCCCACATCCCTCATTCAGGCTCTTAGTCCTTCCCACCCAAACCATCCTGTGCCTCTATGAACAATCCCTTCTCTGGGTCACAGCCAAGACACCAGCAAAGCCTCCAGCCTGAATTTCAGCCCTACCTTGGTGGACATTCCTGAGCAGGTAAAGAAACCTCGGCTCTCCCTGTGCCTGAACAGCCACAATTCCACAGGGAGCAGCACGGGAATGCTCAGCTCTGGGCTCTGGTGGTTCAAATGGAATTGTGGAATGGAACAGCTGCTGCTGGGCGCTGCCCATGGCAGCACCCAGGTGTGTGTGGGTGCTCCAGGCCAGCAGGGTCAGGGATGGATGGATGGATGGATGGATGGATGGATGGATGGATGGATGGATGGATGATGGATGGATGGATGGATGGATGGATGGATGGATGGATGGATGGATGGATGATGGATGGATGGATGATGGATGGATGGATGGATGGATGGATGGATGGATGATGGATGGATGGATGATGGATGGATGGATGGATGGATGGATGGATGGATGGATGATGGATGGATGGATGGATGGATGGATGGATGGATGGATGGATGGATGATGGATGGATGGATGGATGGATGGATGGATGGATGGATGGATGGATGATGGATGGATGATGGATGGATGGATGGATAGATGGATGATGGATGGATGATGGATGGATGGATGGATGATGGATGGATGGATGGATGATGGATGGATGGATGGATGGATGGATGGATGATGGATGGATGGATGGATGGATGGATGGATGGATGGATGGATAGATGGATGATGGATGGATGATGGATGGATGGATGATGGATGGATGGATGGATGGATGGATGGATGGATGGATGGATGGATGATGGATGGATGGATGATGGATGGATGGATGGATGGATGGATGGATGATGGATGGATGGATGATGGATGGATGGATGGATGGATGGATGATGGATGGAGGGATGATGGATGGATGATGGATGGATGGATGGATGGATGGATGGATGGATGGATGGATGGATGGATGGATGATGGATGGATGGATGGATGGATGGATGGATGGATGGATGGATGATGGATGGATGATGGATGGATGGATGGATAGATGGATGATGGATGGATGATGGATGGATGGATGGATGATGGATGGATGATGGATGATGGATGGATGGATGGATGGATAGATGGATGGATGGATGGATGATGGATGGATGGATGGATGGATGGATGGATGGATGGATGGATGGATGATGGATGGATGGATGGATGGATGATGGATGGATGGATGATGGATGGATGGATGGATGGATGATGGATGGATGGATGATGGATGGATGGATGATGGATGGATGGATGGATGATGGATGGATGGATGGATGATGGATGGATGGATGATGGATGGATGGATGATGGATGGATGATGGATGGATGATGGATGGATGATGGATGGATGATGGATGGATGGATGATGGATGGATGATGGAGAGAAGGAGGGATGGAGTGCTGGGTCACACCGAGTGTGCTGCCCACGCTTCCTGCAGCCCTTGGAGCACTTGAAGGCAGCACTGCTCCACCAGAGCCTGCAGGGCTGTGAAATCCAGCAGGGAAGCAATAAATATTTCACATCCTGGACCCACAGGGACACTCCTTTAACCACTTCCAGCCCGTGCCCAAAGAAAAGACGTCAGAGGAGAATATTCTGGAATTCTGCCCTGGGCCCTGCCAAACTCAGCAGCAGCATCACCTTTCCCAGGGATGAAATAAACAGCAGGGACAGGCAGGCCCTGCCAAAACCAATGCAAACCCTGGAACATCTCTGCAGCCATGGCAGGGATCTCCCCACGATAGAAACAAACAAAACTGCCACAGGCTCATGTGTCCCCAAATGAGGCACCAAAACATCTGTGGCAACGTGGAAGAGAACTGAGAAAGGCCAGCAACACACACCAGGGACCCTCGGGAGCAGGGGACAAAGGGTGGCACAGACTGGGAGAGGCTCTGCAATGAAAATTCCACTCTCACCTCAAAAGTGAGATCTTTTAATGGGATTATGGATAAAATATCCCAGGCCAGGCTGGATGGGGCTGGGAGCCCCTGGGACAGTGAAGGTGACCCTGCCATGGCAGGGGGGCACTGGGTGGGCTCTGAGGGCCCTCCCAGCACAAACCAGTCAGGGATTTGCTGATTCCTACAAGATAAACCTGAGCAGTGGATTCATGGAGCTGCATGCTCAGAGACTCTGCAGGGACACTGCCCCTCAGCCTTTGGGACATTCCTGCTGCTCTGGGACATTCCTGCTCTGCTCTGGGACATTCCTGCTGCTCTGGGACATTCCTGCTCTGTCCTGGGACATTCCTGCTGCTCTGGGACATTCCTGCTGCTCTGGGACATTCCTGCTGTTCTGGGACATTCCTGCTGCTCTGGGACATTCCCGCTCTGCTCTGGGACATTCCTGCTCTGCTCTGGGACATTCCTGCTGCTCTGGGACATTCCTGCTGTTCTGGGACATTCCTGCTGTTCCTGGGACATTCCTGCTGTTCTGGGACATTCCTGCTGTCCTGGGACATTCCTGCTGTCCTGGGACATTCCTGCTGTTCTGGGACATTCCTGCTCTGCTCTGGGACATTCCTGCTGTTCTGGGACATTCCTGCTGTTCCTGGGACATTCCTGCTGTTCTGGGACATTCCTGCTCTGCTCTGGGACATTCCTGCTGCTCTGGGACATTCCCGCTCTGCTCTGGGACATTCCTGCTCTGTCCTGGGACATTCCTGCTGCTCTGGGACATTCCTGCTGTTCTGGGACATTCCTGCTGCTCTGGGACATTCCTGCTGCTCTGGGACATCCCTGCTCTGTTCTGGGACATTCCTGCTCTGCTCTGGGACATTCCTGCTGCTCTGGGACATTCCTGCTGCTCTGGGACATTCCTGCTGTTCCTTGGACATTCCTGCTCTGCTCTGGGACATTCCTGCTCTGCTCTGTGCCCCCTGGCAGAGCTGGGCTCAGCTCTGTGCAGGATTAAATCCATCCCAAGGCTTTCTTCTGCTCCAGAGCAGGATTAAACCCATCCCATCTCAATCCAGAACAGGACTAAATCTATCCCAGGGCTCCCTGCTGCTCCAGGGCTGGATTAAATCTAAACCAGGGCCCTCTGCTGCTCCAGAGCAGGATTAAATCTAAACCAGGGCCCTCTGCTGCTCCAGGGCAGGATTAAACCCATCCCATCTTAATCCAGAGCAGGATTAAATCTATCCAAGGGCTCCCTGCTGCTCCAGGGCAGGACTAACCCATCCCAGCTTAACCCAGAGCAGGACTAACCCATCCCATCTTAATCCAGAACAGGACTAAATCTATCCAAGGGCTCCCTGCTGCTCCAGGGCAGGACTAACCCATCCCATCTTAACCCAGAGCAGGACTAACCCACCCCAGCTCACTCCAGAGCTATGACATCACTCCAGGGCTGTGACATCACACGGAGCTCAGTTCCTCCAGTGCTATGACATCACTCCAGGGCTATGACATCACTCCAGGGCTGTGACATCACACCAGGGCTGTGACATCACTCCAGGGCTGTGACATCACTCCAGGGCTGTGACATCACACCAGCAATATGACATCACTCCAGAGCTATGACATCACTGCAGGGCTATGACATCACTCCAGGGCTGTGACATCACTCCAGGACTGTGACATCACTCCAGGGCCATGACATCACTCCAGGGCTGTGACATCACACCAGTGCTATGACATCACTGCATGGCTGTGACCTCACACCAGGGCTATGACATCACACCAGGACTGTGACATCATACCAGGGCTGTGACATCACTCCAGTGCTATGACATCACTCCAGGACTGTGACATCACTCCAGGGCCATGACATCACTCCAGGGCTGTGACATCACTCCAGGGCTGTGACATCACTCCAGGGCTATGACATCACTCCAGGGCTATGACATCACTCCAGGGCTGTGACATCACTCCAGGGCTATGACATCACTCCAGGACTGTGACATCACACCAGGACTGTGACATCACACCAGGGCTGTGACATCACTCCAGGGCTGTGACATCACACCAGGGCTGTGACATCACTCCAGGGCTGTGACATCACTCCAGTGCTATGACATCACTGCAGGGCTGTGACATCACTGCAGTGCTATGACATCACTGCATGGCTGTGACCTCACACCAGGGCTGTGACATCACTCCAGGACTGTGACATCTCTCCAGGGCCATGACATCACTCCAGGGCTGTGACATCACTGCAGGGCTGTGACATCACTCCAGGGCTGTGACATCACACTGATCTCTCCCTCCAGGGGCCCAGGACAGAGCAGAACCTGCCCAAGCCCTGATGGGATTTCAGCTCTGACCATGCGGCACCAAATCCTCTCCCCCTTGCACAGCCACCACACAAAATCATACAAAAAACCCAAACCCAACCCTGCAACCCCCACAAAACAACCCTACAGCTGAAATGAAATACAAACAGCCTAAAACCGACCTACAACCAATCCTAACACAACCACAATTCCCACCACAAACACCAAATAAAACATAAGCCTACAACTAAATTAAATAAAACAAACCCCAAACCAACCCTACAGCCAATCCTAACACAGCCCCAACCACAATTCCCACCACAAACACTAAATAAAACATAACCCTTCAGCTGAAATTAAATACAAAACAACCCAAAAATCAGCCATACAACCAATCCTAACACAACCACAATTCCCACACAAACAACAAATAAGCATAATCCTACAACTAAAATGAAATACAGCAAAACCCCAAAACCAACCCTACAACCAGTCCTAACACAACCACAATTCCCACACAAACACAAAATAAAACATTACCCTACAACTAAAATTAAATAAAACAAAACCCCAAAACCAACCCTAAACCAATCCTAACACAACCCCAACCACAAACACCAAATAAGCATAACCCTACAGCTAAAATTAAATACAAAACCCCAAAACCAGCCCTACAACCAATCCTAACACAATTCCCACCACAATTCCCACCTCAAACACCAAATAAATCATAACACTATAATTAAAATTAAATAAAACAAAACCCAAAACGAACCCTACAACCAATCCTAACACCACCCCAACCACAGTTCCCACCACAAACACCAAATAAAACATAACCCTTCAGCTAAAATTAAATACAAAAGAACCCCAAAACCAACCATACAACCAGTCCTAACACAACCACAATTCCCACACAAACACAAAATAAAACATAACCCTACAACTAAAATTAAATACAACAAAACCCCAAAACCAACCCTAAACCAATCCTAACACAACCCCAACCACAAACACCAAATAAAACATAACCCTACAAGTAAATATAAATACAACAAACCCACAAAGCCAACCCTACAACCAATCCTAACACAACCACAATTCCCACCACACACACCAAATAAATCATAACCCTACAATTAAAATTAAATAAAACAAAACCCAAAACCAACACTACAACCAATCCTAACACATTTCCCACCATAAACACCAAATAAAACATAACCCTACAACTAAAATTAAATACAACAAAACCCCAAAACCAGCCATACAACCAATCCTAACTTAATTCCCACCACAACTCCCACCTCAAACACCAAATAAATCATAAGTCTACAATTAAAATTAAATACAACAAAATCGAAAAACCAGCCATACAACCAATCCTAACCCAACCCCAACCACAATTCCCACTTCAAACACCAAATAACCATCTAGAAACCCCAAACAAAACATTAACTCTTTCAATACTTCAGTCATCCCTCAAATTAAAAAAACCCCACAAACATATAAAAAAAATTAAAATAGTAAAATCAATAAAAAATTAAATCCCAAAAAAACCCCAAAACCTTAATCTTAAAACTAAAACCTCCTTATAAAACTATAAGAAAACCCCTCTATTTCCCTATAACACAAAAAACCCCAAATTAAAAATGTTAAAATTCAAATCAATATCAAACACACGCCTCCACAGCAGGGTCAGAGTGTGTCAGCACAGGAACTCTGAACTCCCAGCAGCCACAACTCCAGCCCCAGGTGGAACAGGGGGGCCTGGAGGTGATTCCCAACCTTCCCAGGCTGCACCTTCACAGCCAGGGGGGATTCCCGGCTTTTCCTGGGATTCCCCAGCCTGTCCTGGGATTCCCAACCTTTCCAGCCTTTCCTGGGATTTCCAGCCTGTCCTGAGATTCCCAACCTTCCCAGGCTGCACCTTCACAGCTTTTCCTGGGATTTCCCAGCCTGTCCTGGGATTTCTCACCTTGTCCTGGGATTTTCCAGCCTTTCCTGAGATTCTGAGCCTGTCCTGGGATTTCTCAGCCTGTCCTGGGATTTCCCAGCCTTTCCTGGGATTTCTCAGCCTATCCTGGGATTTCCAGCCTGTCCTGGGATTGCCCAGCCTTTCCTGGGATATCCCAGCCTGTCCTGGGATTTCTCAGCCTGTCCTGGGATTGCCCAGCCTTTCCTGGGATATCCCAGCCTGTCCTGGGATTCCCAACCTTCCCAGGCTGCACCTTCACAGCCAGGGGGGATTTTCCAGCCTTTCCTGGGATTCTCAGCCTTTCCTGGGATATCCCAGCCTGTCCTGGGATTTCTCAGCCTGTCCTGGGATTTCTCAGCCTGTCCTGGGATTTTCCTGCCTGTTCTGGGATTTCCAGCCTGTCCTGGGATTCCCAACCTTCCCAGGCTGCACCTTCACAGCCAGGGGGAAGCAGCTCAGGCCACTCCAGGCCATGCAAAGGAAGGATGTCAAATTTCAATTCCTGCAGACCAGAATTCTGTCCTTTTGTTGCCCAAAATCTGCTTTTCTTGGGCTTCAAACCAACTTTGGCTCCTGCATTCCTGGCTCCAGAGGGCTGGGCCTGCATGGAATGTCGCTGATGTTATTTCAGTTTTGGCTCTTTACCCTCCTCCTGACACAGTGCCCCAGGGGAAAAGGGATTTCAAACTGCTCAGCTTGCTCCCTGATCTCACATTTACCCTTTTCCTACATCCACAATCCAGAGGAGCACGGGGCTAACACAAAGCCCTGCCCTGCCCTGCAGAGATCACTCCCAGGAAGGATCCTTCAACAACCCCAATCCCTCCTGCCAGGAGCCCCAGGAAACCCAGGTGTCACCACCACATTCTCTGAAAAATCCCTTGCCCAGGATTTCTCTCCTGGGAAGCCTCAGAGAAAAAGGAAAACAATTCTTATCTCATTTGCTTCTCCTGGGTGTTGCTGCTCTGGAATGTGGTTTGGACATTGCTTGTCCAACAGGTGATTGTTCATTAATTTAATGTGAATTGTTTTGACTTAGAGACCAACCAGGGTCAGGCTGTGTCAGACTCTGGAGAGGGTCACGAGTTCTTAATGATCATTCTTTGTTGCCCTCTGTAAGTATCCTTTCTCTATTCTTCAGTATAGTTTTAGTATAGCATTCTATAATGTAATGTAATGTAATGTAACATAATATAAAATATAGTATATATAAAATATATATTATATAGTATTATATTATATAGTATTATATAGTATATTATATAGTATTTTATAGCATTATATATAATATATAATGTATAATATATAATATATAATATGTTATATAATATATAATATACTGTATATCTAATATCTAATATCTAATATATAGTATATATAAAAATATATCATATCATATCATATATATTATATATAAAATATATATTATATAGCATTATATTATATATATAGTATATATAATATATATAGTGTTATATAGTATAATATATATTATATATATTATATACTGTATATCTAATATCTAATATATTATATATTATAATATATCATATATAGTATATATAAAATATATATTATAATTCTATTATATTCTATATAAAATATATATAAAGTATATAAAATTATAATATAATATCATATCATATCTATCATATCATATCATATCATATCATATCATATCATATCATATCATATCATATCATCATGATAAATTAACCTTCTAAGAACATAGAGTCAGATTCCTTCTTTCCTTCCAATGACAGGACCCCAGAAAATACCACACCCAGGGAGGGCTTTGGGTGGGACACAGGACAAATCCTTCCCTGGCAGGGTGGGCAGGGGCTGGGATGGAATTCCCAGAGCAGCTGGGGCTGCCCCTGGATCCCTGGCAGTGCCCAAGGCCAGCTTGGACAGGGTTTAGAGCAGCCTGGGACAGTGGAGGTGTCCCTGCCATGGCAGGGGTGGCACTGGCTGAGGTTTCGTGTCCCTTCCCACCCAAATATTCCAGGATTCCCTAAGGATGAGCTGGGCTCAGTGCAAGGTGCCCATTCAGCCCCATCCCAGCCTGGCCACAGCAGCACAAACCCACCCAGGAGCCACCACGGCCACTTCCAGCACACCTAAAACTGAAGTGTTCCCAGCAACAGATGCTGCCCCCAAATGCCTATTTCCCCACACAAAGGAGCCCCCAGAATTGCCAGTATTTCCAACACGCAGTTATGCCTGTGAGAAACAGCACACGGATTAACGCTCATCAAAGCTTTTGGGTGTAAAGGATTGCTCAGAAATGCTGCAAACCCTCTGCTGTAAACATCTGGCTGCTCCCGAGAGCAGCAGACAGCAGAAGGGCTCCCTCTGGAGTGGATCCCGAAAATGGGAATGGAACAAAGCCCGGGCGTTCCTGCCTCCCGCTCCTTCCCTCACCTCCTCCAGGGGCCGGAGGGGATGGAGCCATGCCCGGAATATTAAGTCATTAATTGGTTTTCCTGCGTGGGCTTGTATGTGGCAGGGAGGCAAATTAAAGGATTCCTGAAGAGGCAGGAAAGCTCTCTCAGCTCGTGGAACCCTCCCAGCAATCAGAATCCCTGTTTTTATACATGATTCCACAAAAGCCTCAGCAGCCCAGCCCGGGGCAATCAAATTCCCTGGAAAGGGAGAGGGGATAACTGCGACACACACACACACACAGACACACACAAACCATCTCTGCTGGGAGCTCAGGGAGGCTCTGCTCCACACCCCAGGCAGAAAATGCCCCCGCTTCATTCCCAGGGCTCATTTGCATACAAGCCAATTAACAGAAAATGGATTTCATGCAGGAAAGGGGGAGAAAAAAAAGTCAGATCACCTACAAGGTGAAGTCAACTTACTGCCTGCTTTTGTTCTTCTTCCTAGAGACGAGGGGAAAAGGTGGAGAGAGAGAGAGAGGAAAGGTCAATTATGATGTGAAAGTGATGATTTCACCCAAAACACCCAGTGAAAGGACAGGACACGAGGGCTGAGGGGCAGCACAGGTGACATTTGTCCCATTTGTCCCATTATTTGTCCCATTTGTCCCATTGTCCCACTGTCCCACTCTGGTGCCAGCAGGGATCCCTGGCTGCAGGAGAGGACACCCAGGGGTGTTTCTGCTCCTTTGGGCAGGAATTTATCACCTCAGCCTGGCACAGGGAAGGTGCCCTGCCCATGGCAGGGGGGAACTGGGTGGGATTTGCGCTCCCTTCCCACCCAAACCACGCCATGATCCTCAAACCCTGCTCCAGACCTCGAGCTGCCCTCGAGCCAAAAGACCCCAAATCCATCCCCTAAAACCTGGAGCTGCCCCTGGGAGTGTCCAAACACACAAAAGGGGCAGCACAGAGCCCCAGCAGCACAACATCGCCAGGGCCAGCTCCCCTGGCACTGCCAAGGGCAGAGGAAGCAGGGCTGGGAGGGCACAGGACAAGGAGCAGAGATGCTGAGCAGGGAAAGAGCAGCTCCTGCACTGCAGGAAAGTCTCAGTACCAAAAAACCAAAGTGAAATTGAGGTGAACTTGTCCCCTTTTGAAGCAGGGAGATGTCCACTGTGGCTGGGCTGGGCTGGTGGAGGCACATCTGCCCTCAGCTGCAGCAGAGCTGCTGGGAATGAGCAAAATGTCCCCCAGGCCAGAGCTGCCTTGGGAACTCAGACATTCCCGTGGATTTTGTCCCCTCACAGACGAGAGCCAGCAGGGCTGTGACCCTGTGTGTGGCACAGGGGCTGCAGGAGGGGCTGCTGACCCCTGTCCCTCCCAATCCCAGCCCTTCCAGGTGACTCCCTCCACCAGCAGGAGCAGGGCCAAGCACAGCCCCCCAGAAATCCAGGTCATGGAATTAAAATCCTGGGATAAAAGCTCCTTCTGGCCTGGAAATCCATGAACCCATTTATCACCCTTCCCCTGCTGATCTCCCATCTGAGCAGGATTAACCAGAACCTTCCCCTTAATTTAAAGCAGCTTCTCCTCGCTGACCACTGAGAGCTGCTTTCCCACCCAGCCTGGGGGACAATTCTCAGGGTTTGAGAAGACGTTTTTGGGGTTTTTTGCCAAGATTTGGGGTTCCTTCAGGTGTGTCCTTGGTGTTGCTTGGCAGGTGTGGGGCCTGGCCCTCCCCACATCCCAAATTCCCCCTTGTGTCTCCCACCAGCAGCAGGACCAGATGGGGACCCAGCTCAGGGAGAAGATCTTCAATCACCTCCACACCACACCAAAAAAAAAAAAAAAAAAAAAAAAAAAAAAAAAGAGTTGTTGCTTTGAAAAACGAGGCCCTGGCATTGAGCACAGATGTGAAAATCCCTCTCTGAGCAGGGCTGGGCTGGCTGGGGCTGAGCAGTGCAGGATAAATCACAGAGGAAATGGCCAGGGAGGAAATGCAGGAGGGAAATGGGATCTGTCTGCAGGATAAATCACAGAGGAAATGGCCAGGGAGGAAATGCGGGAGGGAAATGGGATCTGTCTGCAGGATAAATCACAGAGGAAATGGCCAGGGAGGAAATGCAGGAGGGAAATGGGATCTGTCTGCTGGATTTCCATGGAGCTGGAAATGGGAGGAGCACCCAGGGGTCCCCAGGGACCCTCAGCACAGCCAGGGGGGCTGTGGGAATGAGGGAATGAGGGAATGAGGGATGGAGCCACAGCCCCAGGATGGCTCAGGTGGGGAAATCCCTGAGATCCCCCCTGGGGACACCTCCCACCACCCCAGGGGGCTCCAGCCCTGTAAAACCTGGCCATGGACAGGGGCAGCCCCAGCCTCCCTGCCCTCCCTCCCAGTCCAGCCTGGGATTGCAGAAATTCCCAGAGCTGGAAGCCCAGAGAGAAGGGTCAGCACTGCCAGGGGAGGATTTGTGGGGAACACTCAGAAATGCCAACCCTGCCTCAATTGCAGCAGCCTGGGGAGGGCCCTGTGAGGGGCCAGGAACAGCAGGAGATGATGGGATCAGCAGGGAACACCCCGGGGGGGTCAGTTAACCCTAACCCTAACAAACAAACAGCATGGTCAGAAACGACAGACTGGGAATGGTCAGAAATGACAGAATGGGAATGGTCAGAAATCACAGAATGGTCAGAAATCAGAGAACCAGAACAGTCAGAAATCACAGAATGGGAACAGTCAGAAACGACAGAATGGTCAGAAATGACAGAGTGGGAATGGTCAGAAATCACAGAATGGTCAGAAATGACAGACTGGGAACAGTCAGAAATCACAGAATGGTCAGAAATGACAGAATGGGAATGGTCAGAAATGACAGAATTGTCAGTAATCAGAGAACCAGGACAGTCAGAAATCACAGAATGGCAATGGTCAGAAATGACAGAATGGTCAGAAATCACAGAACAGGAACAGTCAGAAATCACAGAACCAGGACTGTTTTGGCTTGGAAGGGACCTTGTCCAGGGCCTCTCCCTGCTCTGAGTGCCACCAGCACAGCGTGGGGACAATGGCTGAACCTCAGGGACAGCCCTGGATGGCCTTGCACAGATGGAACCATGGAATATCCTGGCTTGGGAGGGACCCCAGGACCAGCACCCCAGCTCCTGCCCTGCCCAGACCCCCCCAAATCCCAGCCTGGCCATCCTGGCTGTGCTGTCCAAACCCTCCTGGAGCTCTGCAGGGCTGGGAATGTGCCCTGGGGAGCCTGGGCAGTGCCAGCACCCTCTGGGGACAGAACCTTTCCCAAAATGCACCCCAAAGCCCCCCGGCCCAGCCCTTCCCCGGGTCCTGTCCCAGAGATCAAGGTCAGAGCTGCCCTTGGGGGAAGCTGCTGGCACATCCAGGACCTTTCCTCACTCTCCCTCCCTTCAGAGCGGGATTTGAGGCCCCAAACTCCGAGGCAAGCAGGGCTGGGGGAGCTGAGTCCAGCCCTAAACGGTGAAATGAAGGCAGCATTAAAAATGTAAAAAACACTGCATAAGGAAATGGAAAAAAATCCCCATAAAAGCTTAACAGCTGATGTAAATTATACATGAAGAGCTCTGAGGAGCTCCAAGCGATGAGAGAAGCTAAAACCTGGCGGGGGAAAATCGTGTCTGGCAGGGCTAAAAGCACTGAAAATGAGAGAGCTGGAGATAAACAGCAACACCAGGAACAGAGCAGAGCCTGGGGCCGGGCTGGAATCCTGAGCAGGGCAGGAGGGACCCCGGCTCTGCCTCCTCCCCTGCCCTGCAGCAGCAGCTCTGCCACCAACCAGGAGAAAAAAGGTGTCAAAAGTACCTGGGAGAAATGAATGATATTTTTAGCTCAGCAGGCTGAGGAACTTGCAGCTTAAAATAACCCCCTTAAAACATTTTTAAAAATTAAAAAAATAATTTAAATGTAATTAAAATTAAAAAGAAATTAAACTAAAATAAATTAAATAAAATAATAAATTAATAAATTAAAATAATTAAAATCCCTTAAAATAATGAAAATAATTTAAAAATATTTTTAAATAATTAAAAAATAATTTAAATAAAAAATAAATTTAAAATAAAATAAAATAAAATAAGAATAAATTAATAAATTAAAAGAAAATAAATTAAAATACCTTGAAATAATGAAAATAGTTTAAAAACAATTTTTAAATGATTAAAAATAATTAAAATAAAAATAAATTTAAAATAAATTTAAAATAAATAAAATAATAAATCAATAAATTAAAATAAAATAAAATAAAATAAAACAAAATAAAATAATAAAATAATAAAATAATAAATTAAAATACCTTGAAATAATGAAAATAATTTAAAAATAATTTTAAGACAATAAAAAAAAATTAAAATCCCTTTAAATAATTAAAAAATAATAGAGCCAGGAGCTGCCTGGGGCAGGGCAGGGAATTTGGGCTGGGGCATGGGGGTTCAAACAGGGAGGGGAGGCAGCTTAAAGGAGAGAAAAAACTCCTTGGGGTGACCTAAGTGGGACCTTGCAGGGCCTGGAGGGGCTCCATGACCTGAGGCTGTCATTGCTCAGTTCCTGTTGCTGCATCAGGGAGGCTGAGCCAGGGCCCACTGGCAGGTGGCACAGGAGCTTCAGAACGGCCTGGAAGGGAAATCTTGCCAAGGAAAGCTGGTTTGGCTCTCTGAGTGAATCCCAAGTGAGGTTTGGGAAGGCACAGACACAGAAATGTGCAGGGCAGGGGGGTTTACCCACAGCATCCTCACCAGCCAGCCAGCACAGCAGGAAATAAATAAATAAAAATAAAACTAGAAATATATAATATATAATATATAATATATAATATATAATACATTATATATAATATATAGTACATAGTATATAATATTTAATATATGGTATAATATATATAAAATAAAAATTGTAAATATAAATATAAATATAAATATAAATATAAATATAAATATAAATATAAATATAAATATAAATATAAATATAAATATAAATATAAATATAGGCAGGAACTCAACCTCCAGCTTGCTTTTCCAAATATAAAAAAATAAAAATAAAAATAAAAATAAAAATAAAAATAAAAATAAAAATAAAAATAAAAATAAAAATAAAAATAAAAATAAAAATAGGCAGGAACTCAATCTCCAGCTTGCTTTTCCAAAATATAAAACTATAAAAATAAAAATAAATATAAATAATTTCTATTAAAAATCTGGGCAGGGCACAGAGCCCATCCCCAAGCAGAGTGGAGCAGGGGCTGTGAGGGGCCCAGCTGTGCCTGTTTAAGGCATTTCAAATCCCTGTTTAAGGCATTTCAAATCCCAGTTTAAGGAGTTTTTACAGCCCTGAGGGAGCAGAGCTGGGCTCAGGAGGTTCTGATGGGCACAGCTCAGGGGGCAGAGTTGGAATTTTGCCCATTCCCAGCAGTTCTGCTGCAGCTGAATTTGTAGCTGGGTTTGAGGGAGGAGAACAAAGGGGGAAAACCCAGCTGACACTGAAAACCAGGCACAAATTTCTGATGTTCAGGCAAATCTGCATTGGCAGGGAATTCTGCACTTTGGATTCCCCCAGCTCCAGAGCAGATGCTGTTCTGGAAGAGATTCCATCTGCAAGGCTCCAGAGGGGGAAAAGGAGCTGGAGAGGGACTGGGGACAAGGACAGAGGGACAGGAGCCAGGGAATGGCTCCAGAGTGGAAAAGGGGATTGGGGTGGGATATTGGGAACGAGGAATTGTTCCCTGGCAGGGTGGGCAGGCCCTGGCACAGCTGGGGCTGCCCCTGCATCCCTGGCAGTGCCCAAGGCCAGGCTGGGAGCCCCTGGGACAGTGGGAGGTGTCCCTGCCATGGCAAGGGTGGCACTGGGTGGGTGTTGAGGTCACTTCCCACCCAAACCAGGCTGGGATTCCAGGATTTCTGTGATTTTAGAAGTCAGACATTAATGGGCTGAGCAGGAAAAAACACAGAGCAGAAGCACTGGCTTCAAGAAAAACCACAATTCTAAATCTGGCCAGAGAGTGGCTTCAGGAAAAACCAGAATCCCAAATTTGGCCAGTGAGTGGCTTCAGGAAAAGCAGAATTCCCAAGCTTGGCCAGTGTGTTGTGCTCAGGTGTGGGACAGAATGGGGACAGGGGCTGGAATTCCTGCCCAGGATGGGGACAGGGGCTGGAATTCCTGCCCAGGATGGGGACAGGGGCTGGAATTCCTGCCCAGGATGGGGAAAGGGGCTGGAATTCCTGCCCAGGATGGGGACAGGGGCTGGAATTCCTGCCCAGGATGGAGGGAAGGGGCTGGAATTCCTGCCCAGGATGGGGACAGGGGCTGGAATTCCTGCCCAGGATGGGGACAGGGGCTGGAATTCCTGCTCAGGATGGGGACAGGGGCTGGAATTCCTGCCCAGGATGGGGACAGGGGCTGGAATTCCTGCTCAGGATGGGGAAAGGGGCTGGAATTCCTGCTCAGGATGGAGGGAAGGGTCTGGAATTCCTGCCCAGGATGGGGACAGGGGCTGGAATTCCTGCCCAGGATGGAGGGAAGGGGCTGGAATTCCTGCCCAGGATGGGGACAGGGGCTGGAATTCCTGCTCAGGATGGGGACAGGGGCTGGAATTCCTGCCCAGGATGGGGACAGGGGCTGGAATTCCTGTCCAGGATGGGGACAGGGGCTGGAATTCCTGCCCAGGATGGAGGGAAGGGTCTGGAATTCCTGCCCAGGATGGGGACAGGGGCTGGAATTCCTGCCTTCAGTCCAGACCCAGAGAAACCCACAACTGGGACCCTCACTCACCCCCTGCCCTGCTCTGTGCCCTGGCACTCACCCCCTGCCCCGCTCCCTGGTTATTTCCCAGTGCCACTGGGGAGGGCTGAGCCCCAGGAACAAACACAAACTCCTTCAAACCCCTCCAGATCTGGGGTTCTGCAGGTTTTACCCACAAAAACCTGGAGGAACCTTCACCCCCTGCGCCCCACTCAGAGCTGGCATGGAAATGGCTTTTGGCAAACCCAGGGAGGGTTTTTAGGGAGTGGCAGCAAAGCAGGGAGCAGAGCACGGAGGGAGGGAGGGAGGGAGGGAGGGAGGGAGGGAGGAAGGAAGGAAGGAAGGAAGGAAGGAAGGAAGGAAGGAAGGAAGGAAGGAAGGAAGGAAGGAAGGAAGGAAGGAAGGAAGGAAGGAAGGAAGGAAGGAAGGAAGGAAGGAAGGAAGGAAGGAAGGAAGGAAGGAAGGAAGGAAGGAAGGAAGGAAGTTGTGCCTTTGGTTCCTTACTTTGAGCAGCTTCATCAGCCCCTCCAGCTGCACCATCAGCTCTCTCCTGCTCTCCTGCAGGGCTGACATCCTCTGCTCCAGCTCATCCTTCCTCTGCCTGTGCCATGGGGGGGAGAGAGAGGAGACACAAACTCAGGCTGGGTCAGAGCTGCCAGGGAGGGAATTCTCCCCTGTGACACTGACCCTGGGTCCCAGCACTGTCCTCTTCACCTGCAGTGAAGCTCAGGACCAAAACCTGGAGGGGACAATTCCCTGCTGCCCCCCCAGCCATGGCAGCAGCAGAGAAAAATCCACTTTTTGTGTCTGTGAGCATCCTGCAGAGCTCAGAGAGAGCAGGAGGAGCTTTTGGGAGCAGAGAGAGGGAAAAGGGAGGGCAGGAAAGGCTGCAGGATTGTGAAAAATGCAGATTTTATGATTGGCTTTTGGCAAACATTCAAATGAATATTATATGTGCTATGTTAGAAAGTTATGCTGTATTAATTTTTTTAAGTAGTGTGTTAAATATAGTTTTAGTTTATAACATAATGTTAAAATAGAAACGATGCTATGTAAGATTCTTTTTTTAAAAAAAGGACTCACACTGAGATAGCAGCCACAGGACACCTGAATCTTTCAGAGAAAGAGAATTTATTGCTCTCTTATCAGAACAAACGAACTTCTTCCTGCCTCCTCAGCCCTGAAAATGCAGTCAGGATTCAGAGGAAGAAGCTGACACTGCCCAGCCAGAATCCTGTGTTTGAATGGAATTTATGCATCATGTATGAGGTGTATGAATATGCAACAGGCTGTTGTTTTTAAGGGTTAATCCTCTGTTAATGTGGGTCCTTTTTTGGGCTTATTTTGCCCAGAAAAAGGTACCTGGGCTGTCTGTAACTCTTTGTTTTTATTGTCTCATATAGTCCTAATCCAAATTGTCCAAATTTTTATTATTCTAATTATACTGCTATTTTATAGCCATTTTATTACTAATAAATTAAATAGTAATTAATTATTAATATTAAATAATTAACTAGTAAATAAATAATTAGTAATTATTTATTATTAAATTAAATAGTAATTATTTTAAAATTAAATTAAATTAAAATTATTTTAAAATTAATTTTAAAATTATTAAGTTACATTAAAATTAATTTAAAATAAAACATAAAATAAAATTAAAATAAATTTAAAATAAATTTAACATTATTTTAAATAAAATTTAAAATATAAATTTAAAATAAAATTTAAAATAAATTTAAAATAAATTTAACATTATTTAAAAATTAATTTAAAATAAAATTTAAACTAATTTAAAATGAATTTAAAATTTAATTAAAATTAATTTAAAATAAAATTGAAAATAAATTTAAAATTAATTTACAATTAATTTAAAATAAATTTAAAATTCATTTAAAATTAATTAATTAAATATTCATTTAAAAAATCTAAAACCAAGTATTGGCAATTTTCCCAAGGAGTGAGGGGGGACACAGAGCTCTCTGCAGTGCCACAGCAGCCAGGACCCGTCCCCTGCAGCAGAGGCAGGTGACAGCAGAAGGTGACAGCAGTGACCTTCCCTTCCCTTCCCTTCCCTCCCTGGCTGCACGAATTTCTGCAGCTATTTCAGGAGCTGGGACTCGGCCCGGGCTTGGTTTAAAAAAGGAAAGCGGTGAGTAAGAAAGAGCAGCTCAAAGGCAGGCTTAGCCAGGCTCAGCTTTGTGGCACACACAGGGAGCAATGGCCCCAGGTGCAGTGACACTGGGGACACCAGGATGGCCCAGCCCTGTGTCACACTGCAGGGACATCAGGATCAGCCCTGTGTCACAGTGTGGGGACACCAGGATCAGCCCTGTGTCCCAGTGTGGGGACACCAGGATGGCCCAGCCCTGTGTCACACCCTGGGGACACCAGGATCAGCTCTGTGTCACACCCTGGGGACACCAGGATCAGCCCAGTGTCACAGTGTGGGGACACCAGGATCAGCCCTGTGTCACAGTGTGGGGACACCAGGATGGCCCAGCCCTGTGTCACAGTGTGGGGACACCAGGATGGCCCAGCCCTGTGTCACAGTGTGGGGACACCAGGATCAGCCCTGTGTCACACCCTGGGGACACCAGGATGGCCCAGCCCTGTGTCACACTCTGGGGACACCAGGATCAGCCCTGTGTCACAGTGTGGGGACACCAGGATGGCCCAGCCCTGTGTCACACCCTGGGGACACCAGGATCAGCCCTGTGTCACAGTGTGGGGACACCAGGATCAGCCCTGTGTCACAGTGTGGGGACACCAGGATCAGCCCTGTGTCACACCCTGGGGACACCAGGATGGCCCAGCCCTGTGTCACACCCTGGGGACACCAGGATCAGCCCTGTGTCACACTCTGGGGACACCAGGATGGCCCAGCCCTGTGTCACACCCTGGGGACACCAGGATCAGCCCTGTGTCACACTCTGGGGACACCAGGATGGCCCAGCCCTGTGTCACACCCTGGGGACACCAGGATCAGCCCTGTGTCACACCCTGGGGACACCAGGATGGCCCAGCCCTGTGTCACACTCTGGGGACACCAGGATCAGCTCTGTGTCACACTCTGGGGACACCAGGATGGCCCAGCCCTGTGTCACAGTGTGGGGACACCAGGATCAGCCCTGTGTCACACCCTGGGGACACCAGGATCAGCCCTGTGTCCCAGTGTGGGGACACCAGGATGGCCCAGCCCTGTGTCACACTCTGGGGACACCAGGATCAGCCCTGTGTCACACTCTGGGGACACCAGGATCAGCCCTGTGTCACACCCTGGGGACACCAGGATGGCCCAGCCCTGTGTCACACTCTGGGGACACCAGGATCAGCCCTGTGTCATACTCTGGGGACACCAGGATGGCCCAGCCCTGTGTCACACCCTGGGGACACCAGGATCAGCCCTGTGTCACACTCTGGGGACACCAGGATCAGCCCTGTGTCATACTCTGGGGACACCAGGATGGCCCAGCCCTGTGTCACAGTGTGGGGACACCAGGATCAGCCCTGTGTCACACTCTGGGGACACCAGGATGGCCCAGCCCTGTGTCACACTCTGGGGACACCAGGATGGCCCAGCCCAGGCAGAATGTCACCTCCTGGAGGCTCTGAGTGCCCTGGGGCTGGCACTGGCACACTGGGGGTAAGCCCCAAAAAGAGTTCTTTAAAGGATAGAAAACTCTGGAATGTTGTTTATTATTATTATTATTATTATTATTATTATTATTATTATTATTATTATTATTATTGCTACTCCTAGCATTACTATTATTATTATTATTCACAGACTCTTATGTACAGCAAATATAATTTTTTCCTTAAGCTACTTTACATCTGTAAGACCTGTTTAGTGTGGTTTCCCTTTGGCTCTGTTTTTTAGGGTGTGTGCATTCTTTGGTTGTGGTTTTAGGGTTTTTTTAATTATTACTTTCAGTTTTGGCTCTGGCCCACGCTGGCTTCAGGCACTGAGTGTGGATGGTTGGTATGTTTGTAGTAGGTGGTTTTTTCATGTGTTTCTTGGATGTTATCTCATCTAAGCAGCTAATAATAATAATTATTATTGTTATTATACATTATAATATTGGTTTACATTATATATATACATTATAATGCATTATAATAATTATTATACATCATAATATTGGCTTACATTATACATACATTATTATAATCAATTATAATCATAATAAAAATTATAATAATAATACATTATAATTATTATACATTATAATATTGGCTTACATTATACATACATTATTATAATTAATTATCATAGTAATAAATAATTATAATGCATTATAATAATAATTATTATACATTATAATATTGGCTTATATTATAATAATTATTGTTTATTATAATATTGGCTTACAAAATATACACATTATAATAATTAATTATAATAATAAGTAATTATAATAAATAATTATGATAATTATATACATTTTAATACTGGCTTTTTGCAAATATTAAAATAAATTTAAAATAAATTATTAAAATAAATATTATGTGTGTAATGTTAAAGTAACTGTTATAAAGATCTGGTTTTTTATTTCTGTTGGTAATTAAGCTTGGGGAAATAACTAAGATAAGTATCTAATAATATTAATAAAATTATTATTATTATTATTATTATTATTATTATTATTATTATTATTATTATTATTATTATTATTAATAATAATAATAATAATAATAATAATAAAAATAATAATAATAATAACCAATATACATTATAATACTGGCTTTTTGCAAACATTAAAATAAATTTTAAAAAATTATTATTAAATTTTAAATAAATTATTAAAATAAATTTTATATGTGTAGTGTTAAAGTAACTTTGTCATAAAGGTATGGGGTTTTTTTCTGTTGTTAATTAAGCTTAGGGAACTAAACAATATAAGTATCTAATAATAATAATTATTATTATTATGATTATACATTATAATATTGGCTTTTCACAAAATAAAATAAATTTTAAAAAGTTATTATTAATTTTTAAATAAATTATTAAAATAAATTTTACATGTGTAGTGTTAAAGTAACTTTGTCATAAAAATATGGGGTTTTTTCTGTTGTTAATTAAGCTTAGGGAAATAACTAATAGAGGTATCTAATAATAATAATAACAACTACTATTATTATACATTATAATATTGTCTTTTCACAAATTAAAACAAAATTTAAATAAATTTTTATTAAATTTTAAATAAATTATTAAAATAAATTTTAAATAAATTATTAAAATAAATTTTATATGTGTAATGTTAAAGTAACTTTGTTATAAAGATCTGGGGCTTTATTTCTGTTGTTGATAAAGCTTGGGGAAATAACTAATGTAATTGTGGTAAAATGCCTACTTTGCACAGGGGAGTAAAGGTGTTTGCACGGGGGAGTAAAGGTGTTTGCACGGGGGAGTAAAGGTGTTTTCTCAAAGGAGTAAAGGTGTTTGCACGGGGGAGTAAAGGTGTTTTCTCAAAGGAGTAAAGGTGTTTGCACGGGGGAGTAAAGGTGTTTGTTTGCACAGGGGAGTAAAGGTGTTTGCACAGGGGAGTAAAGGTGTTTTCTCAAAGGAGTAAAGGTGTTTGCACGGGGGAGTAAAGGTGTTTCCCAGGGCAGTAAAGGTGTTTTCTCAAAGGAGTAAAGGTGTTTGCACAGGGGAGTAAAGGTGTTTGCACGGGGGAGTAAAGGTGTTTGCACAGGGGAGTAAAGGTGTTTGCATGGGGGAGTAAAGGTGTTTTCTCAAAGGAGTAAAGGTGTTTGCAAGGGGGAGTAAAGGTGTTTGCACGGGGGAGTAAAGGTGTTTGCACGGGGGAGTAAAGGTGTTTTCTCAAAGGAGTAAAGGTGTTTCTCAGGGGGTAAAGGTGTCTCCCAGGGCAGTAAAGGTGTCTCCCAGGGCAGTAAAGGTGTTTCCCAGGGCAGTCAAGGTGTCTCCCAGGGCAGTGAAGGTGTCTCCCAGGGCAGTAAAGGTGTTTCCCAGGGGGTAAAGGTGTTTCCCAGGGCAGTGAAGGTGTTTCCCAGGGCAGTAAAGGTGTTTCCCAGGGGGTAAAGGTGTCTCTCAGGGCAGTAAAGGTGTTTCCCAGGGCAGTAAAGGTGTTTCCCAGGGGATAAAGGTGTCTCCCAGGGCAGTAAAGGTGTCTCCAGAGCAGTAAAGGTCTCTCCCAGGGCAGTGAAGGTCTCTCCCAGGGCAGTAAAGGTGTCTCCCAGGGCAGTGAAGGTGTTTCTCAGGGGGTAAAGGTGTTTCTCAGGGCAGTGAAGGTGTCTCCCAGGGCAGTAAAGGTGTTTCTCAGGGCAGTGAAGGTGTCTCCCAGGGCAGTAAAGGTGTTTCTCAGGGCAGTGAAGGTGTCTCTCAGGGCAGTAAAGGTGTTTCCCAGGGCAGTAAAGGTGTTTCCCAGGGCAGTGAAGGTGTCTCCAGGGCAGTGAAGGTGTCTCCCAGGGCAGTGAAGGTGTTTCCCAGGGGGTAAAGGTGTTTCCCAGGGCAGTGAAGGTGTTTCCCAGGGGGTAAAGGTGTCTCCCAGGGCAGTGAAGGTGTTTCCCAGGGCAGTAAAGGTGTCTCTCAGGGCAGTAAAGGTGTCTCCCAGGGCAGTAAAGGTCTCTCCCAGGGCAGTGAAGGTGTTTCCCAGGGCAGTAAAGGTGTCTCCAGGGCAGTCAAGGTGTCTCCCAGGGCAGTGAAGGTGTTTCCCAGACAATCACCCACACCATGCCCAGTCCCAGCAGCCCATCCGTGGTGCCCAAGCTCCTCCCTGGGCTGTCCCACCATGGCAGGGAGGTTTGTATCGACCTCTGAACCCCCGAGGAGCTCAAGGGGTTGCACTGGCCCCGAGTGTGAGAGGGCCCAGCCCCGCAGCCCGGCAGCCAAGCCCGGTAGCCTGGCAGCCCATCCCAGTACCCCAATAGCCCATCCCAGTACCCCAGTATCCTGGTATTCCAGTAGCCCATCCCAGTACCCCAGTAGCCTGCCATCTCAGTATCCCATCCCTGTATCCTGGTAGCCCATCCCTGTATCCCAGTACCCCAGTACCCTGCTATCCTGCTAACCCAGTATCCTGCTAACCCAGTATCCCACTATCCCAGTATCCTGCTATCCCAGTATCCCGCTATCCCAGTATCCCTCTATCCCAGTACCCCAGTATCCCTGTACCCTGCTATTCCAGTATCCCAGTATCCTAGTACCCTAGTACCCCACTATCCCGCTATCCTGGTAGCCCATTCCAGTACACCAGTACCCCAGTGTCCTGCTATCCCAGTATCCCAGTACCCTGGTATCCCTGTCTCCCAGTATCCCAGTATCCCGCTATCCTGGTAGCCCATTCCGGTACCCCAGTACCCCAGTATCCTGCTATCCCAGTATCCTGCTATCCCAGTATCCCATTATCCTGCTATCCCAGTATCCCAGTAGCCCAGTACCCT
Organism: Molothrus aeneus; assembly: GCF_037042795.1. Lineage (NCBI taxonomy): Eukaryota > Metazoa > Chordata > Aves > Passeriformes > Icteridae > Molothrus > Molothrus aeneus. Next base: position 113,048,077 of record NC_089648.1, on the reverse strand, counting down.
GCTATCCCAGTATCCCAGTACCCCAGTATCCTGCTCTCCCAGTATCCCAGTACCCCAGTACCCCAGTATCCCGCTACCCCAGTACCCCACTATCCCAGCACCCCAGCCCCCCAATACCCCAGTACCCCAGTACCCCAGCCCCCCAATACCCCAGTACCCCAGTACCCCAGCACCCCAATACCCCAGTACCCCCGTATCCCAGCACCCCAGTACCCCAGCACCCCAATACCCCAGTACCCCAGCACCCCAGCACCCCAGCACCCCAGCCCCCCAATACCCCAGTACCCCAGCACCCCAGTACCCTGCTATCCCAGTACCCCAGCACCCCAGTACCCCAATACCCCAATACCCCAGCACCCCAGTACCCCAGCACCCCAGTACCCTGCTATCCCAGTACCCCAGCACCCCAGCACCCCAGCACCCCAATACCCCAGTACCCCAGCACCCCAGTACCCCAATACCCCAGTACCCCAGTACCCCAGTACCCCAGCACCCCAGTACCCCAATACCCCAGTACCCCAGCACCCCAGTACCCCAGCACCCCAGTACCCCAATACCCCAGTACCCCAGTACCCTGCTATCCCAGCACCCCAGTATCCCAGTACCCCAGTACCCCAGCACCCCAGTACCCCAATACCCCAGTACCCCAGTACCCCAGCACCCCAGTACCCCAGCACCCCAATACCCCAGTATCCCAGCACTCCAGTACCCCAGCACCCCAGTACCCCAGCACCCCCATACCCCAGTACCCCAGTACCCCAGCACCCCAATACCCCAGCACCCCAGTACCCCAATACCACAGTACCCCAATACTCCAGCTCCCCAATACCCCAGTACCCCAGTACCCCAGTACCCTGCTATCCCAGCACCCCAGCACCCCAGCCCCCCAATACCCCAGTACCCCAGTACCCCAGCACCCCAGTACCCTGCTATCCCAGCACCCCAGCACCCCAGCCCCCCAATACCCCAGTACCCCAGTACCCCAGCACCCCAATACCCCAGCACCCCAGCACCCCAGTACCCCAGTATCCCAATACCCCAATACCCCAGTACCCCAATACCCCAGTACCCCAGTACCCCAGCACCCCAATACACCAGTACCCCAGTACCCCAGCACCCCAGCCCCCCAATACCCCAGTACACCAGCACCCCAGTACCCCAGTACCCCAATACCCCAGTACCCCAGTACCCCAGTATCCCAATACCCCAATACCCCAGCACCCCAGCACCCCAGCACCCCAATACCCCAGCACCCCAATACCCCAGTACCCCAACACCCCAGCACCCTGCTATCCCAGCACCCCAGCACCCCAGCCCCCCAATACCCCAGTACCCCAGTACCCCAGCCCCCCAATACCCCAGCACCCCAGTACCCCAATACCCCCGTACCCCAGCACCCCAGCACCCCAATACCCCAGTATCCCAGTACCCCAGCACCCCAGTACCCCAATACCCCCGTACCCCAGCACCCCAGCACCCTGCTATCCCAGCCCCCCAGCCCCCAGCCCCTCTGGCGGCGCGTTACCGCAGCAGGCGCAGCTCGGCCAGCAGCGTGGGGTTCTGCTGCGCCTTCTCGGGCGTGGGCTGTGAGGCCTGCTCGTGCTCCAGCCGCAGCCGCTGGATCTCCTGCAGGATCTCCCTGCACGCAGGGAAGGACAGCGTCAGCGCTGGGAAAAGGCTGCTTAGCACGGGCTTTGAGCAAATATTAACATTAATATTAGATCTGTGATGTCACAAAGTTAGGCTGTATCAATTTTCCTGTTTATCATTGGCTTTTCACAAATATTAACGTGAGTACTTTTCCTAGGGTGACGTTATGGTGCTTGTATCCCCATCCATGTGTTCTGTTCATGCTGGATATCGTGTTCTGTGCCTTCAAGACTGGCTCTGAAGAGTGAAAGTTTTGTTTTGGTTTTGCTATCAGCCGCTCCCCCACAGCTGGCAGGACACACAGACAGGGCAGTACATGGGTGCTGCTTTTGCTTTTTGCTTTGCTCTCGCTCTTGCTCCTACTTTGCTCCTGCTTTTTGCTCCTGCTCATTAGTTAGTTTAGCTGAGCAGTCCAAATTTTCCCTGGACTGTTTCTCCTTTCCCTTTTTTGGACCTACTCAAGCCTGCTCCGGGCTGGGGCCTGGAAACACCGAGAGTTTGCACCTTGTGGCTGCAGCAGCTGCCCCAGCACAGGAGGGACTGAGAACAGAGCGAGCACCCCCAGAGAGACTTTCTGAATTTGTCATCATTTCAGAGCAGTGACAGAGTGGTGTCACCCGGTATTGTTCATTCTGTGTGCTGGGGGTGCTGTGCCTGGTACATAAACAGGTTCTTTCCACTTCTCTCTGAGGAATCCTTCCTGAACTGGTTGTGGGGAGAGGCCGTGTGGGTTTGCTTACTGGAGGGACCCCTTGGGAGGTTTTCTCCCAAATTTGCCATAAACCAGGACAAATTTGCCATAGCCAGGCATGGATAAGGATGTGGGCACAGCCAGGACAGGGATATGGGCACAGCCCCAGGACAGGGATATGGGCACAGCCAGGGCAGGGATATGGGCACAGCCAGGACAGGGATATGGGCACAAACAGGACAGGGATATGGGCACAAACAGGACAGGGATATGGGCACAGCCCCAGGACAGGGATATGGGCACAAACAGGACAGGGATGTGGGCACAGCCAGGACAGGGATGTGGGCACAGCCCCAGGACAGGGATGTGGGCACAAACAGGACAGGGATATGGGCACAGCCCCAGGACAGAGATGTGGGCACAGCCAGGACAGGGATATGGGCACAAACAGGGCAGGGATGTGGGCACAGCCAGGGCAGGGATGTGGGCACAAACAGGGCAGGGATATGGGCACAGCCCCAGGACAGGGATGTGGGCACAGCCCCAGGGCAGGGATATGGGCACAGCCCCAGGACAGGGATATGGGCACAGCCAGGGCAGGGATATGGGCACAAACAGGACAGGGATATGGGCACAGCCACGACAGGGATATGGGAACAGCCCCAGGACAGGGATATGGGCACAAACAGGACAGGGATGTGGGCACAGCCCCAGGACAGGGATGTGGGCACAGCCCCAGGACAGGGATATGGGCACAAACAGGACAGGGATGTGGGCACAGCCCCAGGACAGGGATGTGGGCACAAACAGGACAGGGATGTGGGCACAGCCAGGACAGGGATGTGGGCACAAACAGGACAGGGATATGGGCACAGCCCCAGGACAGGGATATGGGCACAGCCAGGACAGGGATATGGGCACAAACAGGACAGGGATATGGGCACAGCCCCAGGACAGGGATATGGGCACAGCCAGGACAGGGATATGGGCACAAACAGGACAGGGATATGGGCACAGCCCCAGGACAGGGATATGGGCACAAACAGGACAGGGATGTGGGCACAGCCCCAGGACAGGGATGTGGGCACAGCCCCAGGACAGGGATGTGGGCACAGCCAGGACAGGGATGTGGGCACAGCCCCAGGACAGGGATGTGGGCACAAACAGGACAGGGATATGGGCACAGCCCCAGGACAGAGATGTGGGCACAGCCAGGACAGGGAGGTGGGCACAGCCAGGACAGGGATATGGGCACAAACAGGGCAGGGATATGGGCACAGCCAGGATAGGGATGTGGGCACAGCCAGGGCAGGGATGTGGGCACAGCCAGGGCAGGGATATGGGCACAGCCCCAGGACAGGGATATGGGCACAGCCCCAGGACAGGGATATGGGCACAAACAGGACAGGGATGTGGGCACAGCCCCAGGACAGGGATGTGGGCACAAACAGGACAGGGATATGGGCACAGCCCCAGGGCAGGGATATGGGCACAGCCCCAGGACAGGGATGTGGGCACAGACCCAGGACAGGGATGTGGGCACAGCCCCAGGACAGGGATGTGGGCACAGCCCCAGGGCAGGGATATGGGCACAGCCAGGACAGAGATGTGGGCACAGCCCTGCAGGACCTGGCACATTCTTTGCTTCCCTAGGATCAATCCCTCCCTGCAATCTCTCCAGCCCCTGGCACAGAAGAGGCTCAGAGGTGCTCCAGGAGCACAGAGGCTCCAACCCAGCCCTCAGGGGCTGCAGGAGGGCTCAGCCCAGGGCCCTTCTCCCAGCAGGAGCAGCCCATGGGGACAGCCCCAAACCCTGCAGAGGGACAGGCCCTGTGCAGGGGCAGCATGGCCCAGGGCTCCCTGCAGCAGGGAGGGATGGATGGAGCCCTTCCAAGAGCACAGAGTCACCTCCAGCTCTCCCTGCTGCCAGACTGCGGAGCTGCTCTGCTCCAGCATGGGCTGGGGTCTCCCTGCTCCAGGATCCCCATTCCAAACTCCTGCCAGGGCCCCTGCTGGGCCACCACGGCTGCAGCAGTGCCAGGGCTCTCACAGACACGTTTTATGGAAAACCCTTTCCTTAGGATTGTTTTCCTCCTGAGAAGCTGAGAGGCCTCAGGAACAAAATGCAACCAATGGTTATCTGCTGCTGTGGGATGCAACAGGAACAAAATGCAACCAACGGTTATCTGCTGCTGTGGGATGCAGCAGGTGGGTCTGGGATTGGCTCATGTGGTTGTTTCTAATCAATGGCCAATCACAGCCCAGCTGGCTCAGACTGTCTGGTCAGTCACAAGCCTTTGTTATCATTCTTTCCTTTTCTATTCTCAGCCAGCCTTCTGATGAAATCCTTTCTTCTATTCTTTTAGTATGGTTTTAATGTAATATATATCATAAAATAATAAATCAGCCTTCTGAAACATGGAGTGAGATTCTCTTCCCTCATCCTGGGACCCCTGGGAACACCACCACACCAGGGCTGAGCTGCTCCTGCTCCAAAGGGCCCTGGAGCAGCCTCTGCCCTCTGCTGAGGGTGCCTGGGGACAGGGCTGGGCACAGGGAGAGCCTGGGGGGCTCCACAGGTGACCCCCTGCAGCAACAAAAATCATCTGGGTGCCTTTGGAAGGGACCTCAGAGCCCATCCAGGGCCACCCCTAACACCTGCCACTGTCCCAGGTGCTCCCAACCCCAATGTCCAGCCTGGCCTGGGCACTGCCAGGGATCCAGGGGCAGCCCCAGCTGCTCTGGGTGATGCCTTGGGCAGGCTGAGCTGGAGCAGAGGCTGGCCAGAGCTACAGAATAAAGCAGGGATTTATTGAAAGGATCTCCTGCATGGATCCACCTTGGGCAGCACAAGAGCCCAGCCAGGGCTGCACCCAAGATGAACCCAAATGGTCCCAAAATGAGCCCAAGATGAACCCAAATGGTCCCAAAATGGACCCAAGATGAACCCAAATGGTCCCAAAATGGACACCCAGTCATGGGCTCTGTCACTGGGATCAGTTCTGCTCCATTTGCATCTTGCAGTTCATGGTCCAGTTCCAGCCTTAGCCCCTGCAGTCCCACCCTGCTTGTTTTTCTCTCTTCTGTTTGTGCTCTTGGGCTGAGATTTGGATCATTTGTCCTTGGTGCCCAGCTGGAGCAGGAATTGTTTTGTCTCCCTGCTCTGTGCACAGAGCTCAGCATCCCATAATATGAAATCCAGACCCCACACACTAAAGCAGCACAGAATGTGAAAAATAGAAAAGCCAAACCTGAGGCACCATGGGCACCCTGTGCCAGGGCCTGCCCACCCTGCCAGGGCACAATTCCCCATTCCCAATTTCCCATCCAGCCCTGCCCTCTGGCACTGGGAGCCATTCCCTGGCTCCTGTCCCTCCAGGCCTTGTCCCCAGTCCCTCTGCAGCTCTCCTGGAGCCCCTTCAGGCCCTGCCAGGGGCTCTGAGCTCTCCCTGGATCCTTCTCCTCTCCAGGTGAGCACCCCCAGCTCTCCCAGCCTGGCTCCAGCCCTGGAGCAGCTCTGGTGGCTCCTCTGGGCTCTGTCCAGCAGCCCCAGGTCCTTGTGCTGTTGGAATGCCCAGGACAGGTGGGCTCTCACCTGGGCACAGGGACAGAACCCCCCATTTCCTGCTGGGGGATCACTCCAGGACTGGGGATTTGGGGGTTTTGGGGATTTCTGGGATCAGATCCCAGCTCTGAGGTTTGCTGGATGTGCTCAGTGTTGGAGAAGATGATTTGAAGGAGATTAGAGAAGATCAAACCCCCTCCCTGGGGAACAGGGCAGCCCCTCCCCACGGCCAATTAACTCATGTTAATGAGTAATTAATCAGCGCATGAGGGGGCTCCAGCCCGGCAGCAGCTGTGGGGCAGCAATGGGGTCAGTGTGGGCGGGCAGGGCTGTCCCAGCAGGGGCTGTACCTGTTCTTGTTCTCCAGCTCTGCTATCAGCTGCCTCTGCTGCTTGTTGGCGTCGAAGCTGAAGGGCAGATCTGCAGGAGGGCGAGGCTGCAGAGAGAGCAGGGGGCTCAGAGAGGGCAGAAATCACGGGGAATGCAGCCACAGGAATCACAGAAATCACAGGAATCACAGAAATCACAGAAATCACGGGGAATGCAGCCACAGGAATCACAGGAATCACAGGAATCACAGAAATCACAGGGAATGCAGTCACAGAAATCACAGGAATCACAGGAATCACAGGAATCACAGAAATCACAGAAATCACGGGGAATGCAGTCACAGAAATCACGGGGAATGCAGTCACAGAAAACACAGAAATCACAGGGAATGCAGTCACAGAAATCACGGGGAATGCAGCCACAGGAATCACAGGAATCACAGAAATCACAGGGAATGCAGTCACAGAAATAATAGAAAACACAGGGAATGCAGTCACAGAAATCACAGAAAACACAGGAATCACAGAAATCACAGAAATCACAGAAAACACAGGAATCACAGAAATCACAGAAATCACAGAAATCACAGGGAATGCAGCCACAGAAATCACAGAAAACACAGGGAATGCAGTCACAGAAATCACGGGGAATGCAGCCACAGAAATCACAGGAATCACAGGAATCACAGAAATCACAGGGAATGCAGTCACAGAAATCACAGGGAATGCAGTCACAGAAATCACAGAAATCACAGAAATCACAGAACCACACAGTCACAGAAATCACAGAAATCACACAAAACACAGCAATCACAGAAATCAGAGAAAATACACAAATCACACAATCACACAAATCACCAAATCACAGAAATCACACAGCCACAGAAATCACAGAGAATACAGTCACGGAAAATACAGTCACAGAAATCACACAGTCACAGAAATGCCATGAACCACAGAAATCACACAATCACAGAAATCATAGAACCAAAGACAATACAGTCACAGAAATCAGAGAAAATACAGAAAACACAGAGAAGACAGTCACTGAAACCACACAAATCACTCAATCACAGAAATCACTCAATCACACAAATAATAGGAAACACAGAAAGAAATCACACCAATGACACAATCACACCAATGACACAATCACATCAATGACACAATCACACCAATGACACAATCACACCAGTGCCACAATCACACCAGTGCCACAATCACACCAATGACACAATCACACCAGTGCCACGATCACACCAATGACACAATCACACCAGTGCCACAATCACACCAATGACACGATCACACCAATGACACAATCACACCAATGACACAATCACACCAATGACACGATCACACCAATGACACAATCACACCAATGACACAATCACACCAATGACACGATCACACCAATGACACAATCACACCAATGACACAATCACACCAATGACACGATCACACCAGTGCCACAATCACACCAGTGCCACAATCACACCAATGACACGATCACACCAATGACACAATCACACCAGTGCCACAATCACACCAATGACACGATCACACCAGTGCCACAATCACACCAATGACACAATCACACCAGTGCCACAATCACACCAGTGCCACAATCACACCAATGACACGATCACACCAATGACACAATCACACCAGTGCCACAATCACATCAATGACACAATCACACCAGTGCCACAATCACACCAATGACACGATCACACCAATGACACAATCACACCAATGACACGATCACACCAGTGCCACAATCACACCAATGACACGATCACACCAATGACACGATCACACCAGTGCCACAATCACACCAGTGCCACAATCACACCAATGACACAATCACACCAATGACACGATCACACCAATGACACAATCACACCAATGACACAATCACACCAGTGCCACAATCACACCAGTGCCACAATCACACCAATGACACAATCACACCAGTGCCACGATCACACCAATGACACAATCACACCAGTGCCACAATCACACCAGTGACACAATCACACCAGTGCCACCAGTCCCTCCCTGGTTTGCAGCCACAGCTCCCAGCCCTGGGACACCCCAGGGTGCTCAGGGGGTCCCAGGGCTGAGCTCCCTGCTCACCCTGCACTGCACCAATTCCATTTTCCTCACTTTTTTGAAGCCCTTCAGGACACAAAGCCCAGCCCCAGAGCCTCCATGGCTCCTCCTGGCCCCAGAGCCAGATCTTGCTTTGCTCAAAAGTTCTGCTGAAACCCTGAGGGACACCTCAGCCTTCATCCCATCCCACCCTGCCATGGCAGGGACACCTCCCAGTGTGCCAGGGTGTGCCAGTGTCCAGCCTGGCCTTGGGCACTGCCAGGGATCCAGGCTGGGCACCCTGTGCCAGGGCACAATTCCTCATTCCCAAGATCCCATCCAGCCCTGCCCTGTGGCACTGGGAGCCATTGCCTGGCTCCTGTCCCTCCAGGCCTTGTCCCCAGTCCCTCTGCAGCTCTCCTGGAGCCCCTTCAGGCCCTGGCAGTGGCTCTGAGCTCTCCCTGGATCCTTCTCCTCTCCAGGGGAACATTCCCAGCTCTCCCAGCCTGGCTCCATGCAGCTCCTCATCCTCCCAGCTGATCATCCCGCAAACCCAACCTTCCCCTGCCTGCTGCCATCCCAGCAGAACGCACAGAAATGGGGGATGCGGTGTCCCTGGAGCCCCCCGTGTCCCCCAGGGTCCCCATGGCAGGACAGGGCACTCACAGCATTGCCAGCCTCGGCGGCCAAGCGCGCGGCGTAGCGGGCGATGAGCCGGTGCTCCTCGTCCAGCCGGCCTGGGCTGTCCAGGGCACTGCAAAACAATCCTGAGTGAGACAGGGCACTCCAAACCTGGCCACAGCCAGCCCAGGAAACTGCCAAACCAACCCAGAGCCAGCCCAGGGCACTGCAAAACAATCCTCAGTGAGACAGGGCACTCCAAACCTGGCCACAGCCACCCCAGGGCACTGCCAAACCAACCCAGAGCCAGCCCAGGGCACTGCCAAACAATCCTGAGTGAGACAGGGCACTGCCAAAGCTGGCCACAGCCAGCCCAGGGCACTGCCAAACCAACCCAGAGCCAGCCCAGGGCACTGCCAAACAATCCTGAGTGAGACAGGGCACTGCCAAAGCTGGCCACAGCCAGCCCAGGGCACTGCCAAACCAACCCAGAGCCAGCCCAGGGCACTGCCAAACAATCCTGAGTGAGACAGGGCACTCCAAACCTGGCCACAGCCAGTCCAGGGCACTCCAAACCAACCCAGGGCTGCCCAGGGCACTGCAAAACAATCCTCAGTGAGACAGGGCACTGCCAAACCTGGCCACAGCTACCCCAGGGCACTGCGAAACCAACCCAGAGCCAGCCCAGGGCTGCCCAGGGCACTGCAAAAGAATCCTCAGTGAGACAGGGCATTCCAAACCTGGCCACAGCCAGCCCAGGGCACTGCAAACCAACCCAGAGCCAGCCCAGGGTTCCAGGACACTCCCAAACCTGACAAGAGCCAGCCCAGGGCACTCCCAAACCCAAACCTGACTACAGCCAGGCCAAGGAACCTCAAAACCAACCCAGAGTGAGCCCAGGGCTGTCCAGGGCACTGCCAAACCAACCCAGAGTAAGCCAGGGCACTGTAAAACCCACTCAGAGTGAGCCCAGGACACCTCAAAACCAGACCAGAACCAGTCCAGAGCACTGCAACACAACCCAGAGTGAGCCCAGGGCTGCCAGGACACTCCAAAACCAAGCCCAGAGCCAGCCCAGGGTTCCAGGACACTGCCAAACCTGACCAGAGCCAGCCCAGGGCACTGCAAAACCAACCCAGAGTGAGCCAGGGCACTGCCAACCAACCCAGAGTGAGCCAGGGCACTGCAAACCAACCCAGAGTGAGCCAGGGCACTGCCAACCAGCACAGGGTGAGCCCAGGGCACTGCCAACCAACCCAGAGTGAGCCAGGGCACTGCCAACCAGCACAGGGTGAGCTCAGGGCACTGCCAACCAACCCAGAGGGAGCCAGGGCACTGCCAACCAGCACAGGGTGAGCTCAGGGCACTGCAAACCAACCCAGAGTGAGCCCAGGGCACTGCAAACCAGCCCAGAGTGAGCCAGGGCACTGCAAACCAACCCAGAGTGAGCCAGGGCACTGCAAACCAACCCAGAGTGAGCCAGGGCACTGCAAACCAACCCAGAGGGAGCCAGGGCACTGCAAAACCAGCCCAGAGTGAGCCAGGGCACTGCAAACCAACCCAGAGTGAGCTAGGGCACTGCCAACCAGCACAGGGTGAGCTCAGGGCACTGCAAACCAACCCAGAGTGAGCCAGGGCACTGCCAACCAACCCAGAGTGAGCCCAGGGAACTGTGAGACCCGACCAGAGCCAGCCCAGGGAACCAGAGCTGGTGGGAGGAAGATGCAGGGCGAGAATCCAGAGGGTTCCCCAGCAGCAGAGGAGGGAGAGGGCTCACACACAGTGCCCTGAGTTACAAACACCATTCTGGGCGATCTGACCCCTCTGTGCTCCTTGCAGGGCTGTGGAGAGGGCTCATAGAGAATCCTCTGAGTTACAAACACCATTCTGGGTGATCTGGCCCAGATCTGTGCTCCTTGCAGGGCTGTGGAGAGGGCTCACACACAATCCCCTGAGTTACAAACACCTTTCCAGGTGATCTGGCCCCTCCTGGCAGTGCTGTGCTCCTTGCAGAGGAGGGAGAGGGCTCACACAGAATCCCCTGAGCTTTAAAAAACCTTTCCAGGTGATCTGGCCCCTCCTGGCAGTGCTGTGCAGAGGAGGGAGAGGGCTCACACACAGTCCCCGATGTCGCCCTGATTTTTTAAGTTCTTCTAAGCCTTCTGATGTTTCCATTCTTGTAAGGAACTTTCTCACACACTTTCTGTAAATAACTCATTGTTTTGCATTCTTTTCTGGAGGAGGAGACATTTGATGGACTGTGGGTTTGTCCAGTGTCACTGGAGAGGTGGCACTGTCACCCTCCAATCTGCTGTCACTTTTGGAAATCTATAAATGTTGGGGTCAGAAATGAAACTTCCCTTTCTTTCTTCACCTTGAGAGCAGCGGTGTGTGCTTGTGTTCTCTCATGTCCCATAGTGACACCCCTGAGCTAAAAACACCTTTCCAGGCAATCGTGCCCCTCTTGAGCTAAAAACACCATTCTGGGTGATCTGGCCCCTCCTGGCAGTGCTGTCCTCATGCCCAGCCAGGCCCCGAGCTGTGCCAGCCACCCTGGGGGCTGGCACGGGGCTGGCACGGGGCTGGCACAGGGAACCCCAGCCTGGGGTGGCTGGGAAGGGTCCCCCAAGCCCGGTCAGTGCCACCCCTGCCATGGCAGTGCCACCTTGCCCTGTGCCAGGGGCTCCAGCTCAGCCCTGATGGAAAGGAGTGACCAGGACAGGTCACACACCTGCTCTGGGGACACCTGGGCTGGGGACAGTGACACTGAGGGGACAGCAAAGAGCCCCACGAGGGCTGGGGACAGGCTGTGCCCTCCTGGCAGCAGTGCCAGGCCAGCAGGAGATGCCAGGGAAGGGAAGGGAAGGGAAGGGAAGGGAAGGGAAGGGAAGGGAAGGGAAGGGAAGGGAAGGGAAGGGAAGGGAAGGGAAGGGAAGGGAAGGGAAGGGAAGGGGGTGGGACTGGCACAGCCGAAGGGAGGGGAAATGTGTGCCAGGACAGGTCCCTGTGCCACCCAGAGGGGACAGGGGGCACACACAGCCTGGGCAGGGCAGGGGACACTCAGGGACAGGGACAGTGAGGGAAAGGGGACACTCAGGAACAGGGAGAGGGGACACCCAGGGAGGGGGGACACCCCAGGGACACTCAGGGGACAATGAGGGACAGGGGACACTCAGGGACAGGGGACACTCAGGGGACACTCAGGGAGAAGGGGACACTGAGGGAGGGGGGACATGCAGGGACACTCAGGGACAGGGTACAGTGAGGGAAAGGGGACGCCCAGGGGACACTCAGGGAGGGAGGACACTCAGGGGACACTCAGGGACAGGGGACACCCAGGGAGGGGGGACACCCCAGGGACACTCAGGGGACAATGAGGAACAGGGGACATTCAGGGAGAGGGGACATTGAGGGAGGGGGGACACCCAGGGAGAGGGGACAGCTGGGGGACACCCAGGGAATGGGGACACTCAGGGGACACTCAGGACTCAGGGGACCCTCAGGGGACACTGAGGGAGGGGGGAAACTCAGGGAAATGGACACTCAGGGACAGGGGACACTCAGGGACAGGGACACTGAGGGAGGGGGGACACACAGGGATAGGGGACACTCAGGGGACGCTCAGGACTCAGGGGACCCTCAGGGAGGGGAGAAACTCAGGGAAATGGACACTCAGGGAAATGGACACTCAGGGACAGGGGACACTGAGGGAGGGGGGACACACAGGGGACACTCAGGGAGAGGGGACAGCTGGGGGACACTCAGGGACAGGGACACTCAGAGATGGGGACATTCAGGGGGCACTCAGGGCAGGGGACACTCAGGGAGGGGAGACATGCAGGGACACGGGACATTCAGGGGCAGGGGACACCCAGGGAGGGGGGACACCCTGGGGACACTCAGGGGACACTCAGGGGACACTGAAGGAAAGGGGACACTCAGGGAGGGGGAAACTCAGGGAAATGGACACTCAGGGACAGGGGACACCCAGGGATGGGGGACACTGAGAGAAAGGGGACACTGAGGGGACACTTGGGGAAATGGGACACTCAGGGACAGGGACACTCAGGGAGGGGGGGACACCCTGGGGACACTCAGGGGACACTGAGGGGCAGGGGACACTCAGGGACAGGAAACTTCAGGGGACACTCAGGGAATGGGGACACTCAGGGACAGGGGACCCTCAGGGAGGGGGGACACTCAGGGGACATTCAGGGGACACTCAGGGAAAATTTGGGAGAAGATGAGAAGATTTTGGGAGAAGATGAGATTCCAGCAGGGGTAAAAATGAGATTCCAGCAGGGGGAAATCTGGGGAAAAATCTCAGATTCCAGTGGGGTGAAATCTGGGGGAAGATGAGATTCCAGCAGGGGGAAGATGAGATTCCAGCAGGGGAAATCTGGGAGAAAATTTGAGATTCCAACAGGCGGAAAGATGAAATCCCAGCAGGGGGAAATCTGGGGGAAAAAAAAGAGATTCCAGCAGGGGGAATTTTGAGGTGAGATGAGATTCCAGCAGGAGGAGATTAGGGAAAGATGAGATTCCAGCAGAGAGAAATTTGGGGGAAAAGATGAGATTCCAGCAGGGATAAATCTGGGGGAAGATGAGATTCTAGCAGGGGGAAATCTGGGGGGAAAGTTGAGATCCCTACAGGGGGAAATTTGGGGAAAAAATGAGATTCCAACAGGGGGAAATTTGGGGGAAAAGATGAGATTCCAACAGGGGGAAATTTGGGGGAAAATCTGAGATTCCAACAGGGGGAAATTTGGGGGAAAATCTGAGATTCCAGCAGGAGGAAAAGATGAGATTCCAGCAGGGGGAAATTTGGGGTAAAAATGAGATTCCAGTGGGGGGGAATTTGGGGAAAATGATGAGATTCCAGCAGGGGGAGATGTGGGGAAAACTATGAGATTCCAGCATGGGAAAATTTGGGGTGAGATGAGATTCCAGCAAGGGGAAATTGGGGGAAAAAAAAAGATGAGATTCTAGCAGGGGAAAAAAGATGAAATTTCAGCAGGGAGAAATTGAAAGGAAAAGATGAGATTCCAGCAGGGGGAGGTTTGGTGTGAGATTCCAGCAGGGCCACAGAGAGGAACGAACCCATTTGGGATCAATCAGGGTTTGTGAGAGGGGCTCTCAGTGCCCGGGCTGGGGACACCCAGGGCCACCCCCGGTGTCCCCAGTGTCCCCAGTGGGTGTCCCCGGGCTCACAAAGGTGGCAATCAGGGCTGGGGACACCCAGGGCCACCCCCAGTGTCCCCAGTGAGTGTCCCCGGGCTCACAAAGGTGGCACTCAGGGCTGGGGGTGAAACCAGGGCCACCCCCAGTGTCCCCAGTGAGTGTCCCCGGGCTCACAAAGGTGGCACTCAGGGCTGGGGACACCCAGGGCCACCCCCAGTATCCCCAGTGTCCCCAGTGGGTGTCCCCGGGCTCACAAAGGTGGCAATCAGGGCTGGGGACACCCAGGGCCACCCCCGGTGTCCCCAGTGTCCCCAGTGGGTGTCCCCGGGCTCACAAAGGTGGCAATCAGGGCTGGGGACACCCAGGGCCACCCCCAGTGTCCCCGGTGGGTGTCCCCGGGCTGGCACTGACCGTGCCCCGCTCCTCAGGTGGCTCACAAAGGTGGCAATCAGGGCGTGCTCCTCCCGGCACGGCTCGGGGCTGCTGCTGCTGCGGGGCTGGCACCTGGCAGGGGCGGGGAGAGCAGAGAAACAACAACAAAAACTCCGTAAATTCGGGCGGATTCGGGAAACGTGGGCTCCGTGGGGGCACTGCTGCTGCTCAGACAATGGCAGGGGACGCTGGGGGACAGCCAGGCGCCCAGGGATGGGTTGGGGTGCCCATCCCTGCAGGTGGCACCTGGAGGTGGCACTGAGTGCCCTGGGCTGGGACTGGGTGGCTTTTCCAGCCTCAGGGGCTCTGGAAACAAACCCTGTGCTACAACATGAACTCTATGAACTATGAACAATAGTTATACCATGAACTGTTCAGTGCCATTTGAAGAGCACTCAGTGCAAACCTCCAATCAGCCAGCGCAAAACAACAACTGAATGTCACAGACATCTTTCATGGGAAACCCTTTCCTTAGGCTTTTTCCTCCTGAGGAGCTGAGAGGCCTCAGGAACAAAATGTAACCAATGGTTATCTGCTGCTGTGGGATGCAACAGGAACAAAATGTAACCAATGGTTATCTGCTGCTGTGGGATGCAACAGGAACAAAATGTAAATAACCAATGGTTATTGCTGCTGTGGAATGCAACAGGTGCATCTGGGATTGGGCTCATGGGGTTGTTTCTAATCAATGGCCAATCACAGCCCAGCTGGCTCGGACAGAGTTTTGTTATCTTTTTTTTTTTCTATTCTTAGCTAGCCTTCTGATGAAATCTATACTATTCAAAACTATATATATCAAAACTATATATATATATATAAAAATATATATATCAATATATATATCAATATACATATCAATATATAATATAATATAATATAATATAATATAATATAATATAATATAATATAATATAATATAATATAATATAATATAATATAACATATATAAAATACATAACATATAATATATATAACATATATTATATATTATATAACATATAATATATATTATATGATATATTATATATATATAATATATACTATATATATTATATATATATATA
This sequence comes from Molothrus aeneus, assembly GCF_037042795.1. NCBI lineage: Eukaryota > Metazoa > Chordata > Aves > Passeriformes > Icteridae > Molothrus > Molothrus aeneus. The sequence continues at coordinate 113,032,450 of NC_089648.1, read as the reverse complement.
TATAATCTCAAAACTATACTATTCTTTTAGTATAGTTTTAATGCAATATATATGATAAAATCATAAATCAGCCTTCTGAAACCTGGAGTCAGATCCTCGTCCCTTCCCTCCCCCTGGGGCCCCTGTGAGCACGGCCACAGCTAAATAAAGCACCCAGTGCAATGCAGCAGAAATGTTCACCGAGGGCAGCTGTGCCGCCCCCTGGAATTCCCAGGGGGATCTTTAGGGAAGAGCACAGAGAATCCAACCCCAGCAGCATTCCCTGCTCCCAGAATCCCAGAACCCAGAACCATTCGGGCAGGAAAATCCCTCCCAGCCCATCCAGTCCCACCTGTGACCAGTCCCCACCCTGTCCCCAGCCCAGAGCACTCAGTGCCACATCCAGGTGACACCTGCAGGGATGGGCACCCCAAACCTCCCTGGGCAGCCCCTGCCAAGGCCTGAGCCCCCTTTCCATGGGGAAATTCCTCCTGGTGTCCACCCTGAGCCTGCCCTGGCCCAGCCTGAGGCCATTTCCCCTTGGCCAGAGCAGCTGCTGCAGTGCAGAGGGCCGGGGGCTCCACCTGGTGAAAACGACCCCAAAACATCGCAGTTATCTATCAATAGCTGTGAACAGGTAAATAATTGTGATTCTGCGCTCTCCTGGCAGCTTCCTGCAGCAGGAGCTCAGGGGATGGACCCAAACTCAGGGGAAATTGCAGAAAAAAATGGTTTTTTATATTTTTAAAAATTATTTATAAATATAATATAATAATATATAAAGTTATTTATCAATAACTGTTAACAGATAAATAATTGTTTCTGCGCTCTCCTGACAGCTTCCTGCAGCAGGACCTCAGGGGATGGACCCAAACCCTGGGGAAATGCAGGAAAAATTTTTTTTAAATGTTTTTAAAACTTATTTATAAATATAATATGATAATATATAAAGTTACAAAGTTATTTATAATTATAATATAATAATATATAAAGTTATTTATCAATAACTGTGAACAGATAAATAATTGTGTTTCTGTGCTATCCTGGCAGCTTCCTGCAGCAGGACCTCAGGGGATGGAGCCAAACCCCAGGGAAATGCAGGAAAAATTTTTTTAAATGTTTTTAAAACTTATTTATAAATATAATATGATAATATATAACGTTACAAAGTTATTTATAATTATAATATAATAATATATAAAGCTATAAAGTCATTTCTAAATAACTGTGCACAGATAAATAACTGGTATTTCTGTGCTCTCCTGACAGCTTCCTGCAGCAGGAGCTCGGGGGATGGAGCCAAACCCAGGGGAATTGCAGCAAAAATGGGGTTTTGTGTCTTTAAAATGTCTTTTTTTAGCCCAGACAGGGGGCACAAGGCACAGCAAACAGGAATTCCCTGCTCTGCCCCTCTGAGGAGCCAGAACCCCCGATCTCACACACACAAACATTTCCTCCTGGGTTACGAGCAGGGACACAGCCAAAACTGGCTAAAAAGGGTTGGAAAAGGGGAATTTAAAAAGAGTTTAAAGAGTCACAAGATTTTATTATCATTCTTTTCTATTTCCTTTCCTTTCCCTTTCTCCTTTCCTTTCCTTTCCTTTCCTTTCCTTTCCTTTCCTTTCCTTTCCTTTCCTTTCCTTTCCTTTCCTTTCCTTTCCTTTCCTTTCCTTTCCTTTCCCTTTCTCCTTTCCTTTCCTTTCCTTTCCTTTCCTTTCCTTTCCTTTCCTTTCCTTTCCTTTCCTTTCCTTTCCTTTCCTTTCCTTTCCTTTCCTTTCCTTTCCTTTCCTTTCCTTTCCTTTCCTTTCCTTTTTCATTTCCTTCCCTTTCCTTCCCTTTCCTTCCCTTTCCTTTTTCCTTTCCTTGAAATTTCCCTTTTCCTTTCCTTTTTCCTTTCCTTCTGATGAAATCCTTTCTTCTATTTTTTGCTATTGGTAGTTGCGGTGTTAGGAGGAGTTGTGGTTTAGTGTTCATTATTTTTGAGGTGGTTTGGATTTTTTAAAGGTTGTTAATTTTTTTTTTGTTGGCTTTAGACGTTTTGTAGCTTTGATTTTAAAATTTTAGTGGTTGGTTCTGAGTTTCTTGAGGCATTTTTTGTTAAAGATTTTAGGATAAAATATGGGGGTTTGGTTGTAGAGTACATTTTTTATATTTGGGGTTGTTTTGATTGGGTTAAGTGTTATTGTTTGAGTGATTTTTTGTTTGATTTGGGCAGGACACGACCTCTGCTCCCGCTGCAAACCCAAGGGATCTTCAGATTTTCTGGAAACCCAAGGGATCTTCAGATTTTCTGGAAACCCAAGGGATTTTCAGACTTTCCCAGAGGTCCAAGAGACTCCTGGGAATCTCTGCTGTTCTTTGCTGATGCCCTTTCAGTGCTCCCCAGTGTTGTTTTTATTATTATTATTATTATTATTATTATTATTATTATTATTATTATTATTATTATTATTATATTTTTACATTATTTGTTTTTATTATACTATATTTTTATATTATAATATTTTCTATTATATTTTCGATTACATTATTTTTATATTATTATTATTTTATATTATTGTATTTTTTGGTTTTAAGTTACTGTATTATTATTTAATGCAGTTTTTGTGTAATGGGAAAAAATGGTTTTGTTTATGGTTATATAAGAAAAGAGTTTATTTAAAGGTTATTTTATTATTTTTTATTTAGGTTTTTAAAATTTTTAAACTTTTTTATTTGTTTAAACTTTTACTATATTGATTTTTTATTTTATGTTTGTGTTTTTAATTTAAATTAAGGAGGTTTAATGTTTTAGAAAGTTTTTATTGCTTTTATTTAAGTTTTTACTGTTTTATTGCCCTGAGGATGCTCAGGGTTAATGTTTTAGAAAGTTTTAATTTAATTTTTTATTCAAGTTTTAAATTTTTGTTTTATTGATTGTTTTTATTTAGGTTTTTATTTATTGTTTTTATTTAGGTTTTTATTTTTGTTTTATTTATTGTTTAAATTTAATGGGTTTTTTGGTTTTATTTATTGCTTCTATTTAAGTTTTTATTGTTTTATTGCCCTGAGGATGCTCAGGGTTAATGTTTTAGAAAGTTTTTATTGAAGTTTTAATTTCTTTGTTTTATTTATTTAATAAATAACATTTAAAACCAAATATTTAATAAATTATTTTTTATTTAATAAATAAAATTTAAAAGAAATATTTATTTATTTTATGTAAGTTTTTATTGTTTTATTGCCCTGAGGATGCTCAGGGTTAATGTTCTAGAAAGTTTTTATTGTTTTTATTTAAGATTTGGTTTTTTTTCTGGGATTCTGGGGTTCTGACATCAGACACAGCTGTGGGAGCTGCCAGAGCAGGGGAAAAAGGGATTTTCTAGGGGAAAAAAAAAGGGATTTTACAGGGAAAAAAAGGGATTTTCCAGGGGGAAAAAAAGGGATTTTCCAGGAAAAAAAAGGGATTTTCCAGGGAAAAAAAAAAAGGGATTTTCCAGGAAAAAAAAAGGGATTTTCCAGGGAAAAAAAAGGGATTTTCCAGGGAAAAAAAAGGGATTTTCCAGGGAAAAAAAAAGGGATTTTCCAGGGAAAAAAAGGGATTTTCCAGGGGGAAAAAAGGGATTTTACAGGGAAAAAAAAAAAGGGATTTTACAGGGAAAAAAAGGGCTTTTCCTGTCCCCTCCCTGCCAGGTGCACTTGCAGGAGCCAGGCGAGGGATGGATCCAGGCCCCAGGCTGCTCCAAAGTGGGGAATTCCAGCCCAAAAAGGGCTGGGAAGGTGCTGAGAGACACAGGGAGGCTCCTGCAGGAGTCTGAACCTGCCTGGGGACAGAGGGACGGACAGAGGGACAGGGACAGAGGGACAGGGACAGAGGGACAGGGACCGCAGCGGGAGGGGAAAGATCCGTTCCTGCAGGGATTTCAAATCAATTCATTCGAATCAATTCATTCGAATCAATTCATTCGAATCAATCCATTCAAATCAATTCATTCAAATCAATTCATTCGAATCAATTAATTCAAATCAATTAATTAACTGCTGCCTGCCCAGGGCTGGCCCAGGGGCCAGTGAGGCTCAGAGGGGGCCTGGAAATGGCCCAGGCAGGGAGCGAGGGCACCCCAGAACCCCAGAATGCAACAACTCCAGAACCCCCAAAATATATATTATATATAATAAACATTATATATATAATATATAATATATAATATATAATATATAATATATAATATATAATATATAATATATAACATATAACATATAATATATATTTGCATTTATTTGTATTTATTTATTACCCAACTCTGCACCTCGCTCAGCAGGAACATTTATTTACTAGAATATAATATAATGTAATGTAATGTAATATAATATAATGTAATATAATGAAATGTAATGTAATATAATGTAATGTCATATAATGTAATATAATGTAATGTAATATAATATAATGTAATGTAATATAATATAGTGTAATAAATTGTAATATAATATAATAATATTTTTTATTTATAATATTTATTTGTTTGTTTGTTTGTTTCCCAGCTCTGCCCAGCACAGCCTGCACCTCGCTGCTCCCCTCAGATTAATTCCTTGGGCAAGTGAAAGTCACCAAAGTCACCATTCCTGCCCTGGAGAGCTCATCCCAGCACCATTCCCAGCCCCAGGGCAGCCCCAGGAGCTGAGCTGGGTCACCAGGGCTGTGACACGGGCACAGGGGCTGGCACACCTGGGCTGTGACACGGGCACAGGGGCTGGCACACCTGGGCTGTGACACGGGCACAGGGGCTGGCACACCTGGGCTGTGACACAGGGACAGGGGCTGGCACACCTGGGCTGTGACACGGGCACAGGGCCTGGCACACCTGGGCTGTGACACGGGCACAGGGCCTGGCACACCTGGGCTGTGACACGGGCACAGGGCCTGGCACACCTGGGCTGTGACACGGGCAAAGGGCCTGGCACACCTGGGCGGTGACACAGGGACAGGGCCTGGCACACCTGGGCTGTGACACAGGGACAGGGGCTGGCACACCTGGGCTGTGACACGGGCACAGGGCCTGGCACACCTGAAAGGTGACACAGGCACAGGGCCTGGCACACCTGGGATGTGACACGGGCACAGGGCCTGGCACACCTGACAGGTGACACAGGGACAGGGCCTGGCACACCTGGGATGTGACACGGGCACAGGGCCTGGCACACCTGAGAGGTGGCACCGGGCACACAAAACCAGCTGGGAAAGGCAAAACCTGCTCAGGAGCTCCCTGGCACAGCCAGGAACAGAAACCCTTGGAGAGGGCACCTCCTGCAGGGCAGCCTGCCAGAGAGCTGGCACAGCTGGCACAGATAGCACAGCTGGCACAGCTGGCACACCTGGCACACCTGGCACAGCTGGCACACCTGGCACAGCTGGCAGCCCTGGCACCCCCTTGCCCAGCAGTGAGGCAGGTGAGGCCCCTGTACCTTTTGGTTGGCGTGGGCGCTCCCGAGGACACGTGGGTGACCAGGGCCTCGTTCATGTTAGCCACGGGCCTGGGGGGGCTGCAACACACAGAGAGATGGTTAGAGAGAGAAAATGCAAATGGGAACAGCCAAAAACTGACAGGGATCCTGTTAGAGAGAGGAAATGCAAATGGGAACAGGCAAAAACTGACAGGGATCCTGTTAGAGAGAGAAAATGCAAACGGGAACAGGCAAAAACTGACAGGGATCCTGTTAGAGAGAGGAAATGCAAACGGGAACAGGCAAAAACTGACAGGGATCCTGTTAGAGAGAGGAAATGCAAATGGGAACAGCCAAAAACTGACAGGGATCCTGTTAGAGAGAGGAAATGCAAATGGGAACAGGCAAAAACTGACAGGGATCCTGTTAGAGAGAGGAAATGCAAATGGGAACAGGCAAAAACTGACAGGGATCCTGTTAGAGAGAGAAAATGCAAATGGGAACAGGCAAAAACTGACAGGGATCCTGTTAGAGAGAGGAAATGCAAAAGGGGAACAGGCAAAAACTGACAGGGATCCTGTTAGAGAGAGGAAATGAAAATGGGAACAGGCAAAATCTGACAGGGAGATGGTTAGAGAGAGGAAATGCAAACGGGAACAGGCAAAAACTGACAGGGATCCTGTTAGAGAGAGGAAATGCAAATGGGAACAGGCAAAAACTGACAGGGATCCTGCTAGAGAGAGGAAATGCAAATGGGAACAGGCAAAAACTGACAGGGATCCTGTTAGAGAGAGGAAATGCAAATGGGAACAGGCAAAAACTGACAGGGATCCTGTTAGAGAGAGGAAATGCAAATGGGAACAGCCAAAAACTGACAGGGATCCTGTTAGAGAGAGGAAATGCAAACGGGAACAGGCAAAAACTGACAGGGATCCTGTTAGAGAGAGGAAATGAAAATGGGAATAGGCAAAAACTGACAGGGATCCTGTTAGAGAGAGAAAATGCAAATGGGAACAGGCAAAAACTGACAGGGATCCTGTTAGAGAGAGGAAATGCAAATGGGAACAGACAAAAACTGACAGGGATCCTGTTAGAGAGGAGGAAATACAAAAGGAAACAGACAGGGATCCTGTTAGAGGGCAGGAAAACAACCAAAACCAGATAGGGAGACTGTGAGAGACAGAAAAACAAATGGAAACAGCCCAAAACAGACAGGGATGCTGTAAGAGAGGAGAAAATACACAAGGAAACAACCCAGCATGGACAGGGAGCCTGTTAGAGAGGAGAAAAACGACCCAAAACAAACAGGGATCTTGTTAGAGAGCAGAAAATACACAAGGAAACAGACAGGGATCCTGTTAGAGGGTGGGAAAACAACCCAGGACAAACAGGGATCCTGTCAGAGAGGAGAAAATACACAAGGAAACAGCCCAACACTACCAGGGATCCTGTCAGAGAGGAGAAAAACAAGGAAACAAACAGGGAGCCTGTTAGAGGGCAGGAAATACAAATGAGAACAACCCAACACAGACAGGGATGCTGTTAGAGAGCAGGAAAACCAACAAGGAAACAACCCAGGACAAACAGGGATCCTGTCAGAGAGGAGAAAATACAAAAGGAAACAGCCCAACACAGACAGGGATTTGATTAGAGGGTAGAGAAACAACCCAGCAGTGACAGGAATCCTGTTAGAGAGCAGGAAAACAACCCAAAAGAGACAGGAATCCTGTAAGAGAGCAGGAAATACAAATGGAAACAACTCAACACAGACAGGGATGCTGTTAGAGAGCAGGAAAACCAACAAGGAAACAACCCAAAAGAAACAGGAATCCTGTTAGAGAGCAGAGAAACAACCCTACACAGAGAGGGAGCCTGTTAGAGGGCAGGAAATACAAATGGGAACAACCCAGCACAGACAGGAATCCTGTTAGAGAGGAGGAAAACCATCAGGGACAGCCCAGCACTGCCAGGGACCCTGAGAGAAATGAGAAAATACAAAAGGAAATAACCCAGGACAGACAGGGATCCTGTTAGAGGGCAGAGAAACTAATAGGGACAACCCAGCAGTGACAGGGAGCCTGTTAGAGAGCAGAAAAACAACCCAAAAGAGACAGGGATCCTGTTAGAGAGCGGGAAATACAAAAGGAAACAGGCCAGGATAAACAGGGATCCTGTTAAAGAGCAGAAAAACAACCCAAAACTGACAGGGATCCTGTTAGAGAGCAGGAAAACCAACAAGGAAACAACCCAACATGGACAGGGATCCTGTTAGAGAGCAGGAAATACAAAAAGAAACAGCCCAGGATAAACAGGGATCCTGTTAAAGAGCAGAAAAACAACCCAATATGGACAGGGATCCTGTTAGAGGGCAGGAAATACAAAAGGAAACAGCCCAACAGCCCAAAAAAGGCACAGGACTGGGTTTGTCCCTCTGAGACACTCCTGAGAGCCATGAAAAAATAGCCTGGAAACACCTAAAATACTTAAAACAGGGATTTTACTATTGAAATTAATATTTAAATGAAAAATATTCTGGATTCAGCTAACAAGGAAGGATTTTTGTGGCTTGATAACCTCAGCAGGAATCCAAACTATCCAGGCAGGAGAGTGGTCAGCAGGGAATGGTCAGTGAGGGAATGGTCAGTGAGGGAATGGTCAGTGAGGGAATGGTCAGTGATGGAATGGTCAGCAGGGAATGGTCAGCAGGGAATGGTCACTGATGGAATGGTCAGCAGGGAATGGTCAGTGAGGGAATGGTCAGCAGGGAATGGTCAGCAGGGAATGGTCACTGATGGAATGGTCAGCAGGGAATGGTCAGCAGGGAATGGTCAGTGAGGGAATGGTCACTGATGGAATGGTCACTGATGGAATGGTCACTGATGGAATGGTCACTGATGGAATGGTCAGTGAGGGAATGGTCAGTGAGGGAATGGTCAGTGATGGAATGGTCAGCAGGGAATGGTCAGTGAGGGAATGGTCAGCAGGGAATGGTCACTGATGGAATGGTCAGCAGGGAATGGTCAGTGAGGGAATGGTCAGCAGGGAATGGTCACTGATGGAATGGTCAGTGAGGGAATGGTCAGTGAGGGAATGGTCAGTGATGGAATGGTCAGCAGGGAATGGTCAGTGAGGGAATGGTCAGCAGGGAATGGTCACTGATGGAATGGTCAGCAGGGAATGGTCAGTGAGGGAATGGTCAGCAGGGAATGGTCACTGATGGAATGGTCAGCAGGGAATGGTCAGCAGGGAATGGTCAGCAGGGAATGGTCAGCAGGGAATGGTCACTGATGGAATGGTCAGTGATGGAATGGTCAGTGAGGGAATGGTCAGCAGGGAATGGTCACTGATGGAATGGTCAGCAGGGAATGGTCAGCAGGGAATGGTCAGCAGGGAATGGTCAGCAGGGAATGGTCACTGATGGAATGGTCAGCAGGGAATGGTCAGCAGGGAATGGTCAGTGAGGGAATGGTCAGTGAGGGAATGGTCAGCAGGGAATGGTCAGCAGGGAATGGTCAGTGATGGAATGGCCAGTGAGGGAATGGTCAGTGAGGGAATGGTCACTGATGGAATGGTCAGTGAGGGAATGGTCACTGATGGAATGGTCAGCAGGGAATGGTCAGTGAGGGAATGGTCAGCAGGGAATGGTCACTGATGGAATGGTCAGCAGGGAATGGTCAGCAGGGAATGGTCAGCAGGGAATGGTCAGTGAGGGAATGGTCAGTGATGGAATGGTCAGCAGGGAATGGTCAGCAGGGAATGGTCAGCAGGGAATGGTCAGCAGGGAATGGTCACTGATGGAATGGTCAGTGATGGAATGGTCAGCAGGGAATGGTCAGTGAGGGAATGGTCAGCAGGGAATGGTCACTGATGGAATGGTCAGCAGGGAATGGTCAGCAGGGAATGGTCAGTGAGGGAATGGTCAGTGAGGGAATGGTCAGCAGGGAATGGTCAGTGAGGGAATGGTCAGTGAGGGAATGGTCAGTGAGGGAATGGTCAGCAGGGAATGGTCACTGATGGAATGGTCAGTGAGGGAATGGTCAGCAGGGAATGGTCAGCAGGGAATGGTCAGTGAGGGAATGGTCAGTGATGGAATGGTCAGCAGGGAATGGTCAGCAGGGAATGGTCAGCAGGGAATGGTCACTGATGGAATGGTCAGTGATGGAATGGTCAGTGAGGGAATGGTCAGTGAGGGAATGGTCAGCAGGGAATGGTCAGCAGGGAATGGTCACTGATGGAATGGTCACTGATGGAATGGTCAGTGAGGGAATGGTCAGTGAGGGAATGGTCAGCAGGGAATGGTCAGTGAGGGAATGGTCAGTGAGGGAATGGTCAGTGAGGGAATGGTCAGCAGGGAATGGTCAGCAGGGAATGGTCACTGATGGAATGGTCAGCAGGGAATGGTCAGCAGGGAATGGTCAGTGAGGGAATGGTCAGTGAGGGAATGGTCAGTGATGGAATGGTCAGCAGGGAATGGTCAGCAGGGAATGGTCAGCAGGGAATGGTCACTGATGGAATGGTCAGTGATGGAATGGTCAGTGAGGGAATGGTCAGTGAGGGAATGGTCAGCAGGGAATGGTCAGCAGGGAATGGTCACTGATGGAATGGTCACTGATGGAATGGTCAGTGAGGGAATGGTCAGTGAGGGAATGGTCAGCAGGGAATGGTCAGTGAGGGAATGGTCACTGATGGAATGGTCAGTGAGGGAATGGTCAGCAGGGAATGGTCAGCAGGGAATGGTCAGTGAGGGAATGGTCAGTGAGGGAATGGTCAGCAGGGAATGGTCAGCAGGGAATGGTCAGCAGGGAATGGTCAGTGATGGAATGGTCAGCAGGGAATGGTCAGTGATGGAATGGTCAGCAGGGAATGGTCAGCAGGGAATGGTCAGCAGGGAATGGTCACTGATGGAATGGTCACTGATGGAATGGTCACTGATGGAATGGTCAGCAGGGAATGGTCACTGATGGAATGGTCACTGATGGAATGGTCAGCAGGGAATGGTCAGCAGGGAATGGTCAGCAGGGAATGGTCAGCAGGGAATGGTCACTGATGGAATGGTCAGCAGGGAATGGTCACTGATGGAATGGTCAGCAGGGAATGGTCAGCAGGGAATGGTCACTGATGGAATGGTCAGCAGGGAATGGTCAGCAGGGAATGGTCAATAAAAAGGATTTCAAACCCTGCCCAGAGCAGCTCTGGGCTGCTGCGCCTGCCTCAGTTTCCTTCCTGAGCCGGGCACAAACCCCTCCCTGCCTGGAGATGGGGGTAACCTCATTTCCCAGGCTGTGCAAAGCAATTAATGAACTAATTAATTAATGAATGAATTCTGGAAATGGGACGAGGCTGAGGAGGAAAAGGTGTTTTTGGGAGCAGGTGACAAAGGCCCTGCAGGGCTTCTGCTCCAGCCACCGCCCCAGGCTGAGGAGGAGCTTGAATATTCACAGCTGGACACGGGAGGAATTACATGAATTAAAGGAGGAATTAATTAATTAATTTAATTCCTCCCATAGTTTGGTAAGGAAAAATCAGGGATGGGTAAGGAAAAATCAGGGATTGGAGAGGAAAATCAGGGATTGGTGAGGAAAATCAGGGATGGGTAAGGAAAATCAGGGATGGATGAGGAAAAATCAGGGATGGGTAAGGAAAATCAGGGATGGGTAAGGAAAAATCAGGGACTGGTAAGGAAAAATCAGGGATTGGCAAGGAAAATCAGGGATCGGTGAGGAAAAATAAGGGATTGGTGAGGAAAATCAGGGACGGGTAAGGAAAATCAGGGATTGGTGAGGAAAATCAGGGACTGGTAAGGAAAAACCAGGGATTGGCGAGGAAAATCAGGGATGGGTAAGGAAAATCAGGGATGGGCACTGGAGGTGGCCCAGCAAAGGGGACAGGCACTGCCCTGGCCCTGCTGCCAGCCCAGCTCAGCTCTGAGCTCCCCAGGTGCCTCCATGGAGCTGCTCTGTCCTGCGCCCTGTGCTCCTGGTGCCACTCAGCCCAAAGCCACCCCCGCAAAGGAGGAAAATCACAAACAGCTTCCAATCCACCAACAATGTAGGTTAAAGGCGTCTCATCCAAAAATAGCAGCCTCAGTTTCTGCCAAAGGGAAACATTTCCCACATTTCCAACGTGCTGGGATCTGTGGCAGGGCCTCCCCACCTGCCTGCTCCGTGTGCCTGGGCAGGAGGCTCAGGGATTGATCCCTGTCCTCTGGGAAACTGCAAACCCGGGGGGTTTTAGCAGCAGGAATGACCAATTTCAGTGTTAATTCCACTGGGTTTGTGGTCATTTTAAAGAGAGTTGAAGGTGATTCTGCTCGGGTGGTCAGAAATAAATTAAAGAGAAGTTAAAGAACAATCACAATCCTGAGAATCTGAACAGATAAATTGGGATTTTACCCACCAGAACTGAGGAAAACCAATCCCTGAGGGCCACTGCAACACCTGGTGCTGATCAATACAATTTACTGCACACACTGCCGCGTTCCTGAGCCGTTTTGTCACCAAACCCCTGCTGGGTTTTACCTCACACCAATTCCTGTGAGCGCCTCATCCCCGGCGGGGCAGGGAGCAGCTGGGAATGGAGCAGCAGCACCTGGCCAGAGGTCACCGCGCCCCAATCCCCTCGGCAGGCCGGGCTGGGAAACGCGAACCTGCTGCCCCCGGGATGGAGCCATCCACAGCCTCCGGGGAAACGCGGCTGGGGAGGGGGCTCAGGGACTGGGAAGGGACATCAGGGATGGGGAAGGAAAGATCAGGGATGGGGAAGGAAAAACCAGGGATGGGGAAGGAAAGATCAGGGATGGGGAAGGAAAAATCAGGGATGGGGAAGGAAAGATCAGGGATTGGGAAAATCAGGGATGGGGAAGGAAAAATCAGGGATGGGGAAGGAAAAATCAGGGATGGGGAAGGAAAGATCAGGGATTGGGAAAATCAGGGATGGGGAAGGAAAAATCAGGGATGGGGAAGGAAAAATCAGGGAAGGAAAATTCAGGGATGGGGAAGGAAAAATCAGGGATGGGGAAGGGAAAATCAGGGATTGGGTAAGGAAAAATCAGGGAAGGAAAAATCAGGGATGGGGAAGGAAAGATCAGGGATGGGGAAGGAAAGATCAGGGATTGGGTAAGGAAAAATCAGGGAAGGAAAAATCAGGGATGGGGAAGGAAAAATCAGGGATTGGGGAAGGAAAAATCAGGGATTGGGAAGGAAAAATCAGGGATTGGGAAAATCAGGGATGGGGAAGGAAAAATCAGGGATGGGGAAGGAAAAATCAGGGAAGGAAAAATCAGGGATGGGGAAGGGAAAATCAGGGATGGGGAAGGGAAAATCAGGGAAGGAAAAATCAGGGATGGGGAAGGAAAAATCAGGGATGGGGAAGGGAAAATCAGGGATTGGGTAAGGAAAAATCAGGGAAGGAAAAATCAGGGATGGGGAAGGAAAGATCAGGGATGGGGAAGGAAAGATCAGGGATTGGGTAAGGAAAAATCAGGGAAGGAAAAATCAGGGATGGGGAAGGAAAAATCAGGGATTGGGGAAGGAAAAATCAGGGATTGGGAAGGAAAAATCAGGGATTGGGAAAATCAGGGATGGGGAAGGAAAAATCAGGGATGGGGAAGGAAAAATCAGGGAAGGAAAAATCAGGGATGGGGAAGGGAAAATCAGGGATGGGGAAGGGAAAATCAGGGAAGGAAAAATCAGGGATGGGGAAGGAAAAATCAGGGATGGGGAAGGGAAAATCAGGGATGGGGAAGGAAACATCAGGGATTGGGTAAGGAAAAATCAGGGAAGGAAAAATCAGGGATGGGGAAGGAAAAATCAGGGATGGGGGAAGGAAAAATCAGGGATTGGGTAAGGAAAAATCAGGGAAGGAAAAATCAGGGATGGGGAAGGAAAAATCAGGGAAGGAAAAATCAGGGATGGGGAAGGAAAGATCAGGGATTGGGTAAGGAAAAATCAGGGATTGGGGAAGGAAAAATCAGGGATGGGGAAGGAAAAATCAGGGAAGGAAAAATCAGGGATTGGGGAAGGAAAAATCAGGGATTGGGAAGGAAAATTCAGGATTTGGCAAAGAAAAAGTCAGGCTCCCCGCTCGGAGCTGGGGAGGGGGCTCTGCTCTGTTCTGCCCACCCTGGGGAGGGGGCTCTGCCCTGCTCTGCTCGGAGCTGGGAAGCAGGGAGGAGGAAAGGGAATGTTTGGGGTGTTCCCTGGAACAGTGCCGGGCTGCCTGGACAGCGACCCCGAGAACACCCCAGAAATACCCTGAGCACACCCCAAAAACACCCTGAGCACATCCCAAACATACTCTGAGCACACCCCGAAAACAGCCCAAAACCACCCCGAAAACAGCCCAAAAACACCCCAAGAACAGCCCCAAAACACCCCAAAAACACCCTGAGCATATCCCAAACATACCCTGAGCTCACCCTGAGAACAGCCTGAGAACACCTCGAAAACACCCTGAGCACACTCTGAGTACACCCCAAACATACCCTGAGCAAACCTCGAGCACACCCCAAAAACACCCTGAGCACACCCCAAACATACCCTGAGCACACCCCAAAAACACCCTGAGCACACCCCAAACATACCCAAAAAACACCCTGAGCACACCCCGAAAACAGCCCAAAAACACCACAAGAACACCCCAAAAACATCCTGAGCACACCCCAAACATACCCTGAGCTCCCCCCGAGCACACCCCGAGCTCACCCCTGTCCAAGCAGCTCCTCCATCCCTCTCCCATCCCCTCCATCCCTCTCCCATCCCCTCCATCCCTCTCCCATCCCCTCCGTCCCTCTCCCATCCCCTCCATCCCTCTCCCATCCCCTCCATCCCTTTCCCATCCCCTCCATCCCTCTCCCAGCCCCTCCATCCCTCTCCCAGCCCCTCCATCCCTTTCCCATCCCCTCCATCCCTCTCCCATCCCCTCCATCCCTTTCCCATCCCCTCCATCCCTCTCCCAGCCCCTCCATCCCTTTCCCATCCCCTCCATCCCTCTCCCAGCCCCTCCATCCCTTCCCGGATGGCTCCTCCGTCCCTCCAAGCCGTTCCTGCATTCCTGTCCGGGCTGATCCTCCTGCATCCCTCGGAGCCGAACCTACAAAACTCTGAGAGCCGACCCTACAAAGCACAGGGAGCCGACCCTACAACGCTCTGGGAGCCGACCCTACAAAGCTCGGAGCCTACAAGGCTCAGAGAACCGATCCTACACTGTTCAGAGCTGACCCTACAAAGCTCAGAGCCGATCCTACGAAGCTCAGAGAACCGATCCTACAAAGCTCAGAGAACCGATCCTACAGGGCTCGGAGCCGATCCTATAAAGCTCAGAACCGATCCTACAAAGCTCAGAGCCGATCCTACAAAGCCCGGTGCCGACTCTACAAGGCTCAGAAAACTGATCCTACAAAGCTCAGAGAACCGACCCTACAAAGCTCAGGGAGCCGATCCTACAGGGCTCGGAGCCGATCCTACAAAGCTCAGAGAGCCGATCCTACAAAGCTCAGAGAGCCGATCCTACAAAGCTCGGAGAGCCGATCCTACAAAGCTGGGAGAGCCGATCCTACAAAGCTCGGAGCCGATCCTACAAAGCTCAGAGAGCCGATCCTACAAAGCTCGGAGCCGACCCTACAAAGCTCAGAGCAGATCCTACAAAGCTCGGAGCCGACCCTACAAAGCTCAGAGAGCCGATCCTACAAAGCTCAGAGAGCCGATCCTATAAAGCTCAGAGCCGACCCCACACAGCCCCGAGCGCTGTCCCCGGCTCCGGGAGCCGCTCCAGGGCCGTTCCCAGCAGCCGGACCCCGCTCCGGGCCGGTCCCGCCGCTCCTCGGGCCGAGCCCGGCCGGGAGGACCCGGAGCGGCCCCGGAGCCCCTGGGAGGGACCGGGCCAGGCCCGGGGCACGCACCTGCCCCGCCCGGTGCCCGCTGCTGCCATCCCGGCCCGGGGCACGCACCTGCCCCGCCCGGTGCCCGCTGCCGCCATCCCGGCCCGGGGCACGCACCTGCCCCGCCCGGTGCCCGCTGCTGCCATCCCGGCCCGGGGCACGCACCTGCCCCGCCCGGTGCCCGCTGCTGCCATCCCGGCCCGGGGCACGCACCTGCCCCGCCCGGTGCCCGCTGCTGCCATCCCGGCCCGGGGCACGCGCCTGCCCCGCCCGGTGCCCGCTGCCGCCGCTGCCGCCGCTGCCGCCGCCGCTCATCCCGGCCCGGCTCCATCCCGGGGATGCGCGCACCCCCGCGCTGTCTCCATGGCAACGGGGCCGCCGCGGGAGCGCGCACGGCCCGGCCCCGCCAGCGGCGCCCGGAAAATGCGCTCGGGCCGCTCGCGGGGGAGCCGGCCTCGAAATGTGGATTATTAATATTATTTCTATTTTTTTCAATCATTTTTCCTTTTTTTTTTTTTTTAGTTTTAATTTAAATTTTCCTGGGTTTTAAGTTTTCACAGCAACTGCCTCAAAATATTATTATTATTATTATTATTATTATTATTATTATTATTATTATTATTATTGTTGTTGTTGTTGTTGTTGTTGTTGTTGTTTTTATTTATTAATTTTAGTTTTAATTTTCCTGCTTTTTAAGGTTTCACAGCAACTGCCTCAAAATATGTCTTATTATTATTTTTTTAAATAATTTTTCAATTTTTTTTTAGCTTTAGTTTTAATTTTCCTGCCTTTTAAGTTTTCACAGCAACTGCCTCAAAATATGTCTTATTATTATTATTTTTTTAAATCATTTTTTCAATGTTTTTTAGTTTTAGTTTTAATTTTCCTGCTTTTTAAGTTTTCGCAGCAGCTGCCCCAAAATATGTATTAGTATTATTATTTATTGTTTTAAAAATTATTTTAAAATTTTTAAACTTTTTTTTTAGTTTTAGTTTTAATTTTCCTGCTTTTTAAGTTTTCATAGCAACTGCCTCAAAATATGTCTTAGTGTTATTATTTATTATTATTTTTTCAAATTTTTTTTACTTTTAATATTCCTGCATTTTAAGTTTTCACAGCAACTGCCTCACAATATGTCTTATTATTATTATTTATTATCCTATTATTATTAATCTTTTCAATAATTTTTAAATTTTTTTTGTTTTAATGTCAATTTTCCTGCTTTTTAAGTTTTTGCAGCAAATCCCTCAAAATATGTCTTTTTCTTATTATATTATTTATTATTTTTCAAATTATTTTTTTAGTTTTAATTTTATTTTTCCTGCTTTTTAAATTTTCATTTCTTACAAATGTTTTCTAAATCTACCCCATGTTGCTCTGTTGGAGGGAGGAGGAAACAGCCCACAGCCACCTCCAAGGAGTTCTTTAACAGACAAACAAAGAAAGAAACAAAAAGATGATCACAGAATGAAAAAACAGCTTGGAAAAGACCCCCAAGCTCACTGAGTCCAACCTGACTGACCTCCTGTTTATTTCACTCCAATCTTCCTCCTGAATCAGTTAATTTCAAATAAATTAACATAAAATACAAAACTTATCTTCCAGTGCCACCCCAGCCTGGGGCAGGGATTCCTCTCAGTGCCCCAGCCCAGCCTCGGGCACTGCCAGGGATCAGTTAATTTAAAATAAATTAACATAAAACACAAAACTTATCTTCCACACCCAATATTCATCAAGAGAAGTGTACCCACAGCAAGGGGGGAGGAAAAGCTGGGCTGTAGGGGGGAATATTCTCCTGAACCCACAAAGTTCCACAGGCAGGGATTCCTCCCACTGCCCCAGGCTGCTCCAGCCTGGCCTTGAGCACTGCCAGGGATCAGTTAGTTTAAAATAAATTACTATAAAAGTACAAAACTTATCTTCCACACCCAATATTCATCAAGAGAAGTGTTCCCACAGCAAGGGGAGAGGAAAAGCTGGGCTGTAGGGGGGAATATTCTCCTGAACCCACAAAGTTCCACAGGCAGGGATTCCTCTCACTGCCCCAGGCCGGCCTTGGGCACTGCCAGGGATCAGTTAATTTAAAATAAATTAACATAAAACACAAAACTTATCTTCCACACCCAATATTCATCAAGAGAAGTGTACCCACAGCAAGGGGAGAGCAAAAGCTGGGCTGTAGGGGGGAATATTCTCCTGAACCCATCCAGTGTCATGGCCAGGGATTCCTTCCACTGCCCCAGGCTGCTCCAGCCTGGCCTTGGGCACTGCCAGGGATCAGTTAGTTTAAAATAAATTACTATAAAAGTACAAAACTTATCTTCCACACCCAATATTCATCAAGAGAAGTGTACCCACAGCAAGGGGGGAGGAAAAGCTGGGCTTTAGGGGGGAATATTCTCCTGAACCCACAAAGTTCCACAGGCAGGGATTCCTCTCAGTGCCCCAGGCTGCTCCAGCCTGGCCTTGGGCACTGCCAGGATCACTCTGGGAATTCTGTGCCCCCAGGCTCACAGGGAGGAACTTTATTGCCATAAATCCATTTCCAGTGGGTTTATGGCATTAAAGAGGAAAAGTCACAACTTCCCTTGGCTGTTTATCCCAGCTCTGTCGTGACCAGGAGATTCCTGGCTGGAATTAGTTTGGCTTCAGCCTAAGGACAAGCCCAGGGCTGGGTCCTGCAGGGTTAGCACAGGCCCAGGAGTGCAGGCACAGCTCTGGGAGGATGATGATGGTCACTGAACCAATGCTGGCCACTCCTGGGACTGGGGAGGTCACAGAGCCCCTCAGCAGCACTGCCAGGGAGCAGCCCTGTGGCACCGGCAATGGGCTGGGGCAGGATGGGTGAATTCAGGACAATTCAACAAAAATCCGAAATAAATCCCTCAGAATTAAAACAAACCCTCAGAAATCCGAAATAAACCCCTCAGAGTTAAACCCCAGAGCTGGGGGGTCCCAGTTCCTTCTGCTGGGTGATATCCCAATATCCAATATCCCAACAGCTCAATATCACAGTATCCAATATCCCAATATCCTATATCCCATATCCCAACATCCCATATCTCGATATCCCAGTATCCCAACATTAAATATCTCAGTATCCCATATCCAATATCCCAGTATCCCATACCCAGTATCCCAGTATCCAATATCTCAATATCCCAGGATCCAATATCCAGTATCCCAGTATCCAGTATCCCAATATCCAATATCTCATATCCCAAAATCCAGTATCTCATATCCCAATATCCCATATCCCAATATCCAATATCCAGTATCCCTTATCCCAGTGCCCCAATATTCTAGTGTCCCAAAATTGCAATATCCCATATCCCATATCCCAATATCCCATATTCCAGTATCCCATATCACAATATCCTGTATCCCAATATCCCATATCCCATACCCCAATATCCCATACCCCACACCCCAATATCCCAATATCCCATATCCTATACCCCTACCCCAATATCCCATACCCCATACCCCAATATCCCATATCCCAATATCCCATACCCCATAGCCCAATATCCCATACCCCATACCCCAATATCCCATACCCCATACCCCAATATCCCATACCCCAATATCCCATACCCCATACCCCAATATCCCATACCCCAATATCCCAATACCCCAATATCCCATACCCCATACCCCAATATCCCATACCCCAATATCCCATACCCCATACCCCAATATCCCATACCCCAATATCCCATACCCCATACCCCAATATCCCATACCCCAATATCCCATACCCCAATATCCCCTATCCCAGCAGCCCTCCCTCCGCCCCTGCCTGGCTGTGCCCAGTGCCTGCCCTGGAGAGCCACGAGAGGAGCTCAGGTGCAGGCAGGGCAGGGACAGCCAGGGCAGCTGCACACAGCAGGGACAGAGCTCCTGACACACAGCCTGCTCCTGCTCCTGTTCCAGATCCTGACACACAGCCTGCTCCTGCTCCTGTTCCAGATCCTGACACACAGCCTGCTCCTGCTCCTGTTCCAGATCCTGACACACAGCCTGCTCCTGCTCCTGTTCCAGATCCTGACACACAGCCTGCTCCTGCTCCTGTTCCAGATCCTGACACACAGCCTGCTCCTGCTCCTGCTCCTGTTCCAGATCCTGACACACAGCCTGCTCCTGCTCCTGTTCCAGATCCTGACACACAGCCTGCTCCTGCTCCTGTTCCAGATCCTGTCCCACATCCTGCTACAGATCCCTGATCCTGCTACAGATCCTCCTACAGATCCCTGCTCCTGTTCCAGATCCTGACACACAGCCTGCTCCTGCTCCTGCTCCCGTTCCAGATCCTGACACACAGCCTGCTCCTGTTCCTGTTCCAGATCCTGACACACAGCCTGCTCCTGCTCCTGTTCCAGATCCTGTCCCACATCCTGCTACAGATCCCTGATCCTGCTACAGATCCTCCTACAGATCCCTGCTCCTGTTCCAGATCCTGACACACAGCCTGCTCCTGCTCCTGCTCCTGTTCCAGATCCTGACACACAGCCTGCTCCTGCTCCTGCTCCTGTTCCAGATCCTGACACACAGCCTGCTCCTGCTCCTGCTCCAGATCCTGACACACAGCCTGCTCCTGTTCCTGTTCCAGATCATGACACACAGCCTGTTCCTGTTCCTGTTCCAGATCATGACACACAGCCTGCTCCTGCTCCTGCTCCAGATCCTGACACACAGCCTGCTCCTGCTCCTGCTCCTGTTCCAGATCCTGACACACAGCCTGCCACAGATCCTGCTCCTGTTCCTGTTCCAGATCCTGCTCCTGCTCCCAGATCCTGACACACAGCCTGCTCCTGCTCCTGCTCCTGCTCCAGATCCTGCTCCTGCTCCAGATCCTGACACACAGCCTGCTCCTGCTCCTGTTCCAGATCCTGCTCCTGCTACAGATCCTGACACACAGCCTGCTACAGATCCCTGATCCTGCTCCCAGATCCTGACACACAGCCTGCTCCTGCTCCTGTTCCTGCTCCTGTTCCAGATCCTGCTCCTGTTCCAGATCCTGACACACAGCCTGCTCCTGCTCCTGTTCCAGATCCTGCTCCTGTTCCAGATCCTGACACACAGCCTGCTCCTGCTCCTGCTCCCGTTCCAGATCCTGCTCCTGCTCCCAGATCCTGACACACAGCCTGCTCCTGCTCCTGTTCCAGATCCTGCTCCTGTTCCAGATCCTGACACACAGCCTGCTCCTGCTCCTGCTCCTGCTCCTGTTCCTGCTCCTGCTCCAGATCCTGCTCCTGCTACAGATCCTGACACACAGCCTGCTACAGATCCCTGATCCTGCTCCTGTTCCTGCTCCCAGGCCCTGCTCCTGTTCCAGATCCTGTCCCTGCTCCCAGATCCTGACACACATCCTGCCACAGATCCTCCTCCTGTTCCAGATCCTGTCCCAGATCCTGTTCCTGCTCCCACATCTTGCTACAGATCCCTGATCCTGCTACAGATCCTGCTCCTGTTCCAGATCCTGCTACAGATCCCTGATCCTGCTACAGATCCTGCTCCTGTTCCAGATCCTCCTACAGATCCCGCATCCTGTCCCAGATCTGCTCCAGATCCTGCTCCCTGATCCTCCTCCTGTCCCAGATCCTGCTCCTGCTCCTGTCCCAGATCCTGCTCCCTGCTCCTGTCCCAGATCCTGCTCCTGCTCCTGTTCCAGATCCTGCTCCTACTCCAGATCCTGCTCCCAGATCCTGACACACAGCCTGCTCCTGCTCCTGTTCCAGATCCTGACACACAGCCTGCTCCTGCTCCTGTTCCAGATCCTGCTCCCTGATCCTCCTCCCAGATCCTGCTCCCGTTCCTGTCCCAGATCCTGCTCCTGCTCCTGTCCCAGATTCTGCTCCCGTTCCTGTCCCAGATCCTGCTCCTGCTCCTGTTCCAGATCCTGCTCCCTGATCCTCCTCCCAGATCCTGCTCCTGCTCCTGTTCCAGATCCTGCTCCCCCGCTCCTGCTCCCAGATCCTGCTCCTGCTCCTGTCCCAGATCCTGCTCCTGCTCCTGTCCCAGATCCTGCTCCTGCTCCTGTCCCAGATCCTGCTCCTGCTCCTGTCCCAGATCCTGCTCCTGCTCCTGTCCCAGATCCTGCTCCCCCGCTCCTGCTCCCAGATCCTGCTCCTGCTCCTGTCCCAGATCCTGCTCCCCCGCTCCTGTCCCAGCCCTGCAGTGGAGCAGCAGAAAAACACTCCTGGAAAAACCAAACTCCCAGTTTGCTCCTGCCATGGCAGGGACACCTCCCAGTGTGCCAGGGTGTCCCAGTGTCCATCCCGGCCTTGGGCACTGCCAGGGATCCAGGGTGGGCACCCTGTGCCAGGGAACAATTCCTCATTCCCAAATCCTGTCCAGCCCTGCCATGGGGTGGCTGTGCCACTTCCATTACACTTTAAAACCAAAGATTTAATGTCAGGAATTTGCATTAGGTGAGTCTGGAGTCAGATCCTGAACCCCACAGAGGTGATGGAGCACTTTGAATGATTCCTCCCAGAAAAAGTGACCATGCCAACACCACCCTCTGCTTTACCAATCACACCCAACCTCCAGGTGCCACCATTCCCCATCCCACGCTCTGCCAGCCCAGAGAAAGGGCAGCCTCTGAGCTGACACCTAAACCCAACCATGATCTGCATGGAATTACCTCCAACAGCCAGGAAACTCCACCAGACACAGAATCAAGGGAAAGGGAAAGGGAAAGGAGAAGGAGAAGGAGAAGGAGAAGGAGAAGGAGAAGGAGAAGGAGAAGGAGAAGGAGAAGGAGAAGGAGAAGGAGAAGGAGAAGGAGAAGGAGAAGGAGAAGGAGAATCCTTCCCAGCCCAATTTGTGCCCCATCCCCACCTTGTCCCCAGCCCAGGGCACTCAGTGCCACATCCAGGAATTCCCAGGACACCCCAAACCTCCCTGGGCAGCCCCTGCCAAGGCCTGAGCCCCCTTTCCATGCAGAAATTCCTCCTGATGTCCACCCTGAGCCTGTCCTGAGGCCATTTCCTCTGTCCTGTCCCTGTCCCCTGGGAGCAGAGCAGCAGCTACAATCTGGAGGAGGATGCAGGGAGATCAGGGAATGCAGAATGCCCCAAACCAGCAGGAAATTGCAGAATTTCCGTTTTTGCTATCACATTTTTGCTATCCATTTTTGCTATTTTTGCCTGGCTGCAGGAATGCAGGTGAACACTCCCTTATTCCTGGAAAAGGGAGGGAAGCAAATCCCTGATTCCCTCAGGGATGTACATCTGGGGCTCCAGCAGTGGATCCAGCACAATCCCTGACTCTGAGGCTCCATTAACATTTCTGTCTGCATTTTTCCTATCTGCTAAAGCAGTGAGAAACACTGAGATAACAGAGCTTCCATCACACAGCCTGACTGCAATTCTGAGGGGATTTAAAACCACTCCTGACCTGGTCTTAAAGGTTCAGTGGTGCAGATTCCTATTGGGTTTGCTGGGAAATGTCCCAGCAAAGGCAGGAATGATGAATGTGACTCCATGCTCTCAGCAGGCTGATTTATTACTTTATGATGCTATATTATAAAAAAGAATACTGTACTAAACTAAAGAATACAGAGAGGATACTTAGTAAATGCTAAAAAGATAATAATGAAAACTTGTGACTCTTCCCAGAGTCTCGACACAGCTTGGCCCTGATGGTCTTGAAGGTCTCTTCCAACCCGGTGGTTCTGGGAATTCTGGGAATTTGGGAATTTTGGTAATTCTGGGAATTTGGGAATTTTGGAAATTCCCAACGACCAGGGAGGTGGTGGAGTCCCCATGCCTGGATGTGTTTAACAAAGCCTGGATGTGGCACAGGGGGCCAGGGTTGAGTTGAGGTGTTGGGGATGGGTTGGACTCGATGGTCTTGGAGGTCGCTTCCAACCTGGGAATTCTTTGGGAATTCTGGGAATTCTGATCCCCACCTTGTCCCCAGCCCAGGGCACTCAGTGCCACATCCAGGTGACACCTGCAGGGATGGGCACCCCAAACCTCCCTGGGCAGCCCCTGCCAAGGCCTGAGCCCCCTTTCCATGCAGAAATTCCTCCTGGTGTCCACCCTGAGCCTGCCCTGGCCCAGCCTGAGGCCATTTCCCCTTGTCCTGTCCCTGTTCCCTGGGAGCAGAGCCCGACCCCCCCTGGCTGTGCCCTCCTGGCAGGGACTTGTGCAGAGCCACAAGGGCCCCCTGAGCCTCCTTTGCTCCAGGCTGAGCCCCTGCCCAGCTCCCTCAGCCCCTGCTGGGGCTCCATTCCCTGCCCAGCTCCCTCAGCCCCTGCTGGGGCTCCATTCCCTGCCCAGCTCCCTCAGCCCCTGCTGGGGCTCCATTCCCTGCCCAGCTCCCTCAGCCCCTGCTGGGGCTCCATTCCCTGCCCAGCTCCCTCAGCCCCTGCTGGGGCTCCATTCCCTGCCCAGCTCCCTCAGCCCCTGCTGGGGCTCCATTCCCTTCCCACTTCCATTCCCTTCCCAGCTCCTCCCTCACAGCTCATTCCCCTGCACCAAACCACTCACAGCAACTCCTAACTCATTGTTTACATTCCTTCTGCCCACTTTTGTGTTTCCTCCCTCAAAGAGCACAGCTGGGTTTTTCTCCCCTTCCAAGCCTTCTTTTCCCTGGAACCTTTGGCCAAGTATTGTTAAACTCCCCTAGTTATTAATATTTCATTCTCTGTTTACTCAGCTGCAGCAGAGCTCAGCTTTTCTGCAGCCTCTCCCCCCGTTTATTTGTGGGTGCTGATGGTGCTGCAGGTGCTGCTTCCCTCACCCCAATCAAACACAATCCACCCCTGGGCACCCCAGAAGTGGCTCCCTGGGGCCTGCAGCAATTCCTGCATGGGGCTGGGTTCCAGCAGAGAACCCCCCTGCCTACAGCCCCTCAAACCAGGGGCCTTCATTGTGATTTTTGTTGTTTTGCTATTTTTGTTCTTTCAGTGGTGCCACAGCAGCCCAAAGGCCTCGTGTCCCTCACACGGACCCCAGTGGGTCCCTTTTTGTCCCTGGGCTATCAATCCCCTGCTCCCAGGGCTCCTCTGTCCCAGAGCTGCCCTTGGGCCAGCAGGCCCCATGTCCCCATCCTTTGCTTTTTAGGGCATTGGGTTTACATTTAATTAAAGCTGGCAGCACACAGCAGATGCCTCTGAGCTGCTGCCAGGAGTGGCCCTGTCCCCACTGTCCCTGTCCCTGCAGGAGGTGTGACATGTCCCCACTGTCCCTGTCCAGCCCTGTCCCCATGTCCCTGTCTCCATGTCCCTGTCTCCATGGCCCTGTCCCTGCAGGAGGTGTGACATGTCCTCACTGTCCCCACTGTCCCTGCAGGAGCTGTCCAGCCCTGTCCCCATGTCCCTGCGGGAGGTGTGACATGTCCTCACTGTCCCAGTCCCTGCAGGAGCTGTGCAGCCCTGTCCCAGCCCTGTCCCCATGTCCCTGTCCCTGCAGGAGCTGTGCAGCCCTGTCCCCATGTCCCTGCAGGAGGTGTGACATGTCCCCATGTCCCAGCCCTGTCCCCACTGTCCCTGCAGCAGGTGCCCAGCCCACAGGGAAAAACACGAGTGGATTCCAATCTGATGGGACTGGAAACAAAAGGTGTTTGTGGTGAGGCTGAGCTGGACCCTCCCCTAAATCCAGATTTAGGGCTATGGTGGGCTCCTGGCCAAGGCAGTGCCAGGTGGGAATGGAGAGGCAGTGATGGGAAAGGAAAGGAAAGGAAATGCCAGGCTGGGAAGGAAAGGCAGGGATGGATCAGGAGGGAAAAGCAGTGATGGGTTGGGAAGGAAAGGCAGTGATGGGTTGGGAAGGAAAGGCAGGAATGGGTTGGGAAGGGAAAGCAGTGATGTTTGGGAAGGAAAGGCAGTGATGGGTTGGGAAGGAAAGGCAGGAATGGATCAGGAGGGAAAGGCAGGAATGGGTTGGGAAGGAAAGGCAGGGATGGATCAGGAGGGAAAGGCAGGAATGGGTTGGGAAGGGAAAGGCAGTGATGGGTTGGGAAGGGAAAGCAGGGATGGCTGGGAAGGAAAGGCAGTGATGGGTTGGGAAGGAAAGGCAGTGATGGGTTGGGAAGGAAAGGCAGTGATGGATCAGGAAGGAAAGGCAGTGATGGGTTGGGAAGGAAAGGCAGGGATGGATCAGGAGGGAAAGGCAGGAATGGGTTGGGAAGGAAAGGCAATTCCAGGTTGGGAAGGAAAGGCAGGGATGGGCTGGGAATTGGATCCCAGTGCTGCTCCTCCTCACCCTCTCCTACAGATGGGAACAGTTTCCCCCAGGCTCTGTAGGACACTGAGACTGATCTGCAGACTGACTGCAGCTCGTTTGGGTCTTTGTCTCTCAGTTTTTACTGTGCAGGTGAAGTGTGACAGAGTGGGGAAGCAGAGTGGCCTCAAGCTGCTCAAACCAGCAGCAGTGCAGGGGTTTTCCATCCAAGCCACCCCTCCAACAGCAGGGTGACAACAAGGCCATGGAGAGGGACATGGGCGTGAGGGCAAGGCCCCTGGGCTGGCCCATGGTGCTGTTTGGAGAATTTCATTTACAATAAATGAGAAATCAGAGCCTGACCCAACACAGGGAGGAGCGAGAGGTGCCACTGGTGGGGACAGGGAGGTGACAGGCAGGACACAGCCAGGCCTGGCTGCAGCTGCACCAAACCCCTCACAAGCACAGCCCCAGAAGGTTCTCCTGAGAAACATTCACACCAACACAGCAGAGGAAAACCTGAAACATTGACACCACCACAACAATGAAAAACCTGAAACATTGACACCACACAGCAGAGAAAAACCTGAAACATTGACACCAACAGAGCAGAGAAAAACCTGAAACATTGACACCAACAGAGCAGAGAAAAACCTGAAACATTGACACCAACACAGGAATGAAAAACCTGAAACATTGACACCAACACAGCAGAGGAAAACCTGAAACATTGACACCAACACAGGAATGAAAAACCTGAAACATTGACACCACCACAACAATGAAAAACCTGAAACATTGACACCACCACAACAATGAAAAACCTGAAACATTGACACCACCACAACAATGAAAAACCTGAAACATTGACACCACACAGCAGAGAAAAACCTGAAACATTGACACGAACACAGGAATGAAAAACCTGAAACATTGACACCAACACAGCAGAGGAAAACCCTGAAACATTGACACCACCACAACAATGAAAAACCTGAAACATTGACACCAACAGAGCAGAGAAAAACCTGAAACATTGACACCACACAGCAGAGAAAAACCTGAAACATTGACACCAACACAACAATGAAAAACCTGAAACATTGACACCAACAGAGCAGAGAAAAACCTGAAACATTGACACCAACACAGCAGAGGAAAACCCTGAAACATTGACACCACCACAACAATGAAAAACCTGAAACATTGACACCACACAGCAGAGAAAAACCTGAAACATTGACACCAACAGAGCAGAGAAAAACCTGAAACATTGACACCAACACAGGAATGAAAAACCTGAAACATTGACACCAACAGAGCAGAGAAAAACCTGAAACATTGACACCACCACAGCAGAGAAAAACCTGAAACATCGACACCAACACAACAATGAAAAACCTGAAACATTGACACCAACAGAGCAGAGAAAATCCTGAAACATTGACACCAACAGAGCAGAGAAAAACCTGAAACATTGACACCAACACAGGAATGAAAAACCTGAAACATTGACACCAACACAGCAGAGAAAAACCTGAAACATTGACACCACCACAGCAGAGAAAAACCTGAAACATCGACACCAACACAACAATGAAAAACCTGAAACATTGACACCAACAGAGCAGAGAAAATCCTGAAACATTGACACCAACAGAGCAGAGAAAAACCTGAAACATTGACACCAACACAGGAATGAAAAACCTGAAACATTGACACCAACACAGCAGAGAAAAACCTGAAACATTGACACCAACACAGCAGAGAAAAACCTGAAACATTGACACCAACAGAGCAGAGAAAAACCTGAAACATCGACACCAACACAACAATGAAAAACCTGAAACATTGACACCAACAGAGCAGAGAAAAACCTGAAACATCGACACCAACACAACAATGAAAAACCCGAAACATTGACACCACACAGCAGAGAAAATCCTGATATTCTCTGCAGGCCCAGGGCTGCTCACTGCCCTGAGCCCAGGGCTGGGGAGGGGGCTCAGGGGGACTCACAAAATGGGGGGCAGGTTTGGGGGGTCAGGAGGGAGCTCAGGGGTGAGGAGGGGGCTCAGGGGTCCTCACACCATGGGGATGAGGTCTGGGGGGGTCGGGAGGGGGCTCAGGGGTACTCACACGATGTGGGCCAGGTCTGGGGGCTCAGAGGGGGTTCAGGGGGGCTCAGGGGGGCTCAGGGGGGTTCAGGGGGGCTCAGGGGGTCTCAGGGGGTCTCAGGGGGGCTCAGGGGGGTTCAGGGGGGCTCTCAGGTACTCACACGATGTGGGCCAGGTCCAGGGGCCTCTCGGGCTGCTCGGGGAAGAGCGGGCGGGGCGGGTCCCGGCTGGGCACGCAGCCCAGAGAGCGGCTGATGGCGTGGGTGAGCTTCTTGGCTGGGGATTTCTGGGGAAAAACGGGGAAATGGGATTGCACAGGTGAGAGGGGACAGCACAGGGGAGAGGGGATTGCTGGGGGAAAACAGGGGAAATGGGATTGTACAGGTGAGAGGGGATTGTACAGGGGAGAGGGGATTGTACAGGGGAGAGGGGATGGTACAGGGGAGAGGGGATTGTACAGGTGAGATGGGATTGCACAGGGGAGAGGGGATGGTACAGGGGAGAGGGGATTGTACAGGTGAGATGGGATTGCACAGGGGAGAGGGGATGGTACAGGGGAGAGGGGAAAAACAGGGGAGAGGGGATTGCTGGGGAAAAACAGGGGAAATGGGATTGTACAGGTGAGATGGGATTGTACAAGTGAGAGGGGATTGTACAGGGGAGAGGGGATTGTACAGGGGAGAGGGGAAAAACAGGGGAGAGGGGATTGCTGGGGAAAAACAGGGGAGAGGGGATTGTACAGGTGAGATGGGATTGTACAGGTGAGATGGGATTGCACAGGTGAGATTGGATGGCTGCACAGGTGAGATGGGATTGTACAGGTGAGATGGGGATGGCTGCACAGGTGAGATGGGATTGTACAGGTGAGATGGGGATGGCTGCACAGGTGAGATGGGATTGTACAGGTGAGATGGGGATGGCTGCACAGGTGAGATGGGATTGCTGCACAGGTGAGAGGGGATTGCACAGGTGAGATGGGGATTGTACAGGGGAGAGGGGATTGTACAGGGGAGAGGGGAAAAACAGGGGAGATGGGATTGTACAGGTGAGATGGGGATGCCTGCACAGGTGAGATGGGGATGGCTGTACAGGTGAGATGGGATTGCTGCACAGGTGAGATGGGATGGGTGCACAGGTGAGATGGGGATGGCTGCACAGGTGAGATGGGATTGCTGTACAGGTGAGATGGGATTGTACAGGTGAGATGGGATTGCTGCACAGGTGAGATGGGGATGGCTGCACAGGTGAGATGGGATTGCTGCACAGGTGAGATGGGATTGCACAGGTGAGATGGGATGGCTGCACAGGTGAGATGGGATTGTACAGGTGAGATGGGATGGCTGCACAGGTGAGATGGGATTGCACAGGTGAGATGGGATTGCACAGGTGAGATGGGGATGGCTGCACAGGTGAGATGGGATTGCACAGGTGAGATGGGGATGGCTGCACAGGTGAGATGGGGATGGCTGCACAGGTGAGATGGGATGGCTGCACAGGTGAGATGGGGATGGCTGCACAGGTGAGATGGGATTGCACAGGTGAGATGGGATTGCACAGGTGAGATGGGGATGGCTGCACAGGTGAGATGGGATGGCTGCACAGGTGAGATGGGGATGGCTGGGGGAGCAACACAGGTGAGCCTGGGATTGCACAGGTGAGCCTGGAGGTTTCTGGGGGAACAAGCACAGGTGACCCTGGGGGTTCCTGCAGGAGAAAGCACAGGTGAGCCCTGGATTTCTGCTCAGGTGAGCCTGGGATTGCTGGGGGAACAAGCACAAGTGAGGGGAGGGATTTCTGGGGAAACAACACAGGTAAACAACATGGGATTACACAGGTAAACCCAGGGGTTTCTAGGGGAACAAGCACAGGTGAGCCCTGGGATCACACAGGTGAGACAGGGATTGCTGTGAGACAGGTGAGATGGGGATTTCTGGGGGAACAAGCACAGGTGAGCCCGGAATTTTAAGGGAACAAGCACAGGTGAGTAAAGGAATGTTACCCCCATGGATAGAGTGACAAAACTGTCCTTTGTCCCCTTAAAAAGGAAAGAAGCCCACAAGTTTCTCTCCTCAATTAGGTGAAAAGACACCTCATAGGACCTGGGGACTTCACCTCAAACTTAAGGACAGCCAATTGGACAGGAACCAAAAAGTCCCACCTGAGCAATTCACTAGAAAAAGAAGAGAACAAGGAAACCAATCCCTTTTGTGAGGTGTTTTACCAGGACCTCTTGCACCCGGCTCAGTTTTTCTCTGTAAAGAGTTTTGTTATTTTGCCTTTTATTAAAACCTTTTTGTTTCCAACACCACCACAGAAGCCATCCTGCTGATTTTATGCCTTCTGATGTAGCTGAAGCTGTCTTGGGTGTGAAATAAATCTCCAAGAGTTTATGAAATAAATCTCCAAGAGCCTATGAGGCCTGGCTGGAGCAGACCCACATTTCAGGTGAGCCTGGGGGTTTCTGGGGGAACCAGCACAGGTGAGCCCAGAATTTTGGGGGAAGAAGCACAGGTGAGTATAGGAATGTTCCCCCTGTTGATGGAGTGACCAAACTGTCCTTTGTGCCCTTAAAAAGGAAATAAACACAGAAGTTTCTCTCCTCAATAAGTAAAAAGACACCTCATAGGACCTGAGGGACTTCACCTCAAGCTTAAGGATGGCCAATGGGACAGAAGCCAAACTGCCTGAGCAATTCACTAGAAAAAGAAGAGAACAAAGAAATTAATGGCTTTTGTGAGGTGTTTTACCAGGAGCAAAAACCTCTTACACCTGGCTCAGTTTTTCTCTGTAAAGAGCTTTGTTATTTTGCCTTTTATTAAAACCCTTTTTGTTTCCAACACTGCCACAGAAGCCATGCTGCTGATTTTATGCCTTCTGAGGTATATTATATATTATATATTATATATTATATATTATATATTATATATTATATATTATATATTATATATTATATATTATATATTATGTATTATGTATTATATATTATATATTATGTATTATATATTATATGTTATATGTTATATGTTATATGTTATATGTTATATATTATATATTTTATGCCTAGCTGAGCTATCTTGGGTGTGAAACAGATCTCCAGGAGCTTTTGAGACGTGGGTTGAGGAGACTCAAATTTCAGGATCTGGGGGTTCCCGGGGGAAGCAGCACAGGTGAGCCCTGGGAGGAAGGGCAGGGCAGGCACTCACACCTGGGACAGGCAGCAGAGGGCCCAGGAACAGAAATGCCCAGCACCCCTGGGAAATCAGGGCACTGGGGAACGAGTTCTGGGAGGCTCTGAAGGCCTCTGACGGTGGAAATGGAAAGTTTTAACAAAATGATGGAAGATTAGGAGGTAAACCAATTACCTGGGGGCTCTCTCAGGAATTAATCCCAGCCCATCCCATTAAGGGATTTTTACATCACTCTCTGAACACGGAGGGGGCATTTTGAGGGCAGGAGCAGCCACTTGCCAAATTCCTGTCCTCTACAGGCACAGCCAAGGTGGGGCAGCGCTGGGACAGGCAGGAGTGACTTGGGCTCCTTTCACAACTCCCCTCAGTGGTGCTAAGTGATTAATGTTGCTGCTAGAAATGAAGGGATGGGACTATTTTCAAGCTAAGAACAATTAATTTTTTAATAAATATAAATATTAATCTCAGAGGCTGTGAGATTTTAGAGGAGCAAGCATTTGGCTACAGCTTCTTCATTAAAGGCAATATGTAACTCTGTAATCAACAGAGAGCTGCCACGGGATTTATTTTACCTTTTTAACCTATCACTTTTACTGACTTCTGCTGCACCATGGATACTTTTATCTAATGGGCTTTTAGCTCCCAGGCTTTCATTGTAACTTCTGAACTCTCAGTTTATCCGACACAACCACACCCCTACATTATAAACCCTTCACTATTTTACCCAACACAGTTTCTCACTTATTTAAGGCATATTCTTACTTACAACCATAGAAACATACATGTATGATTTTTCTGCTAAATGCCTGTGTATTGTATTTTTACATTTACATTTTACATTAATCTGTCTTCCAAGGCTACAGATTAAACTGTTTACAGTCTGTAGAAGGTTTTTTTTTTATTTTTTGATTCTCACACTAAATGGCCTCACAGGACTGGTGGTCCTTGGCAAGGCTGGTGACAAGTGTCGCCACACCCACAGGAATGACCAAAAAAGGGGTTTAAATCCCATATTGGCTCACAAAATTAATTCTAAAAGTGCTGCTGCATTCACCAAGCTCCCAGCAGTGGCATGGAACCCTGGTGATGGCCTTTTCCAACCCTAATAACTCCATAATTCCATGGTTATGGGAGCTCAGACATCAGCTGGCAGCTCCTCCTGCTGCTCTCCCTCACTGGCAACCCCAGGAAAGGGCAAGCCCTGGCTAATTGCAGCTCTGGAATTAATTACAATCATTAATTATTAATTGTAATAATTAATTCGTTACAATTATTAGTTACTGCTGCTGTACAACACTCCAGAGTGGGACCAAGCTCCCAAGGGACATTCAAGTGAAAATTCAGATTACCAGTGGCTCAAATAGGAGTTACAGCAAACACCATCAGTGCCTGGCAATTACTGATAATTGATAATTAACACCAGTTACTACCATGAAGTCAATTCCTGCTGATGTCCAGCCTGCCCTGGAGGCCCTCATTCCTTCCAGGTCCTGGATTTTTTATTTCTCAGCCCACAGCTCCATCCTGGGGAGCAGCAGAATGGTGTGAGGGCCCTGGAGAGCCTCTGGATCCCAGGGAATGGGCACTTGGTCATCCCAATATCATCAAATCCTGAAATGATTTGTGTGGAAGGGACCCTAAAGCTCATCTCATTCCAGCCCCTCTGCCTTAATTCCTTTGAAATCCTATGAAAATCACAATTTGATTTTATATCACTGGCTGACCCCACAGAGAATTTAAATTATGCAGAGATGTGATTACTCCAAACTCAAACCCCTCGTTTTCCTAAACCAATTCTTCACCTGCTGGAAATGCCCACATTTATTTCTCTCTGAATTTGTTCACTTGAGGAACTCATCAGGACCTGCAGGGACAGGAGCCAGGGAATGATCCCAGTGCCACAGGGCAGGGCTGGGTGGGATCTTGGGAATGGGGAATTGTGCCCTGGCAGGGTGGGCAGGCCCTGGCACAGGGTGCCCAGCCTGGATCCCTGGCAGTGCCCCAGGCCAGGCTGGACACTGGCACACCCTGGCACACTGGGAGGTGTCCCTGCCATGGCAGGGCTGGCCCTGGGGGGCTCTGAGCTCCCTTCCCACCCAACCCAGTTGGGATCCTGGCATCCCAAGGTGCTGCTGCCTGCCATGGCTCCGGGCTGGGCTTCTGATTCTCAGCACACAAATCCTGGGGGGTGCAGATCTGGGGGTGAAAGGGAAAAACTGAGCTCTGGGCAGAGCCTGGAGCCACTGCCAGGGCCTGAAGGGGCTCCAGGAGAGCTGCAGAGGGACTGGGGACAAGGCCTGGAGGGACAGGAGCCAGGGAATGGCTCCCAGTGCCACAGGGCAGGGCTGGGTGGGAAATTGGGAATTGGGAATTGTTGTGCACTGGCACAGGTGCCCAGCCTGGATCCCTGGCAGTGCCCAAGGCCGGGCTGGGAGCAGCCTGGGACATGGGAGGTGTCCCTGCCATGGTGCCCAGGAGGAAGCCCTAAGCCAGGAGCAATGCCCTGGCCCCAGGAGCAGGTTCCCTGCCAGGAGGAAGCCCCTACCCATGAGGAGTGCTCCTTCATCTGGTGCTGGTTGCTGTGGGGGCCGCTGGCGTGGCCCCTCCAGAAGCAGTTCTGGCACAGCTGGTAGTTGTGGCACTGCTGGCAGCGGTACCTGAAGCCCATCATGCTCTCACAGTGGCAGTACGAGCACTCCACGGGGTGGAAGACTGGGGGGAAAACAAAGAAAACAAAACTTTTCAGTGAATTTTTGGTAAACCTGGAGCATCCCATCTCACTGGAGATCCAGACCCCCCCAGTTCCTTCAGCACTCTGTGTTTTGGGCAGGGTTTTGAGGGCAGAGCTGGGAGTTTTGTCTCCATCAACCCTCAGAGGAAGCTGATGGTGACACAGCAGTTCCAGCTGACAGGTTCTCACTAAATTCCTTCCTCAGACACCTCCCTCCCTGGGCAGAGCTCCCCAGGCAAGTCCTGAGCACAGGGTGGGGTCTGTCCAGTGTGCCAGGGTGTGCCAGTGTCCAGCCTGGCCTTGGGCACTGCCAGGGATCCAGGCTGGGCACCCTGTGCCAGGGCCTGCCCACCCTGCCAGGGCACAATTCCTCATTCCCAATTTCCCACCCAGCCCTGCCCTGTGGCACTGGGAGCCATTCCCTGGCTCCTGTCCCTCCAGGCCTTGTCCCCAGTCCCTCTGCAGCTCTCCTGGAGCCCCTTCAGGGGCTCTGAGCTCTCCCTGGCTCCTTCTCCAGGCTGAACATTCCCAGCTCTGCCAGCCTGGCTCCATGAGAAGCCCTCCCCCCCTTGCCAGAGCTGTCCCTTCCCCTCCCTGCTCCATGGAGGCAGCACAGCTTGCTGCTGATAAAAAGGTACAGAAGCAGCACAGAACCCAAACCTTGATGTCCTGATGAGGGGAAGGAACAATAACCCAAACCCTGAAATCCTGATGAGAGCAAGGAGTAAAAATAATCCAAACCCTGAAATCCTGATGAGGGGAAGGAGTAAAAATAACCCAAACCCTGAAATCCTGATGAGGGGAAGGAACAATAACCCAAACCCTGAAATTCTGATGAGGGGAAGGAGGAACAATAACCCAAACCCTGAAATCCTGATGAGAGCAAGGAGTAAAAATAATCCAAACCCTGAAATCCTGATGAGGGGAAGGAGGAACAATAACCCAAACCCTGAAATCCTGATGAGAGGAAGGAGGAACAATAATCCAAACCCTGAAATCCTGATGAGGGGAATAAAAATAACCCAAACCCTGATTTCCTAATGAGGGGAAAAATACCAATAACCCAAAATACAAAACCCTGATTTCCTGATGAGGGGGAGGAATAATAACCCAAACCCTGAAATCCTGATGAGAGGAAGGAATACCAATAACCCAAACCCTGATTTCCTGATGAGAGGAATAAAAATAACCCAAACTCTGATTTCCTGATGAGAGGAAGGAGTAACAATAACCCAAACACTGATATCCTGATGAATGGAATTAAAAAAACCCAAACTCTGATTTCCTGATGAGGGGGAAAAAATACCAAAAACCCAAAACACAAAACCCTGATTTCCTGATGAGGGGAAGGAATAATAACCCAAACCCTGATTTCCTGATTAGGGGAAGGAGTAACAATAACCCAGGGGTTTTTTGTCTTTTCTTGCTTTGGGTTTTTTGGTTGTTTTGTTGGTGGTTTTTTTTTGTTTGTTTTTTTTTTTTTTTGTGGTTTTTATTTTCTGTTGTTGTTGTTGTTTTCTTGGGTTTTGTTTGTGTAGGATTTTGTTTGTGAGGTTTTTTTTCTTGTGGTATTATTTCTGTTTGTTTTCATTTTTCTGCAATGGCCAAAAATGGGATTTGGATGGGAAAGACCCCAGTGAAGGGGAACAGCCCTGCTGGTCCCCTCCTGCTCCTGGCTGCTGCCAGGGAATGCCAGGATCAAACCAGGATCCCCTTTGCCCTGGAGTTCGCCCAGCATTGTAACCAGATCCACCTCCTCACCTCCTGGTGAGGACTCGACCCAGGAAATTGCCACCATCAGAATTAATTAAAAACCCCAGGATCCCTGAGGCTGGAAAATCCCTCCCAGCCCTTCCAGTCCCAGCTGTGCCCAATGCCCACCTTGTCCCTGAGTGCCACATCCAGGTGGCACCTGCAGGGATGGGCACCCCAAACCTCCCTGGGCAGCCCCTGCCAAGGCCTGAGCCCCCTTTCCATGCAGAAATTCCTCCTGGTGTCCACCCTGAGCCTGCCCTGGCCCAGCCTGAGGCCATTTCCCCTTGTCCTGTCCCTGTTCCCTGGGAGCAGAGCCCGACCCCCCCTGGCTGTGCCCTCCTGGCAGGGACTTGTGCAGAGCCACAAGGGCCCCCTGAGCCTCCTTTGCTCCAGGCTGAGCCCCTGCCCAGCTCCCTCAGCCCCTGCTGGGGCTCCATTCCCTGCCCAGCTCCCTCAGCCCCTCCTGGGGCTCCATTCCCTGCCCAGCTCCCTCAGCCCCTCCTGGGGCTCCATTCCCTGCCCAGCTCCCTCAGCCCCTCCTGGGGCTCCATTCCCTGCCCAGCTCCCTCAGCCCCTCCTGGGGCTCCATTCCCTGCCCAGCTCCCTCAGCCCCTGCTGGGGCTCCATTCCCTGCCCAGCTCCCTCAGCCCCTCCTGGGGCTCCATTCCCTGCCCAGCTCCCTCAGCCCCTGCTGGGGCTCCATTCCCTGCCCAGCTCCCTCAGCCCCTCCTGGGGCTCCATTCCCTGCCCAGCTCCCTCAGCCCCTGCTGGGGCTCCATTCCCTGCCCAGCTCCCTCAGCCCCTGCTGGGGCTCCATTCCCTGCCCAGCTCCCTCAGCCCCAGGAACATTCAGAGAATGTCATTTTTTCCCCCACTGACTAAAATCCACGGGCTTTGCACTGGTGCTGCTCTCACACCCGGCCAGTCCCCACCCCACAGCCCCAGGAATGTGGCCCAGGCAGCTCTGGGATGCTCTGGACCAGCTCTGCTGGAGGCACTGCTGGTCCCACGAGCCAGGACAGAGCACTGCCCCGCTCCCAGCAGGGAGATTTTGCATTTACCATTTTCAACATGGGCCAGTCTGTGCATGAGGGGCAGCCACACAAGGCACTGGGGAGGAGGGTCAGCCATCAGCGTGTCCAGGAACATGTTCAGCATCACCTTCTTCTGCAGGGAGAGCACAGGGAGGGAGCACTGGAGGGCACAGCAAGGAGCATTTCCCACTGCAGCCCTCCTGCAGCCCGACAACTTCTCTGTCACCAGGGTGTCTGCTGAAAAATCCCTTTGCCAGGGTTCTTCTCCTGAGAAGATGGAGCCTCAGCCTCTCCATGTTTGGCTTTTCTGGAATGTGGCCTGGAGATTGTTTATCCAAACATGGGAATTGTTTTTAGTTCATGGCCAATCACAGCCAGCTGTGCCAGACTCGCCGAGTCTGGCTTTTTATTGTCATTCTTGTCCAGCCTTCTGATGTATCCTTTCTCTTTCTTTAGTATGGGTTTAGTATATAATTTAATATAATTTAATATAATTTCATATAATACAATAATTTTTAATAAATAATTTAATATTCTATATATTAAGATTTTAATATTTTAATACTTTATTTAATATTTATCTATCATTTATTTAATTTTTCATTTAATATTTCAATATTTATTTAATATTTAATTTAATACTTTAATATTTTTAATATTTTTAATATTTCAATAAATCTATAATTAATATAATATAATATAATATAATATAATATAATATAATATAATATAATATAATATATTTTAATAAATAATTTAATAATTTTAATATATTAATATTTTTATATTTAATTTACTATTTAGTTATTTCTTATTTAATATTTAATTTAATACTTTAACGTTAATATTTTAATAATGTAATAATTTTATAAGTAATGAATATAATATAATATAATATAATATAATATAATATAATATAATATAATATAATATAATATAATATAATATAATATAATATTTTTATATCTTAATAATTTTATATTTCATTTAATATTTATTTCTTATTTAATACTTCATTGATTCTGAAATCAAAGGCTGCTTCCTACTATGCCATATTCCAAACATGCTAATTGCTAATTAACTTCTATTTAGTCACCATAAATTTTACATCAAATGCTGCAGAAATGTTTCTGCTGGAGCATCATCATGCCCAGAGTCTAAACATGTAATTTTAGGCCTAAGATCAATCAAGTTCATGCTTACAGTTGATTTTAGGATTAGTTATATTATTTATATTACCTCAAACGAGAAACAAATCATTGGAACAATTAAACTACAACTGCAATGGATTTTAAAATAAACTGGTGCACAGAAGGTGTTTGTTTTGAACAGATCCTGGAAGTGACTTGTTAAACTAATTGTCCAAACACAGTGAAAAAGCTTTGAAAAACCAAGGGGAAATAGTGAAAATGGCATGGTTTGTGTTTTGGGAAAGGAAGGAGTCATTCCTGATGCTCTGATGGGGAACAGGGGAGGCCCTTCAAGGAGGGGAATCAACTGAAATGACAGAAAATCCTTCAGATGCTTATTGTGGACTGTTTCAAAGTGCTTGGGTTGTGCAGGGAACCGCAGTGACCCCCAGCCCTGATGCCTTGGGAATCTCGGATCCCAAATCCTGAATCCCAAATCTCACATCCCAGATCCTGAATCCCAGACCCCAGATCCCAAATCCCTGATTGAAAACCCTGAATCCCAAATCCCTGATCCCCAATCCCTGATCCCAATCCCTGATCCCAGATCCCTGATTCTGGCTGGTCCCAGACCCCTGATCCCTTATTGAAAATCCTAAATCACAAATACAGAATCCCAGATCCCAGACCCCAAATCCCCGATCCCAGACACCAAATCCCAGACCCCCAATCCTGAATTCCTGATCCCAAATCCCAGACCCCCAATCCCCAATCCCAGATCCTCAATCCCTGATCCCAAATCCCAGACCCCCAGTCCCAGATCCCCAAATTCCAGCCCTCAAATCCCCATCCCAAATCCCAAACCCCCAATCCCCAATCCCTGACCCTCAATCCCTGATCCCAAATCCCAGACCTCCAATGCCAGACCCCAAATCCCCAAACCCCCAGTCCCTGAACCCTGAACCCAGACCCCAAATCCCCAAATCCCAGACCCCAAATCCCCAATCTCCAGTCCCAGACCCCAATCCCAGACTCCAAATCCCCAAATACCCAATCTCGGACCCCAAAACCCCAAATGCCCAATCTCAAATCCTCAAATTCCAGACCCCCAATCCCCAATCCCAGACCCCAAATCCCACACACCACACCCCAAATCCCAGACCCTAATCCCAAATTCCCAATCCCAAATCCCCAATCCCAGACCCCAAATTCCCAATCCTCGACCCCAAATCCCCGATCCCCGACCCCCAATCCCAAACCCCAAATCCCTGATCCCAGACCCCAAATCCCCAATCCCAGACCCCCAATCCCACACCCCAAACCCCAAATCCCCAATCCCAAATCCCCAATCCCAGACCCCAAATCCCCGATCCCAGACCCCAAATTCCTGATCCCAGACCCCAAATTCCCAATCCCCGATCCCAAATCCCCAACCCCAGACCCCAAATCCCCAATCCCAGACCCCAAATTCCCAATCCCTGATCCCAAATCCCCAATCCCAGACCCTAAATCTCACACCCGAAATCCCAGACCTCCAATACCAAACCCCAAACCCCAATCCCAGACCCCCAATCCCACACTCCAAATCCCCAATCCCAGACCCCAAATCCCCGATCCCAGACCCCCAATCCCACACCCCAAATCCCCAAATCCCAAATCCGCAATCCCACATGCCGTCCCTGACCTGCTGTGGGAAGCAGGTGCGCAGCGAGTGCTCGGTGTAGCCGAAGGAGGGCCCCTCGAACACGGCCGTGGGCAGCTTCAGCACCTCCCGCAGGAACTGCTCAAACTTGGGGAACACCAGCAGCCCGTTGGAATCTGAGATCTGAGAGAAAATATCTGTAAGGAAATACAATAAACCCCCATCAATATGGGGTCACTGCGGGAACGGCTCCCACGTGCACCCCGAGGGCTTTCCCTGAGCTGGGCTTGGAGCTGGGCAGGAATGATCCAGGTCAGGGTTCCCAAGCCCTGCTTCCTCCATCCCATCCATCCCATCCCATCCCATCCCATCCCTCCATGCCATTATCCCATCCCACGGATCCCATGCCATCCCATGGATCCTATCCCATCCCATGGATCTGATCCTATCCCATCCCATCCCATTATCCCATGCCATGCCATGCCATGCCATGCCATGCCATGGATCCCATCTCATCCCATCCCATGGACCCCATCTCATCCCATCCCATCCCATTATCCCATAGCATGGATCCTATCCCATTATCCCATCCCATCCCATGGATCCCATTCCATCCCATCCCATTATCTCATAGCATGGATCCCATCCCACCCCATCCCATGGATCCCATCCCATCCCATGGATCCCATCCCATCCCATTATCCCATAGCATGGATCCCATCCCATTATCCCACCTCATGGATCCCATCCCATCCCAACCCATTATCCCAACTCATTATCCCATCCCATCCCATCCCATGGATCCCATCCCATCCCATGGATCCCATCCCATCCCATCCCATTATCCCACAGCATGGATCCCATCCCATGGATCCCATCCTATCCCATGGATCCCATCCCATCCCACCAGTGCAGGGGAAGCTCCTGCCCTGCACCAGCTGGGACAGAGAGGGAGCAGAGCAGGAGAACTCCAGGGGAACACAGCTGGAACCTGAACCTACAGAACCCTCCAGGGTGGAACACAGCTGGAACCTGAACCTACAGAACCCTCCAGGGTGGAACACAGCTGGAACCTGAACCTACAGAACCCTCCAGGGTGGAACACAGCTGTGGCAGTGCCAGAGCTGGCAGAGCTCCAGGGAAATGCACACTGAGGGCACGGGGGATGGCAGGGGCACCGCAGCCCAGGACCCCTGGGACTGGAAAATCCCAACCTGTGCCCAAGGCCCAGGGCACTCAGTGCCACATCCAGGTGACACCTGCAGGGATGGGCACCCCAAACCTCCCTGGGCAGCCCCTGCCAAGGCCTGAGCCCCCTTTCCATGCAGAAATTCCTGCTGGTGTCCACCCTGAGCCTGCCCTGGCCCAGCCTGAGGCCATTTCCCCTTGTCCTGTCCCTGTTCCCTGGGAGCAGAGCCCGACCCCCCCTGGCTGTGCCCTCCTGGCAGGGACTTGTGCAGAGCCACAAGGGCCCCCTGAGCCTCCTTTGCTCCAGGCTGAGCCCCTGCCCAGCTCCCTCAGCCCCTGCTGGGGCTCCATTCCCTGCCCAGCTCCCTCAGCCCCTGCTGGGGCTCCATTCCCTGCCCAGCTCCCTCAGCCCCTGCTGGGGCTCCATTCCCTGCCCAGCTCCCTCAGCCCCTGCTGGGGCTCCATTCCCTGCCCAGCTCCCTCAGCCCCTGCTGGGGCTCCATTCCCTGCCCAGCTCCCTCAGCCCCTGCTGGGGCTCCATTCCCTGCCCAGCTCCCTCAGCCCCTGCTGGGGCTCCATTCCCTGCCCAGCTTCACCAGGAGCCCCTGCAAGCTGAGGGCACCTGTAGTAAGCCCCATGGAGGATCGAACAATGGCACTGCTGAGACAGCAATATAAGTTCCTGTGTCCCTGACCCGCGCCCCAAAGCTTATCTCTGGAACCCTACAGGCTTTGTCACTTAACCCTTACTGTTGGTCAAGTCTGGATCCCCTTAACCCTATAAAAGGGGCCTGCTTTAGCCCATTCGAGAGAAGGAGAGCTGGGGCTGGGACCCTTCACAGACTCCCCCAGTAAAACCAGCGCTGTGGAATGCCAGGACCTCTCCTTCTCCTCTCTGGCGTCTGCTGCAGCCTCAGCCAGGGGCTCCCTGCCTTAGCAAGCAAGAGCTGAGATGCCAAGGGAGCTGCTATCACTCTAGAGCTGATAATCACCAGCTTGAGGGGGCTGGCCCAGCTGTCAGGCACCCACCCTGTGCCCCTGAGGGCCGGGCTCCCGGGCTGTCCTGCACTGCTGGAGAATAAGGCCAGAACAGAGAGGGGGAATCACATCCCAGTGTGGATCTGAGATTTTGGGAATGAGGAATTGTGCCCTGGCAGGGTGGGCAGGCCCTGGCACAGGGTGCCCAGCCTGGATCCCTGGCAGTGCCCAAGGCCAGGCTGGACACTGGGGCTGGGACAGTGGGAGGTGTCCCCGCCATGGCAGGGGTGGAATGGGGTGGGATTTAATTGGGGTGGGATTTAATTGGGCTGGGATTTAATTGGGCTGGGATTTAAGGTCCCTTCCAGCCCAAACCATTCTGGGACTCTGAGAACATTTGTGCTGAGAGGAGTTCACACTTTTTAAGCAGCTCTGTGGGGGCAAACGTGCTCCTGAGAGCAAAAGGGGCTGAGCAGACGTTCCCTGATGTTTGCAAGGATGGAAGGAGGGGACGGAGGTGCTACAGGTGCCCCACTCCCTGTTTCTGCTTCTGCTGAGCCCTGGGGGTCCCTGATCCCCTCCCCAGAGCTCCAGACCCAAGGAAAGGCCAGTCCCAGGGGCAGGATGCAGAGAGCACAACACAACAACCACGTCAGACAGAAAGCAGAACTGCCCTGGGATCCAGAACCTCCTTGCAGAGATCTCTCACAGCCAGCTGGGCCCTGAGGCACCCCCAGAGCCTGGGATGCTCCAGAGGGAGGATTCACCAATGGAAACGTGGCCTAGAATTGCCCAGGATGTGACAGATCCCAGATCTCCTCCATGGCTCTGAGCCCTCCCTGCTGTTATTTCAGGCACCATCAGTAATTAAACATCAAAAAGCTCAAGCTGGCAGAAAATAACCTTCATTTCAGTGATCAAAACCAGCTTCAGAAAAAAAAGACACTTTCAGCAAGGCACATTTCCAGTAAACTGGAGGAATTATCCCAATTTCCTGAAAGAATGAGCTCAGGAAGAAGCCTGCAATGCCTCAGTTGAGAGGGATAAAGATACCTGGAATTTGTATCACTGACTGAAGAGAGCAGCTTGAACTGAAGGTCCCTTGAATAATGTTATCAAAGAAAAAATATTAGGAGAAATGGGGGGGGAAATAAAAAAATATTTAAAATGGTGGATTTGTGTATTTTAGAAAAACAAGCCAGCCAGAAAAATTAGGCTTAACCTAGAAACTGAACGTGGAAAAAAAGTCAGGATGAAAATGCACACGAAATGAAACCAATGGGAACAACTGAAATTAGAGAGCCAAAATTCCAGAATCCTCATCCACTCTGGAGCAGAATCCTCCTGCACAGGAGCTGAAGGTCTGCAAAGAGCCTGGCAGGGTGGGACACAACAGGGACAGGACACAATTGTATTTAAAATGGGCTGGAACCTCCTGGGTGTGCTCAGGACATTCACCTGAGCTGAGCAGGCAGTGAGGTGATCCTAAAGAGAGAGAAATTCAAGGTATGGAAACCTGGAAATGAGAGAGAACAGCCCAGGCTGTGCCAAGGGGACATTAAAAACCCCTCCAAACCCCACCAATGTTTGTCTTGCAGTGAAAAAAGCGGGTTTGTGGTCAAGGTGGGAAACTCCCACGTGGGGAACTGGCAGTGAACGGCAAAAAGCAGGATGTAATAAATAAAAATAAAGAAATAAAAAGTAGGATTTCCTTTCAAAGGGCAGCTGGTGACAGGATGAGAGGGAACAGCCTCAGGCTGGGCCAGGGCAGGCTCAGGAGGAATTTCCCCATGGAAAAGGTGGCCAGGCCTGGGAGGTTTGCAGTGCCCATCCCTGGAGGTGCCCTGGATGTGGCACTCAGGGCTCTGGGGACAAGGTGGGCACTGGGCACAGCTGGGGCTGGATGGGCTGGGAGGGATTTTCCAGCCCCACAAACCCTGGGATCTGACACAGACACATTGGGATTGGTCTCATGTGGTTGTTTCTAATTTATGGCAAATCACAGCACAGCTGGCTTGGACTCTGGTCAGTCACAAGATTTCTTTCCTTTTCCCTTTCCTTCCCTTTTCCCTTTCCTTTCCTTTCCTTTCCTTCCCTTTTCCCTTTCCTTTCCTTCCCTTTTCCCTTTCCTTCCCTTTTCCCTTTCCTTCCCTTTTCCCTTTCCTTTCCTTTCCTTTCCTTTTCCCTTTCCTTTCCTTTTCCCTTTCCTTTCCTTTTCCCTTTCCTTTCCTTTTCCCTTTCCTTCCCTTTTCCCTTTCCTTCCCTTTTCCTTCCCTTTTCCCTTTCCTTCCCTTTTCCCTTTCCTTCCCTTTTCCCTTTCCTTTCCTTTTCCCTTTCCTTTCCTTTCCTTTTCCCTTTCCTTTCCTTTCCTTTCCTTTCCTTTCCTTTCCTTTCCTTTCCTTTCCTTTCCTTTCCTTTCCTTTCCTTTCCTTCCTTCTGATGAAATCCTTTTTTTTCTATTCTTTTAGTATAGTTTTAATATATCATTTTCCTTTAATATAATAAATATAATAAAATAATAAATCAAGCCTTCTGACACACGGAATCAAGATTCTCATCTCTTCCCATGTTGGAATTGCTGGCAAATTCAACAGGGATCCCTGCCTTGCACAGCCCCACAAGGGAGCACATGCCAGGAAATTCC
Source organism: Molothrus aeneus (assembly GCF_037042795.1). NCBI lineage: Eukaryota > Metazoa > Chordata > Aves > Passeriformes > Icteridae > Molothrus > Molothrus aeneus. The sequence continues at coordinate 112,988,589 of NC_089648.1, read as the reverse complement.
AGAGCCAGGGAAGGGCCCCACTGAGGCTGCCCCGGTCCCTCTGTGCCATGGGGACACTCTCAGGACACTGCCCTGTCCCCACCATGGGATGAGCAAACATTAAAACACAACTGCCAGGATCTGCAGAGAGCTCCAGCCTGCCCAGGGAAGGGAGGCTGGGCTGGGATCCCTCTGGACAAGGAGGTTTTGGGGGTGATGTGGATCAGTAATCAGGGAGAGATGTGGGAAATGCATTTGTAAAGAACAAAACAAGACTAGATATTGTATACAACTAGAACTATGAAAAATACATTGCAGCAAGAGAATGTGGAGAAGAAATAGAGGTGATTGGTGGTAGAAGTGACAGCAGCAAAAGCTAATAGGCTAAAAAGCATTTCTAAGGTATTGTAACCAAGAAATGGGTTGGCTTCTGATGGAATGACATTGGGTTTTACATCTCTGCTGTCTCACTGATAATAGAATAAAATCTTTTTAAGATTTTATTCTTAATAGAATAAAAAATCTTTTTCTAAAATAAAAAATAAAATCTTTTTAAGATTTTATTCTTAATAGAATAAAAAATCTTTTTCTAAAATAAAAAATAAAATCCTTTTAAGATTTTATTCTTAATAGAATAAAAAATCTTTTTCTAAAATAAAAAATAAAATCTTTTTAAGATTTTATTCTTAATAGAATAAAAAATCTTTTTCTAAAATAAAAAATAAAATCTTTTTAAGATTTTATTCTTAATAGAATAAGATTTTTAAATAAATCTTTTTAAGATTTTATTCTTAATAGAATAAGATGATTCTTAATAGAATAAAATCTCTGACACTGATGATAGAATAAAATCTTTTAAAACAGCTCTCAGGTGCCTCTGTAAAAGCTGAGAAAACCAACAGGAAAGAGAGGGGGAAAGCCAAGCAGCACAGTCACAATGCTCAGAAGGAATCCAGAGCAGCTGGGGCAGGGAGATGAGCAGGGAGCCCTGTTCCTCCCCAGAGCAGATGGCTGGGCAGGAACAGCCCCTCCCCGAGAGCCGGGGCACTCACAGCCTCTGCTGCACCTGCCTGCCCTGCAAGGGGCTCCAGCAGCTGCCAGGGGCTCAGGGACACCCAGCACATCTCTGGGAGGTGAGAGCAGAGCTGCTCCCTGCTCCTCCATCTGCCACTGATCACTGCAGGAACCTGGGCTCCTGTCCTGGAGGGGAAGGGGCAGCTGGAAGGGGAAAGGAGCAGCTGGAAGGGGAAAGGAGCAGCTGGAAGGGGAAGGAGAAGATGGAAGGAGCAGCTGGAAGGGGAAGGAGCAGCTGGAAGGGGAAGGAGCAGCTGGAAGGGGAAGGAGCAGCTGGAAGGGGAAGGAGCAGCTGGAAGGGGAAGGAGCAGCTGGAAGGGGAAGGAACAGCTGAAATGGGGAAGGAGCAGCTGGAAGGAGAAGGAGAAGATGGAAGGAGGAAGGAGCAGCTGAAATGGGGAAGGAGGAGCTGGAAGGGGAAGGAGCAGCTGGAAGGAGGAAGGAGCAGCTGGAAGGGGGAAGGAGATGGAAGGAGAAGGAGCAGCAGGAAGGGGAAGGAGAAGGAGAAGCTGTTTGCAGTTCCCCATCTTGCTCAGGGTATTCCAGAACTCTCCCACCACCACTTTTCTCTCCAGCTGGAGGAATCCTGCTCGGTGTGCTCATCCAGCAGGGTTTGGGGTTTGGGTTCTGGGTCAGTTCCATCACCCCAGAGCTGCTGGATACACGTGGGAACCTGCTCAGAGAGGAAAGGAACTGAGCCCAGGGGTCAGCAGGGCCCAGGGACAGGGCTGGGAGCAGCCTGGGACACTGGGAGGTGTCCCCAGGAACCCTGGGGCTCCTGTCCTGGAGGGGAAGGGGCACCTGGAAGAGAAGGAGCAGCTGGAAGGGGAAGGAGCAGCTGGAAGGGGAAGGAGAAGCTGGAAGGGGAAGGAGAAGCTGGAAGGGGAAGGAGCAGCTGGAAGGGAGAAGGAGAAGCTGGAAGGGGAAGGAGAAGATGGAAGGGGAAGGAGAAGCTGGAAGGGGAAGGAGAAGATGGAAGGGGAAGGAGAAGCTGGAAGGGGAAGGAGAAGATGGAAGGGGAAGGAGAAGCTGGAAGGGGAAGGAGAAGATGGAAGGGGAAGGAGAAGATGGAAGGAGGAAGGAGCAGCAGGAAGGGGAAGGAGAAGATGGAAGGGGAAGGAGAAGCTGGAAGGGGAAGGAGAAGATGGAAGGGGAAGGAGAAGCTGGAAGGGGAAGGAGAAGATGGAAGGAGGAAGGAGAAGCTGGAAGGGGAAGGAGCAGCAGGAAGGGGAAGGAGCAGCAGGAAGGGGAAGGAGAAGCTGGAAGGGGAAGGAGAAGGAGAAGGAGAAGGAGAAGGAGAAGGAGAAGGAGAAGGAGAAGGAGAAGGAGAAGGAGAAGGAGAAGGAGAAGGAGAAGGAGAAGGAGAAGGAGAAGGAGAAGGAGAAGGAGAAGGAGAAGGAGAAGGAGAAGGAGAAGGAGCAGCTCTTTGCACTTCCCCATCCTGCTCAGAACTCTCCCAGCACCACTTTCCCCTGCAGCTGGAGGAATCCTGCCCTGTCCAGGGATCTGACTGAGCCCAGGGGACAGCAGGGCCCAGGGACAGGGCTGGGAGCAGCCTGGGACACTGGGAGGTGTCCCCAGGTCCCTTCCAAGCCAAACCACCCTGGGATTCTACCTCAGCAGCTGGGATTACAGAGTGAGGAGGTGCAGAGAGCCTCAGGAGATTCACAGGAGCCTCCAACAGCCTCAAAGCAGGGAAATGGTGACAACTGGGACATCCCCATTGAAAATCAGCCCTCAAGTTCTCCATTTAAAGAAGTGCTCAAGAGCTTAAGTTGAAGGAATGGGCTTGGGAAGGCTCCTCAGTCCTGGGCTTGGGATAACCAGGAGCTGGAACATGGAACAAACATCCCTGGAGGTGTCCCTGGATGTGGCACCCAGCGCTCTGGGGACAATGTGGGGACTGGGCACAGCTTGGACTGCGTGGGCTGGGAGGGACTGTCCACCTTAATGGCTCTGGAATTCTGCACAGCTCCAGCTCAGTGTAAAGATGACAAAATCAGCAAAATAAAACCCTCCAGGACGGAATAGAGCAAACCCAGGGAAGCACAGAGTCCATAAAGGGTGGGATTCCTCAGGAGTACTCACATCTGAGCTTGTCCAGGATCTTCCCCCCACACATGGTGGCCAGCATGGCTTTCACTGAGAACACTGTCAGCTTCCCATGGCCCTCACTGCAGGGAAAGGCACCTGTGAGAACTGCACAGGGATGGAACAGCAGCACCCAGAGCCCCAGAAACCATGGGAACAACAGTAACAACCACCACAGAAACCATGGGAATAACAACAGCCACCCCAGAGCCCCAGAAACCATGGGAACAACAATAACAACCACCACAGAAACCATGGGAATAACAACAGCCACCCCAGAGCCCCAGAAACCATGGGAATAACAATAACAACCACCACAGAAACCATGGGAATAACAACAGCCACCTCCCCAGAGCCCCAGAAATGATGGGAATAACAACAACAGCCACCCCAGAATCACAGAAATCATGGGAACAATAACAACCCAGAGCCCCAGAAACCATGGGAATAACAATAACAACCACCCCAGAGCCCCAGAAACCATGGGAATAACAACAACAGCCACCCCAGAGCCCCAGAAACCATGGGAATAACAACAACAGCCACCCCAGAGCCCCAGAAACCATGGGAATAACAACAACAAATACTCAGAGCCCCAGAAATCATGGGAACAACAACAACCCCAGAATCACAGAAATCATGGGAACAAAAATAATCACCCCAGAGCCCCAGAAATGATGGGAATAACAACAACAACAGGCACCACCCCAGAGCCCCAGAAATCATGGGAACACAATCACAGTGCCCCAGAAATCATGGGAACAACAAACACCACCTCAGAGCCCCAGAAATCATGGGAATAACAACAGCCACCACCTCCAGCAACTCCCAGCATTTCAAATAACTGTAACTAAACGTGCTGGAGAGGGAATTTGGACTGGCATGGAAAATACAGAGATGGGGAAAGCACAGGATGAGTGTGGGGAGAGCTGGAAAAGCAGAAATCCCCTGACGGGAGTCCCTGAGAGAGCTGAGAGGGGCTTTGGGCAAGGGCTTGGAGGAGCAGGACCCAGAATGGTTGGGTTGGAAGGGACCTCAGAGCTCATCCAGGGGCACCCCAGGGAAGCCTTGGCTGCCCCTGGATCCCTGGCAGTGCCCAAGGCCAGGCTGGACACTGGCACACCCTGGCACACTGGGAGGTGTCCCTGCCATGGCAGGGGTGGCACTGGGGGGCTCTGAGCTCCCTTCCCGCCCAAACCACTCCAGGATTCTGGGACTGGACCTGCCAAGGGGAATGTTAAAGGTTCTGATGGTGCCAGCAGCACCCTCTGTGAGCACGCTGTGACTGAGCATTGCAGCAGGGATGGGCATTTTTATACAGCCCGGCCTGCCGTGCTGCTGAGCGCCTGGAGAGGGAGCCTGAGCGCTGCTCTGCTTCATCCCTGCTCTGCTCGGCTCCATCCCTGCTCTGCTCCATCCCTGCTCTGCTCCATCCCTGCTCTGCTCCATCCCTGCTCTGCTCTGCTCCATCCCTGCTCTGCTCGGCTCCATCCCTGCTCTGCTCCATCCCTGCTCTGCTCCATCCCTGCTCTGCTCCATCCCTGCTCTGCTCTGCTCCATCCCTGCTCTGCTCCATCCCTGCTCTGCTCTGCTCCATCCCTGCTCTGCTCCATCCCTGCTCTGCTCCATCCCTGCTCTGCTCTGCTCCATCCCTGCTCTGCTCCATCCCTGCTCTGCTCTGCTCCATCCCTGCTCTGCTCCATCCCTGCTCTGCTCCATCCCTGCTCTGCTCTGCTCCATCCCTGCTCTGCTCCATCCCTGCTCCGCTCTGCTCCATCCCTGCTCTGCTCTGCTCCATCCCTGCTCTGCTCTGCTCCATCCCTGCTCCGCTCTGCTCCATCCCTGCTCTGCTCTGCTCCATCCCTGCTCTGCTCCATCCCTGCTCTGCTCCATCCCTGCTCTGCTCCATCCCTGCTCTGCTCCATCCCTGCTCTGCTCTGCTCCATCCCTGCTCTGCTCTGCTCCATCCCCGCTCTGCTCCATCCCTGCTCTGCTCTGCTCCATCCCTGCTCTGCCCGAGCCCAGCCCAGGCACAGCGAGGCACAGAGCAGCTCCTGCCATGGGCTGGCACCCAGCTGCTGTCCCTGTCCCACACTGGGATCCAGCTGCTGTCCCTGTCCCACACTGGGATCCAGCTGTTGCTCCTGTCCCACACTGGGATCCAGCTGCTGTCCCTGTCCCACACTGGGATCCAGCTGCTGCTCCTGTCCCACACTGGGATCCAGCTGCTGTCCCTGTCCCACACTGGGATCCAGCTGTTGCTGCTGTCCCACACTGGGATCCAGCTGCTGTCCCACACTGGGATCCAGCTGTTACTGGGGGTCCAGACAAGGCAGAGCTCTCAGGGCCGGGGGAAAGAGGGGAACAAAGCCCACCTCTAACCAAAGCCTCCATCTTCTGAGGCAGCTCCTCCAAACGTGGCTGTTCCTGGGTTGAAATCCTGTATTTTTCAGTGTGAGCTGTCTGACAGTAACCAAACCCTCAGCCAAGCCTTACAACTTGCCCTAACTAACTTCAAAGCAGGCCTGGACAGAAACTCTGCTGGCACAGGAGCTGCTCTGAGCTTTGTGCTGGTTTTGGTTTATTTTATTCCCTGCCCAGTGAGGGAATAGAATAGAACAGAATAATAAATAAAATAAAATAAAATAAAATAAAATAAAATAAAATAAAATAAAATAAAATAAAATAAAATAAAATAAAATAAAATAAAATAAAATAAAATAAAATAAAATAAAATAAAATAAAATAAAATAAAATAAAATGCTCAAGCCTGGACTCTCTGAGGGACACACCCAGCTTCTCTTTGGTGGCAATAAGAAATTGTCCCATCAGGAGAGGATCAAAGTCTGGACATCACAAACAGAACAAGTGTTTGGCACCCTCAGTGCTGGGCACTGCCCTGGCTAAATCCCTCTGTGGGGCAGCAGCAGAAGCCAAATCCCACTGAAATAAATAAAATAAAAAGCTGATTTGGAGAAAGGCAAGACCAAAAGCAAGGAATGCCAAGCACAGCAAAGGAGCTGCAGCTGCTGCTCAGGATGAGCAGAGCAAACCCTGCAGGGAGAGGCTGGGAGAGAAACACAGAACTGGGCACGAGGAGATGCCTGGACAGAACCCTGAGCCAGAAAGGAGAATCAGCTTTATGCAAAGTGACAAACTGAGCTTCAAAAGGGTCTTTGTGAGCAAGATTCAACAAAACACATTCACTTTCCAAGCACTGCTGAGCCCCCAGGAGGCACCAGCAGAGCCTGAGCCCAGAGCTGAGCCCAGCTCAGCCCAGAGCTCCCAGCAGAGCCTGAGCCCAGCCCAGCCCAGAGCTCCCAGCAGAGCCTGAGCCCAGCCCAGCCCAGAGCTCCCAGCAGAGCCTGAGCCCAGCCCAGAGCTCCCAGCAGAGCCTGAGCCCAGCCCAGAGCTCCCAGCAGAGCCTGAGCCCAGCCCAGCCCAGCCCAGCCCAGCCCAGCCCAGAGCTCCCAGCAGAGCCTGAGCCCAGCCCAGAGCTCCCAGCAGAGCCTGAGCCCAGCCCAGCCCAGAGCTCCCAGCAGAGCCTGAGCCCAGAGCTGAGCCCAGCCCAGCCCAGAGCTCCCAGCAGAGCCTGAGCCCAGCCCAGAGCTCCCAGCAGAGCCTGAGCCCAGCCCAGCCCAGCCCAGAGCTCCCAGCAGAGCTGAGCCCAGCTCAGCCCAGCTCAGCTCAGCCCAGAGCTCCCAGCAGAGCCTGAGCCCAGCCCAGCCCAGCCCAGAGCTCCCAGCAGTGCCTGAGCCCAGCCTAACTCAGCCCAGAGCTCCCAGCAGAGCCTGAGCCCAGCCTAACTCAGCCCAGAGCTCCCAGCAGAGCCTGAGCCCAGCCTAACTCAGCCCAGAGCTCCCAGCAGAGCCTGAGCCCAGCCCAGCCCAGAGCTCCCAGCAGTGCCCATCTCCCCACAGAGGGCAGCCCTGGCACACTCCTGCTGCTCAGGCAGCCCTGGCACTGCCCAGGCAGGGTTGGCACTGCCCAGGCAGGCAGGGCTGGCACCCAGGGGCACACTGACCTGTCCTAGGCTGCCAGGATGAAGTTGAGCAGCAGGCTGATGCCCTGGGCACACTGGCACTGCCCAGGCTGGCAGCCAGGGGCACACTGACCTGTCCTAGGCTGCCAGGATGAAGTTGAGCAGCAGGCTGATGCCCTGGGCACACTGGCACTGCCCAGGCTGGCAGCCAGGGGCACACTGACCTGTCATAGGCTGCCAGGATGAAGTTGAGCAGCAGGCTGATGCTCTGCTCCACGCTGATCTGGTGGCTGGAGGGCAGCCGTTTGTTCAGCTGGTAGTAGATGGAGGAGATGATGGTCTCCAGGCGGGACACGTTGAGCTCCGTGCTGTGCTCCAGGGTGTTAAGGCCGTTATCTCTGAAGGCTTCAATCATGTTCCAGATATCAACAAGGTGAACTGGAAAACAAAGGGGAAACAGAATCACTGAATAATGAGGTTGGGAGAGACCTCTAAGATCATCCAGTCCAAGCCATGCCCTAACACCTCAGCTATAGCACCCAGTGCCATGTCCAGTCTTTTTTAAACACACCCAGAGATGGTGATTCCACCACCTCACTGGGCAGAGCATTCCAGGGCTTTATTGTTCTTGTGGTGAAAAATGTCTTCCTAATATCCAACCTGTACTGTAAGAGCCGAAATGAGACTGCAGGCAGCTCTCCAAAATGCAGTTTATTGCATCCAGGATGTCCCAGCAGTCCAGGGCTGTGGGTGACAGAGCTGTGCCCACAGCTGTCAGCTCCAGCTGCAGGCAGGCCTAGAGACCCTTTGGTTTTGGTTACACTGCATTCTAGACTTTCCTTTTGGTTACAAATGCATTCTATACTTTCCTTTTGATTACAAATGCATTCTATACTTTCCTTTTGGTTACAAATGCATTCTATACTTTCCTTTTGGTTACAAATGCATTCTACACTTTCCTTTTGGTTACAATGCATTCTATACTTTCCTTTTGGTTACACTGCATTCTATACTTTCCTTTTGGTTACAAATGCATTCTATATTTTTCTTTTGGTTACATTGCATTCTACACTTTCCTTTTGGTTACACTGCATTCTACACTTTTCTTTTGGTTACACTGCATTCTAGACTTTTCTTTTGGTTACAAATGCATTCTACACTTTTCTTTTGGTTACAAATGCATTCTATACCTTTCTTTTGGTTACAATGCATTCTATACTTTCCTTTTGGTTACACTGCATTCTACACTTTTCTTTTGGTTACATTGCATTCTATACTTTACTTTCCTGAGCATCTTCATACAGTAGAACCAATCTGCACCTTAACTATTATCTATAGCCTATCATTACTGCTATAATTACCATATTCATGTTACTATTCTCCAATCACTCCAAGTTAGCACATTGCAGTTTAAGCCAGAAGTTGTTTCTCAGTTTTCTTGCAGTGGAAAATTCTTTTTTCTACTTGCAACCTCTGCTGCCTTGTTTGCCTGTGCTCTCTTTCTGCTTGGTAAAAGCATCTTCTTGTCTGGGGTGGGTTTATCCTTTGCTCTAAGCCATAAAAACCCTTCTAACTCACACACCCTTTGCCTCCTTGGTTATCCAGTCAGACTGGCTCAGCAATTCTTTTCTTCTGTATCAAAACTTGCTTCCATCTCTGTTCCTTCTTCAGACTCTACATTCACAAATCTTTCTGCCAAGCACCCACATCTGTGAGACTTTCTTGTCAAACTTTCATCCCTCCCAGCACCATCCCTTCCCTGCTGTAGCTTGAGGCTGTGCCCTCTGGTTCTGTCAGGGACCAACCCCACCTGGCTGCAGGCTCCCTTCAGGGAGCTGTGGAGAGCAATAGGGGCACCTCTGAGTCTCCTTTTCTCCAGGCTGAGCATCCCCAGCCCCTTCAAACGTTCCTCAGTGCTCTGGGTTTGTGCTCCCAGCCCCTCACCGGCCTCGCTGCCCCCTCTGGAGGTGCTCAAGCATCTCAACAATTCCTTTCTGCCCTGCAGGGCCACTGAGGGCCCTGCCTGGGAGCAGTGCTGGCAGGAACAGCACAAAGTGAGAGACTCTGAGCTCAGCAAGGGACACAGCAGGGCCCAGGGCTGGCTTCTACTGCTCCCTTCAACACCTGGGGGCTGTGGGGGACGAGGTGAGAGATGGAAATGGACTCCAAGTTCTTAGAAGGCTGATATGATATTAGATCATATTATAATGTCATAATATATTATGTCATATTATATTATGTCATATTATATTATATTATATTATGTTATATTATATTATGTTATATGATGCTATATTATGTCATGTTATATTATATTATGTCATATTATATTATATTATGTTATATATTATGTTATATGATGTTATATTATATTATATTATATTATGTCATATTACATTATATTATATTATATTATGTCATATTATATTATGTTATATTATATCCTATTACATTATATCCTATTACATTATATCATATCATATTATATCATATCATATTATATCATATTATATTATATCCTATTATATCCTATCCTATCATAAAATTATATACTAAAACTATACTAAAGAGAGAGAAAGGCTACATCAAAAAGCTGGAAAGGAATGAATAATAAAAACTCCTGACTGACCAGAGTCCCAACATGGCTGGACTGGGATTGGTCATTAATTAAAACCAATTCCCATGGAACCAATCAAAGCTGCACCTGTTGGTGAGCAACCTCCAGACCACATTCCAGGCACTCAGATAATTATTGCTTGCATTTCTTTTCTGAGGCTTCTCAGGAGAAGAATCCTGACGAGGGGATTTTTCAGAAAATACATCTGGGAATATCTGGGTGTGTCAGAAACAGCAGAGCCCTGCCCCTGAGCCTGCAGTGCTTCAGCCACCAGCCCCAGCTCCTCCCGGGCAGGGTGGGCAGGCCCTGGCACAGGGTGCCCAGCCTGGATCCCTGGCAGTGCCCAAGGCCAGGCTGGACACTGGCACACCCTGGCACAGGGGGAGGTGTCCCTGCCATGGCAGGGCTGGCACTGGGTGGGATTTAAGGTCCCTCCCCAAACCCAAACCACTCTGGGATCTGATAAAGCTCTAAATCCAGTACAAAGTGTTTGCAGTGATTTTGAACACCCTCATGCTGACTTGTAGGAGGAACTTGATGTTCCAGTTAAACTCTGACAGTTTCCAGTTGATCCAGTTCCCAAACCCAGAGCATAATGTTTTATAACCACAGGTCTGGGCTCCTAAGCTCTGCCCCAAATTTCCCTGCTGCATCCAAGGGGTGTTAACAACGTGCAGAAACCTCTTCCAAACCACAGTGAGCGATCTGCAGAACCACATGAAGCAATGTTCTGAAATGTTCCCAGGCCTTTGAGGTTTGCAGGAGAGTGGAGGAACATGCAAGGATCAGCAGGCACCCAGAGCAGGGACACAGTGACATTTCACAATGATCTGCAGTCAGTGGGAGCTTCTGCCCTCCTCACACTGACCCAACTTTGTATTTCTCACAGCAAACCCCCTTCCCAAGGACCAGGCTATGCCACCCCTGCGACCAGAGAGAGCTGCAGGGCCCCATGCCCAGCCCAGGGGTGCCAAGGGGCTCCTGGGGGGCACCAGTGCCCTGGGCAGAGCTGTTGGCTGCCATTCCTTTGTGCCCTTTGCTGGAAAACAGAGTGTGAACCCTAAAGCTGTAACTACAGCCAGAACTAAGCCTGTGTGCAGGGCTGAGCCACCACCAGCACAGGGGCAGCACAGGGACACACCATAGCTCAGGGACACGGCAGGGACACGGGTCCTGCTGGCCTCCTCCTCCATCTCCCCAGCCCTGCTCCTCTTCCTCCTCAGCCCTTCTCCTGGCCTTCTCCTCCTCCTCCTCAGCCCTTCTGCTGGCTTCCTCCTCTTCTTCAGTCCTCCTACTGGCCTCTTCCTCCTCAGCCTTCCTGCTGCCTCCTCCTCCTCCTCCTCAGTCCCCAGCAGTTCCTGTGCCCTGGGATTAGGGATCTCCTCCCACACGCTATCCTGCTCTGCTCTTTGCTGTGTCCAGCTCAGCAGGGGCAGGGCACAAAGTGCATCCTGCTCACCTGGGATTCACCTGGGATCCACCTGGGAGCTGTCCAAGGTCAGAGCTCACAGCAGAGAAGGGGAGAACCTGCAGTGCCCAGAGCTCTCCACGGTCACTGATGTCACACGTGTCCCCACAGGGACAGCTGCAGGCAGGCACTGTCCCTGTGCTCACTGGGGCTGCTCTGGGGTTCCCCATGAGGAAACAGCCCCTCACAGAGCTTGGGACCACCTACACCCAGCTCTGAGGGCAATGAACACCACAGCTCCCTTGGACTTGACGTTTCTGAACACTAAGGAATAAACATGAAGATATCCCAGAGCATCGGGCAAGGCTCGCTGCCTGTTTAATTCCACACTCAATTCTGTATTAGATCCCTGTTAAACACAGCTGCTCAGTGCTCCCCTGCCCTCCAGGGGTGCAGAGATGCAGCAGCCATGCAGCAGGGGGCAGGATGAGGCAGGCAGCACTCACGGTTGCACCTCTTCTGCACGAAGCGCAGCTTGCAGGCGGTTCTGTACGTGGAGAGCCGGATCACGTCAAAGTTCTGGGCTCCTGCAACAAAGCAGAGCTGTGAGGCTGGGATTCCTTTGATCACTCCCTGAGCCTGCTGCTGTGGGGCTGTGCTTCCTTCTGAACACCCTCTGAGCCTGCTGCTGTGGGGCTGTGCTTCCCTCTGAGCTCCCTGTGCTGCTGTGGGGCTGTGCTTCCTTCTGAACACCCTCTGAACCTGCTGCTGTGGGGCTGTGATTCCTTCTGATCACTCCGTGAGCCTGCTGCTGTGGGGCTGTGCTTCCTTCTGAACACCCTCTGAACCTGCTGCTGTGGGGCTGTGCTTCCCCCTGAGCTCCCTGTGCTGCTGTGGGGCTGTGCTTCCCTCTGATCACTCCCTGTGCTGCTGTGGGGCTGTGCTTCCCTCTGATCACTCCCTGTGCTGCTGTGAGGCTGTGCTTCCCTCTGAGCTCCCTCTGAACCTGCTGCTGTGGGGCTGTGCTTCCCTCTGAACCTGCTGCTGTGGGGCTGTGCTTCCCTCTGAGCTCCCTGTGCTGCTGTGAGGCTGTGCTTCCCTCTGAACACCCTGTGCTGCTGTGGGGCTGTGCTTCCCTCTGAACACCCTGTGCTGCTGTGGGGCTGTGCTTCCCTCTGAGCTCCCTGTGCTGCTGTGAGGCTGTGCTTCCCTCTGAGCTCCCTGTGCTGCTGTGGGGCTGTGCTTCCCTCTGAGCTCCCTGTGCTGCTGTGAGGCTGTGCTTCCCTCTGAGCTCCCTGTGCTGCTGTGAGGCTGTGCTTCCCTCTGAGCACCCTCTGAACCTGCTGCTGTGGGGCTGTGCTTCCTTCTGAACACCCTCTGAACCTGCTGCTGTGGGGCTGTGCTTCCCTCTGAACCTGCTGCTGTGGGGCTGTGCTTCCCTCTGATCACTCCCTGAACCTGCTGCTGTTTCCCTCTGCACCTGCAAAAGGCTCCAGAGTCTCCTCCACCCCCCCAGGTGGCACACAGGGGGGTTCTGCCCCTGTGCCCAGGTGAGAGCCCACCTGCAGAGCTGCCCCAGCCCTGGGCAGCAGCACAGGGACCTGGAGCTGCTGGAGAGAGCCCAGAGGAGGCCCCAAGGTGATCAGGGGGATGGAGCAGCTCTGCTGTAGGAAAGGCTGGGAGAATTGGGATTGCTCAGCCTGGAGAAGGGAAAGCTCTGGGCTGACCCAACTGCAGCCTTGCAGCACCTGGAGGAGCTGGCAGGAAGGATGGAGAGGGACTGGGGACAAGGCCTGCAGGGACAGGAGCCAGGGAATGATCCCAGTGCCAGAGGGCAGGGCTGGATGGGAAATTGGGAATGGGGAATTGTGCCCTGGCACAGGGTGCCCAGCCTGGATCCCTGGCAGTGCCCAAGGCCAGGCTGGACACTGGCACACCCTGGCACAGGGGGAGGTGTCCCTGCCATGGCAGGGTGGGATGGGTGGGATTTAAGGCCCTTTCCCACCCAGCACTCCATGATTCCCTAGCAATGCTACTCTGGAAACAATCCAGTACAAACAGGTAGTTTGAAGTCAGAGCTCCCTCAGTGTGTAACTGGAATTAAGACATGCTGGCCCAGTCCAGGAATTCCCTTCAGCCCTGACTCCTGCAGGACAGCAGGATAATGTGATGCCATGCAAACACCAGCTCTTAACTCTTCTTTTCCAGAGGACAAACCTGCACAAATCAGCCCCCAAACCATGGCTTGAGTCACACCAGCATTGCAGAGCCATTTTTTAATCTCTTTTTAAGGCCAAAGCTGCTCTGTCTGCTGTCACTATTCGTTGCAATAGTTCTCCACAAACCTCAGGCACTGGCACAGAGGAGAGAGGTGAACATTCCATGAGGAAGGAGCTCCCCAGCAGCCAGGGGTAAATGACCTTCCCTTGGGCATTCTCCTCCTGAGCAGCCCCCAGGAGCAGCTGGGTGGGTTTCCCTGCATGGGGCTTGGGGCAGGATGGGGCTGACGTGCTGCAGCTGGCCCAGGGAAGCTCCCAGTGAAGAATCAAGGACATCGTGTCTGCAGATTTCCTACTTACTCATTTCCATGAACAGCTGCCTCTTCTCTGCCATGGTCCTCCTCCTCTTCCCACTCTCCTCAATCATTCTGGAGACAGAAACGGCAAACACTGTTTGTGTTAGAGTTCTGTTACAAGAGCAGCAGGATTCTGTCCCTCAGTCTGATTCTGCTTGGGACTGGGGATTCCAGGACAGACAGACACCTCTCATCCTTATCCCAGTCCACACACACACCCCAGGCTTGGTAACACCTTCCAAGGCAGGGCACAGCACAGGAAACATGAATTCAACACTTGAGTTGCTTCAGTTTGAAAATCCCAGAGCTGCATTGATACATGCAGAAATATCCCATCAAGAATTCCTCTGTGTTCTGAGCCAAAAAAGGGGAAATGCAGCAGTTGGAGGCTTTGGGGGTCAGCAGAAGAAGCTCAGCCCATTCCCTTCCCCGGCTGACAGAGGTGAGTGACCCCTCTTCCCTGCAGGATCACAGAATCCTTCAGCTTGGAAAAGGATTTGTGGGGATGTTTGCTTTGGGGGAATGCTGGCTTTAAACAAAAAAATGTTAAAATTCATTTAACTTTGAGCCCTGACAGCTGAGGTCACTTGGGATTTATCGGGGAAGTAGAGAACTTCAAATGAATTAAGTTGCAAATAAAAACAGTTTGACAGAGGCTCTTTCCCAGGAAAACAGAGTGACAGAGTGACAGGAGCAGGGAGCAGCTTGTACCCCAAGGTAAGGGGGCACAGGGACAATGCAGCAGCTCTCAGGGCTTATTTCACTACACAGCCCTAAAAGATGCCAAATTTCAGTCCACTGCAGCAAAAAAAAGGAAAGTTAATTCTGCATCAGTGGAAGATTTAATTTATAATTCAACCAATTATTACATTATTTTTTGGTCACCAAATACACCAACCTAAAAACCATTAAGTATAAGTTTTATGTGTCTAACCCTAAAAAAAACCAGACAAAAATCCCAAACAACTCCCCTACAGTTCCATGCAGACTACAGGGGGCAGCTGGCTCAGCCCAGGCTGCAGCAGCCTCAGGTGGCACCAGGAGCAGCACCAAGTCCTGCCCTGGCACTGGCACAGCGCCCTGAGAGCAGCCCCTGGGCACAGCTGGGCACAGCCCCAGGTCCTGCTGGAACCCCACAGCTCAGAACCCTCCTCAGCCTTTTTCCTTCCCAGGAAGGAAAACAAGTTCATGGGCTCTGACCTGAAAATACACTGTATTTCCATGGTTTAAAACCCACAGACACAAGCAATGTGCTGCTGTGCCTTTATTGGATTTGTTTTTTACAGGAAAAGGCCTCAGTGGATTTTTTTATGACTTGTGGAAGTTGGGGGATTTGGGCACACGAGTTCCCAATCCCATCTCATTCTCCACCAAGCAGCTGCCAGTGCCATGATTTCCACCTCTTGGCCCAGAGATTCCTCATTCCTGGAGTCCTGGAATGGGCTGGGTGGGAAAGGACCTCAGAGCCCACCCAGTGCCACCCCTGCCATGGCAGGGACACTTTTCACTGTGCCAGGGGCTTCCAGCCCTGCTCAGCCTGGCACAGAGGGCACCTGCCCATGCCAGGGTGGGAGCTCCAGAGGTCACTGCCAGTGCCAGGACACAGCACCCAACAGTGCCACACACAGTTCCTGCATGAAGGGGACAGAGTGACAGACACAGTTCCACTCCAGGGGAGCTGAGTGCCACCTCTGTGCCCTCTGCAAGGAAAAGGAGGGACTGAGAGCCCTGAAATGGGACCTGAATGAGGGAACCGCTCTCTCCATGACCCCAGAACCCTTCAGCAGGAAAATCCCTTCAGCCCATCCAGTCCCAGCTGTGCCCAATGCCCACCTTGTCCCCAGCCCAGGGCACTCAGTGCCACATCCAGGTGACACCTGCAGGGATGGGCACCCCAAACCTCCCTGGGCAGCCCCTGCCAAGGCCTGAGCCCCCTTTCCATGCAGAAATTCCTGCTGGTGTCCACCCTGAGCCTGCCCTGGCCCAGCCTGAGGCCATTTCCCCTTGTCCTGTCCCTGTTCCCTGGGAGCAGAGCCCGACCCCCCCTGGCTGTGCCCTCCTGGCAGGGACTTGTGCAGAGCCACAAGGGCCCCCTGAGCCTCCTTTGCTCCAGGCTGAGCCCCTGCCCAGCTCCCTCAGCCCCTGCTGGGGCTCCATTCCCTGCCCAGCTCCCTCAGCCCCTCCTGGGGCTCCATTCCCTGCCCAGCTCCCTCAGCCCCTGCTGGGGCTCCATTCCCTGCCCAGCTCCCTCAGCCCCTGCTGGGGCTCCATTCCCTGCCCAGCTCCCTCAGCCCCTGCTGGGGCTCCATTCCCTGCCCAGCTCCCTCAGCCCCTGCTGGGGCTCCATTCCCTGCCCAGCTCCCTCAGCCCCTGCTGGGGCTCCATTCCCTGCCCAGCTCCCTCAGCCCCTCCTGGGGCTCCATTCCCTGCCCTGGAGCTGCTCACCAGACCCACCCAAGGCTGTTTGCACTCAGGGCCTGACCCTGCTGCTTCTGAGAGGGGGAACAGCCTCAGGGAGGCTCTGTGTGGGCAGGGCACACCTTCTGAGCAGAGTGGGGAGAGATCCCAGCAATGGAAACACAGAATTGTTCAGGTTGGAAAAGCCCTCAGAGCCCAACCATCCCCAGCACTGCCCCTGTCCCCAAGTGCCACAGCCACAGGGTTTTTAAACCCTCCAGGGATGGGGAGTCAGCCCTGCCAGGGCCGGACAGCCTTTTCCAGGTGGGAATTGTCCCAATGTCCACCCTGAGGCCATTTGCCCTTGTCCTGTCCCTGGGAGCAGAGCCCCAGTCCCACGTTACTGCCAGTGCTGGCAGTGAGGTTCTGTGAGGACAATGGACAAACCTGTTTGTAATCCCTGAACCATCAGACACAGGAGGATCCCTGGGCGATGAGGCTGGGAGGAAGGAAGATGGGGAGCCTTTCTCAAGCTCAAAACAGGAATGAACCAAACCCACAAGAACTGCAACTATGTTTGGGATGCAAATGACAGTGCTCAGCTCCCAAAACAGGGAAGGGAAACAGCAGCTTGGCCTGAGCTGGTTTGGTTTGTTAGGCTGGGCTCTTTGAAGGGGGTGGGGAGGCTGGATTTGGGGTTTGGTTGGGATTTTTTGCGTGGGTTTTGTTTCTTTGTTTGTTTGCTGGTTTCTTGCTCTTTAAAAAATTGCAGCAAAATCCATGAGCAAAGTGCCAGGAAACACAACATGGGCTGGAATGATGTGGCAGCCAGGAATTGCTGAGGTGGCTGCTCCCATTGGGCATGGGGAGGGGAAACCAGTCCAGTACAGAATCCCAGGATGGGCTGGGGTGGAGGGACCTCAGAGCCCCCCAGTGCCACCCCTGCCATGGCAGGGACAAGAAACCAGTTCTTTGGAAATCCTTATTGAAAAGATACATTCAACTAAGAGCAGAAAATGATGCAGTACCTTAGAAAACTGCAGCTGAGTGTATCTGATGTGAACTTCCCAAATTTCATCATTTCCCTTCATCCTTTCACCTTCTCCCCCTTCCCACAGGTACAACACTTGCATGGCCTCAGGAGCACCCTCTGACAGAGTTAACAGCAAAGCCAATTTGTAAATCCCACACCAATTGCTGTGGGAAATTCTACACTCAGCCACCATCTAAAATAACTGTATAAAAAAAAATTATATATATAAATAAAATTATATATATATAATATATATTATAAAATATATATTACATAATATATATATATTATATAATATATATAATATTATACATATATATTATATATATTATATGTATAATATATAAAATTATATATGTGTAATTGTTTTACTTATATATATAATATATATATAAAATATATATATAAAAATATAATAAAAATAAATATATGTATATAAATAAAAATTTTTATATTTTTATATATATACATATATATATATAATTCTATAAACTCCCATTTTTCTTGCCCCCCCTTGTTTTTTCCTGTCCCAAAGCAGGGAGAGAAGAGGGAGAGCCCCTGCTCTGTGCCAGGGCTGTCGCTGTCAGAGCTCTGTACCAGGACAGGAGGTGAGATTGGCACCCCCCTGGCTGTGCCCCCTGGCTGTGCCCCCTGGCTGTGCCCCCTGGCTGTGCCCCCCTGGCTGTGCCCCCCTGGCTGTGCCCTGCAGGTGCCCCCAGGTTCAGGCCAATACTACAGGACCTTGCTTAGCAGGTTTCGCTCTTCTTGGAGCTCATCAGCTGTAGGTAACGGCCCAAGGACAGCTCCAGAGGCAGCTCTGTGCTCAGGACATCACCCCTGAGCCAGACATGGGCTTCTTGTCACACAGTCACAATCACCCGATCACACATAATGAATGGCACAGTCAGAATCACTGAGGCACACACCATCAGGGAATCACACACCATCACAGAATCACACACCATCAGAGAAACACTGAGTCACACACCATCAGGGAATCACACACCATCAGAGAATCACACACCATCAGGGAATCACTGAGTCACACACTATCACACAGTCACAATCACTCAATCACACATAATGAATGGCACAGTCAGAATCACTGAGTCACACACAATCACAGAATCACTGAATCACACACTATCACAGAATCACTGAATCACACACTATCACAGAATCACTGAGTCACACACTATCACAGAATCACACACCATCACAGAATCACTGAGTCACACACTATCACAGAATCACTGAGTCACACACCATCAGGGAATCACTGAGTCACACACTATCACACAGTCACAATCACCCAATCACACATAATGAATGGCACAGTCAGAATCACTGAGTCACACACCATCACAGAATCACACACAATTATAGACTCACTGAATCACACACTATCACACAATCAGAATCACTGAATAACACACAATCAGAATCACACAATCACACTGAATCTCAGAATCAGAATCACACACAAGCACAGAATCAGAATCACAGTCACACACAGTCACTATCAGAATCACAGAATCAGAATCAGTCACACACAATCACACAATCAGAATCACTGCATCACACAATCACACACAATCAGAATCACAGAATCAGAATCACACAGAATCACACACAAGCACAGAATCAGAATCACAGTCACACACAATCACTGAATCACTCACAATCAAAGAACTACATACAATCATAGAATCACTGAATCACACAGATTCTCAGAATCAGAATCACACAATCAGAATCACTGAATCACACACAATCACAAAATCAGAATCACAGTCACACACAGTCACACAATCAGAACCACAGAATCAGAATCACTGAATCCCACACAATCACAAAATCAGAATCACAGGATCACACAATCAGAATCACAGAATCACACACAATCAGAATCACAGAGTTACACACAGTCACACAATCAGAATCACACAATCAGAATCACTGAATCCCACACAATCACAAAATCAGAATCACAGTCACACACAGTCACACAATCAGAACCACAGAATCAGAATCACTGAATCCCACACAATCACAAAATCAGAATCACAGTCACACACAGTCACACAATCAGAACCACAGAATCAGAATCACTGAATCCCACACAATCACAAAATCAGAATCACAGGATCACACAATCAGAATCACAGAATCACACACAATCAGAATCACAGTCACACAGTCACACAATCAGAATCACACACAATCAAAGAACCACATACAATCATAGAATCACTGAATCACACAGATTCTCAGAATCAGAATCACACACAACCACAAAATCACAATCACAGAATCAGAATCACTGAATCCCACACAATCACACAATCAGAATCACAGAATCACACAATCAGGATCACTGAATCCCACACAATCACAAAATCAGAATCACAGAATCACACACAATCATGAAATCAGAATCACACACAATCAGGATCACAGAATCACACAATCAGAATCACTGAACCACACACAATCACAGAATCACAGAATCACTCACAATCACAGAATCAGAATCAGACTTTCAGAATCACTCACAATCAGAACCACAGAATCACACACAATCACAGAACCACTCACAGTCACACACAATCAGAGAATCAGAATCAGACTTTCAGAATCACACACAATCAGAATCACAGAATCACTCACAATCAGAATCAGACTTTCAGAATCACACACAATCACAGAATCCCACACAATCACAGAATTCACACAATCACACAATCCCCAGGCTGGAAGAGACCTCCAAGACCATCGAGTCCAACCCATCCCCAACACCTCAACTCAGCCCTGGCCCCCAGTGCCACATCCAGGCTTTGTTAAACACACCCAGGCATGGGGACTCCACCACCTCCCCATGCCAGTATTTTATCACCCATTCCAGAACATTCCAGAACTTTCTCACCCTTTCTGTACAGAACTTTTCCCTAATATCCAGGCTCAATCTCCCTTGGTGCAGCTCAGGGCTGTGTGCTGTGGTTCTGTCAGTTCCTGGAGAAGGAGCCCAGCCCCAGCTGAGCCCAGGCCCCTGTCAGGTGGTTATCGTTTGTTTTTGTGGTTGTTTTGTCTCAAGTTGATTTGGTTTCACTCTGTACTTCCACCTCTAAGGAACGTTCCAAAGGAGATTCTGACCTTTAGGGTTTGAGAACCATTTGCAGACATTGATTTGCACTGAGCTGCAGCCTTACTGGCCAAAGTGGGAAGAGAGAAACAAAAGTTCATTTACCAATTATTAAATCTGACTTGGTTCACATTCCTGGCCTGTCATTAGCAGAAATAATGTTTGATGTCACTGATTAAACTGCAGTTGCTGCATGAAGATAAACTTGTGCCCATATCTGTTTATGGTCAGAAATAACTTGGAATTAAAATAAATCCAAAATGCAGTCTGGGGCAGGGGCTGATCTGTGCCTGACACAGGGAAGGAGGCTCAGTGACTTTCTGCCATTTTTCTGATCAGAAGGAACAACTATTCCTCCTGTTTCAAGGAAAAACCTTCCTCCCTTGTCAGTTCATTCACTCTTAAAAATGTAACTTCAATAAATAACATAACTGGGATGAAAATATTGAATAAAATTGAGGGCATACCTGTGCTGGCAGAAAAACTTACTGGTGTCCATCTGCTTTGGCACTTCCTTGCTTTGGGCTTCTGAGCTCACCTGGCTTCAACTGACATTTGATAGGAAGCATCTCAAATAATTTCTGAACTCTCATAAATGTTCTGTTAAAGTATATAATTAAACTTACTTATGATATAAAGGTGCTTATATTTGTTCATCTCAGACTTCAATAAAAATATGACGTTTTTTTCCTTTTCTTTCCTAGTTTGAACAGGGACCCCACAATGACTGATTTAATCCCCTCCTCTCCCTCTGTCTCTCCAAAGCATCTGATGCCTTTACTCATTTCTTTCTTCTCCTGGTTGATATTCCCAATCCCTTTCCTCAGCAAACATAATTAATCAGGAATACTCCTTTGCTCCCCTGTGGCATTTCCCAGGCAGAGGAGTGACCTGGAAGTGATGGCAGGGGGACACATCTGACCCCAGGAAAAGACAAACCTTCCATACTTATTCAAGGAGACTGGCACCATCTTTTAAAGCACATTTTACCCTCTTCTGACAATTCTTCTCATTTATCTGTAACATTTTAAACTCTGTTCCCATCTATTATATAGGATAAGTGACTGAAGCAAAAGGAACTGTGCATAAAAGTATGAAAAGTGCCCTAAAATGTTATTTCTGCATCTCCAGCACGTGCAGGAGCTTCTCTGGGAAGCACCAAACACCTCCCAGCAGCAGCTGCCCCAAAGCCCAAAGGTTTGGCTCTCTCACTGATGTTCTCACATGTGCTGCACTCAGGTGGTTGTGCAAGATCTCTACCAGCCCAAACTGACTCCAGCCTTGGAGGGTGGAAGGGAAAACCCCCTTGGCTGGGAGCCAGAGAGGGACTGGGACTCCCCAGGGGTTACAGCTCTGCACTGAAATTCTGAACAACTCAATGGCTCCTTTTGTTTTCCTCCATAAATCCAGTGGCTCCAAAGCTGCTCTGGAAGATCCTGCAAAAGCCTGCCCAAATAAAGCAGGGAGCTGCATTAAAAATGACCAGGCAAGCCAGCAGCTTAGAGAAAAATAACAGTAATGAAACCTAAAGCTTTCCCTCCTGCACGCCTTGCCATTCCTGCTGGAGCTCTGAGGCTCCTCCAAGGCACAGAAAGCCATCTGCTCTGCTCAGCAGGACACAGCATGTGGCAGCACAGCCCCACAGAGCCCTCGGTGCCCTCAGCTACTGGGGTGGAAATCTCTGAGGGGCAGGGACATCCTGGCTGCAAAAACCTGGGCAGGGAGGCACATCCAGCTGGGCACGGGCACCAGGGGGCTCAGGGCTGGCTCAGTCCTGCCCAACACCTTCAGGGCATGGAGGGCACCAGCCTGGCCCAGCTCAGGGACAGCCCCAGGGGGGGATGTGGATCTGCTGGGGACAGGGGGCTCTGAGAGGGACCAGGACAGCCTGGATCCATGGGCTGAGGGACAGCAAGGGTGAGGGACAACAGGGCCAAGAGCTGGGTCCTGCACTGGGGTCACATCAACCCCAGGGAACAGCCCTGGATGGGCAGGGAATGGAGCCCCAGCAGGGGCTGAGGGAGCTGGGCAGGGAATGGAGCCCCAGGAGGGGCTGAGGGAGCTGGGCAGGGAATGGAGCCCCAGCAGGGGCTGAGGGAGCTGGGCAGGGAATGGAGCCCCAGGAGGGGCTGAGGGAGCTGGGCAGGGAATGGAGCCCCAGCAGGGGCTGAGGGAGCTGGGCAGGGAATGGAGCCCCAGCAGGGGCTGAGGGAGCTGGGCAGGGAATGGAGCCCCAGCAGGGGCTGAGGGAGCTGGGCAGGGGCTCAGCCTGGAGCAAAGGAGGCTCAGGGGGCCCTTGTGGCTCTGCACAAGTCCCTGCCAGGAGGGCACAGCCAGGGGGGTCGGGCTCTGCTCCCAGGGAACAGGGACAGGACAAGGGGAAATGGCCTCAGGCTGGGCCAGGGCAGGCTCAGGGTGGACACCAGCAGGAATTTCTGCATGGAAAGGGGGCTCAGGCCTTGGCAGGGGCTGCCCAGGGAGGTTTGGAGGTGTCCAGGGAATTCCTGGATGTGGCACTGAGTGCTCTGGGCTGGGGACAAGGTGAGGATCAGGTCCAGGCTGGACTAAGAGGACTTTGGCAGCTGAAATCATTCTGTGATTCCAAGAAAACCCCCTGGTCTAAGCCCCAGGGTGAGCCCAACAACCCCACCAGGTCAGAAACTGCTACAGATTGGACTGGATTCAAGTTCAACAAAGATGGAGCTTTGAAGTCACAATATTTAATCAGAGGTTTCTCTTTGACAGCCTTCCAAAACTTTTAACACAGGTTCCCTCCAGACAAAACACAACAAACTCAGCTCCAGGAGAGCTCCAAAGCACCTGAGTTTCTGTGACTTCACATCTCAGCTGAGAGCCCAGACCAGAGAGAAGTGCCAGCCCTGAGGAACCTGCAGGTCAGGCTAAGAACGGTGAGGGTGGCACTGGGGTGCCAGCCCCGATGCCAAGGTGCCATTGGAAGGTCTCTGTGGCCATTTGCAGTGCCCAGGGAAGCCTGAGCCTGGGCCCAGGGCTCTGCAGGCTCTGCAGGCCAGCACTGAGAGGCTGAGCACAGATTATTCTGGCACAGGTTTGCTCTCCAGCACACTCAGTGCCAAACCAGAGCCAAAGCCTCGTCTTCCTTCACTGCCCCAAAGCCTGAGGAGTAGAAATGGCTTTTTCCAAGCTGCCTGTTGAAGTTCATGTCATGGCATTTACCATGAGCCTGCAAACAAGAGCAAATCCAGCAGCTGAAACTGTTTCCTTGAAATAAAGCAGTGCTCCTGTTGGGTAAGAGAAATGAAACACGACAGCAGGATTTCTGAGCAGGAGGAAGTTGGAAACAGTCGAATTAAGAGCTTACCCCTCCCTCTCAGGAAGGGAAGACTTTTGTGGAGGGGATTTCTGAGCACTCAGTGCTTCCATAGAACCTGGCAAAACCAGGTTTTGGAGAACCTCCCCTGTCCATCTGACCCACAGGCCCCAGCCCTGCCTGCAGAGCACAGGAGAGAGCTCTGCAGCTGCCTCTG
Organism: Molothrus aeneus; assembly: GCF_037042795.1. Taxonomy (NCBI): domain Eukaryota; kingdom Metazoa; phylum Chordata; class Aves; order Passeriformes; family Icteridae; genus Molothrus; species Molothrus aeneus. The sequence goes on along the minus strand of NC_089648.1, from coordinate 112,964,785 downwards.
AATGCAGCATTCATGATGAGGCAGGGTTCTGAGCTGCATTCCTGCCCTTTTGCCCACTAGCCCAGATTGGAGCTGGAGCAGGAGCAGGTCCCACACACCTGGCAGCTCAGGGCCCCCTGGCACACCTGAGGAGGAGGGAAATTCCAGGGAGGAACACCTGGAAACAGGAACTGCTTTCCCCCTCACAAGTGACTTCAGGATTAAACAGCCTGCCCAGCTTTAATGCATTAATTTCACCTCCTCCATTGACTCACAGTGTGAAATCTTCCTCACCAGCTTCACAGGTCTAAACCAAAGTAATTCCAGGTTTGTGAAGTGTTAGATATCACTGAAAGGCTACAGGAGCACAGAACCACTCATCTGCATTGAAAAGTCTCTCTGCCACTGCCCCAGGCAATGGGAGCTGAACACCTCCACGGGCCTGACAACTTTACCTTGGTCTGAGCTGCCAGACACTCACAGCGCCTGCCTCAAAGGCTGCCTGCACCCAAACTGCTCCTCCCTGCTCACAAAGGGCTTGCTTTCCACAAGGAGCCTGAAGTAAAAGCCCAACTGATGGCATTTGCCTTCTGTAAAACTAAGAGGTTTTTTAGCCCTTGGTTTTGTCACTTTCTGTTTTAATAAATAAATAAAATTTTAAAAATGTAAGTTAGGGCCTTAGCTCCCTCCCTGTTTACTTGATGCCAGGACAGCCCTTTACCTCTTAAATCCTAGAATCACTGAGGCTCTTGTTCACCCAAGACCACTGAGTCCAACCTTTGACCTAAATGAAGTTAAAAGTTGCACTGGCAAAGACTGAAAACACCTCACCTTGCAGTCAGTCAGTAGCTACTCAAGTTACTATGTTTTTAACACAGCACATCCTTCAGACATCCAGCTCTTTAAAAACTTAGTGATGAATTGGCACCTGCTGTTGTAATTCTATTTGTTTCCACCTGGCCAAATACAATGTGCTGTCTGCTGTGGAATTTCAAGATCTCCTGCTGTTTCTTCCAGATCTAGGCTGCCTAAAAATCTTCATTACATAAGTTTTTTTTAAATAAATCTGTATTATTTAAGCACAGCTGAGAAGTTAAGCTAGTTCAGTCCTTAAAGCCCACAGGACTGGGAAAGGCCCATGAAACTATTTAAATTTAGGCACAGTTCATCAACAGAAATCTGTTTGAACACTAAACCAGAGACAACAAAATAATGGTTTCTTCTCCCTGGCACCAAGGGGAAAACAATCAATGTAATAAAAATATGATGAATTCAAATCCTTATCACCTGATCTGAACCCCTCTTTAGGCTCTCTAAAGCTGCCCCAGAGCAGCCCGTGCAAGCAGGCTGAGTGTGGAGCTCAGTGAGGCTCAGGCACCAAGCCAGGCCCAAAGCCGGGCTTTAAACTTCCAGACGTGGTTCCTTCCCTCTTCAAAAACTGTCCCAGCTTCCACAACACACAGCTGAACACACCCACCCTGGTTTACAGGGCTGAGAACATCCACCTTGCTTTAAAGAACTCAGAGCATCCTCCTTGGTTTACAGGGCTCCTAATTCAGAACATCCACCTTGCTTTAAAGAGCTCCTAATGGAATACACCCACCTTTATTTAAAGGGCTCCTAACTCAGAACATCCACCTTGGTTTAAAGGCTGCACAACTCAGAACATCCAACTTGATTTAAAGGGCTCCTAACTGAACATATCCACCTCGGTTTAAAGGGCTGAGAAGATGCACTTTGGTTTAAAGGTCTCCTAACTCAGAACATCCACCTTGGTTTAAAGAGCTCCTAATTGAACACACCCACCTTTATTTAAAGGGCTCCTAACTCAGAACATCCACCTTGGTTTAAAGGCTGCACAGCTGAGAACATCCACCTTGCTTTAAAGGGCTGAGAACATCCACCTTGGTTTAAAGGGCTGAGAACATCCACCTTGCTTTAAAGAACTCAGAACATCCACCTTGCTTTAAAGGGCTGAGAACATCCACCTTGGTTTAAAGGGCTGAGAACATCCACCTTGGTTTAAAGAACTCAGAACATCCACCTTGCTTTAAAGGTCTCCTAATTCAGAACATGCACCTTGATTTAAAGAGCTCCTAATTGAATACACCCACCTTTATTTAAAGGGCTGCACAACTGAACACATCCACCCAACTGAGAACATCCACCTTGGTTTAAAGAGCTCCTAACTCAGAACATCCTCCTTGGTTTAAAGGACTGAGAACATCCACCTTGGTTTAAAGAACTCAGAACATCCACCTTGCTTTAAAGGTCTCCTAACTCAGAACATCCACCTTGATTTAAAGGGCTCCTAACTGAACACATCCACCTTAGTTTAAAGGGCTGAACAGCTGAGAATATCCACCTTGGTTTAAGGGGCTGAGAACATCCACCTTGGTTTAAAGGGCTCCTAATTGAATACACCCACCTTTATTTAAAGAGCTCCTAACTCAGAACATCCACCTTGGTTTAAAGGGCTGAGAACATCCACCTTGGTTTAAAGAGCTCCTAATTGAACACACCCACCTTTATTTAAAGAGCTCCTAACTCAGAACATCCACCTTGGTTTAAAGGCTGCACAACTCAGAACATCCACCTTGGTTTAAAGAGCTCCTAACTCAGAACATCCTCCTTGGTTTAAAGGACTGAGAACATCCACCTTGGTTTAAAGAGCTCCTAATTGAATACACCCACCTTTATTTAAAGGGCTCCTAACTCAGAACATCCACCTTGGTTTAAAGGGCTGCACAACTCAGAACACACACCTTGATTTAAAGGGCTCCTAACTCAGAACATCCACCTCGGTTTAAAGGGCTGCACAACTCAGAACATCCACCTTGGTTTAAAGGGCTGAGAATATCCACCTTGGTTTAAAGAACTTAGAACATCCACCTTGGTTTAAAGAGCTCCTAATTGAATACACCCACTTTGATTTAAAGGGCTGCACAACTGAACACATCCACCCAACTGAGAACATCCACCTTGGTTTAAAGGCTGCACAACTCAAAATATCCTCCTTGGTTTAAAGAACTCAAAACATCCACCTTGGTTTAAAGGGCTCCTAACTGAACACATCCACCTTAGTTTAAAGGGCTGAACAGCTGAGAATATCCACCTTGGTTTAAAGGGCTGAGAACATCCACCTTGGTTTAAAGAGCTCCTAATTGAATACACCCACCTTTATTTAAAGAGCTCCTAACTCAGAACATCCACCTTGGTTTAAAGGGCTGAGAACATCCACCTTGGTTTAAAGAGCTCCTAATTGAATACAACCACCTTTATTTAAAGAGCTCCTAACTCAGAACATCCACCTTGGTTTAAAGGCTGCACAACTCAGAACATCCATCTTGGTTTAAAGAGCTCCTAACTCAGAACATCCTCCTTGGTTTAAAGGCTGCACAACTCAGAACATCTTCCTTGGTTTAAAGAGCTCCTAAGTCAGAACATCCACCTTGGTTTAAAGGGCTCCTAACTCAGAACATCCTCCTTGGTTCAAAGGGCTCCTAACTGAACACATCCACCTTGGTTTAAAGAGCTCCTAACTCAAAACATCCTCCTTGGTTTAAAGGCTGCACAACTCAGAACATCCACCTTGGTTCAAAGGGCTCCTAACTGAACACATCCACCTTGGTTCAAAGGGCTCCTAACTGAACACATCCACCTTGGTTTAAAGGGCTCCTAACTCAGAACATCCTCCTTGGTTCAAAGGGCTCCTAACTGAACACATCCACCTTGGTTTAAAGAGCTCCTAACTCAAAACATCCTCCTTGGTTTAAAGGCTGCACAACTCAGAACATCCTCCTTGGTTCAAAGGGCTCCTAACTGAACACATCCTCCTTGGTTCAAAGGGCTCCTAACTGAACACATCCTCCTTGGTTTAAAGGGCTCCTAACTGAACACATCCTCCTTGGTTTAAAGGGCTGCCCACTGAGAACAGAACTGAGAACACCCCCCCAGGGCTGCCCAGGACTGGGAGTCCTCAGTCCCACATCACCTGTGCTGTGTGTGATGTAACTGAACTGCTGGAAAAGTGCTGCTTTTCTCTTGCTGCAAAAACCTTTTCCTTGCATTATGGCTCCTTTTTAAGCCCCCTCCACCACCCAGCACTCCCTAAAACATGCACTGCTCTTGGGTCCTGGGATAAACCAGAGGCCTGGCTGCATCAGCTGCACCTCAGCCAACAAAAAAAGCCATTTACTGTTCCAAAAACCCCCAGCCTGCTCCAAACCCAGGGAGCCTGGGACAATGCTGGCAGGGCTGCTGCATTCACCACCACAGGAACTGCAGTGAACAATGAGGGTGTCCCACAGAGCTCACAGGAGGTCCTGGATGTGTCCCCTTAAACACAGGATTCTGGAGGTGTCAGAGCCAGCTCTGGCAGCCCAGCCTGGGAGCTGCTCCCTTGGGACTGACTGGTTTGAGTGGGAAGGGACCTGAAAGCTCAGCCAGTGCCACCCCTGGATCCCTGGCAGTGCCCAAGGCCAGGCTGAGGCTTGGAGCATCCTGGGACAGTGGAAAGTGTCCCTGCCATGGCAGGAGAGTGGAATTCAATGCTGTTTTGTTTAAAGCTCTTTCCCACCCAAAGCATTCTGTAATTCTATGATTCACCTTCCCCAGACGAGGGATGCGTTGCACAACAAATATAATTCTGGAGGAATTTGAAACAGAGGACTCCATCTTTTTACATGATTCCATATTTCCACATGTCCAGCACATAACAGAACATGCAACAGTCACTGCTTCACGACACGAGTTTGTCATCAGTGAAAAATGTCAGTATCAGTATTGTGAGTGTCAAAAGCAGGCAACTGAACACACAAAACACAAGATTTTACTGTCAACACCACAGTCAGTCCCAACAGATCCCGTTACCTGAATCACACTGAGAAGTCTCTCAGGGCAACTTCCACTTTCCCGGGCTCACTTCCTTCTTCAGACATTAAAACCACGACCTAAGGAGAAGCAAATGACACCAAGTGACCCTTTTCTGCAAGAAAGCAGTGGTGTGCCATGGAAAAACTACACTGCCTCATTTCACAGCCCCAGCACGGTGCTGCTTCTGCCCTGGCTGCTGCTCCCGTTAACTGCAGATCAGGGGAGCCGGCACATCCCGGGTCTCCCGTTAATTACAAATCACTGCAGCCTGCACACCCGGATCCCCCGTTAACACCAAATCACTGCAGCCTGCACACCCGGATCCCCCGTTAACACCAAATCACTGCAGTCTGCACACCCGGATCCCCCGTTAACACCAAAGCAAGGGAGCCTGCACAGCCGGATCCCCGTTAACACCAAAGCAATGGAGCCTGCACATCGCGGGTCTCCCGTTAACGCCAAAGCAACGCAGCCTACACATTCCGGCTGCCTGCCAGCAGCTGTTCCGCGGCGGGGAGGAACACCGGAGCACGGCCAAACCAGCGGCCGTCCCCCTCAGCCCGGTGACCCGGCCCCGCTGGGCTCTCCCCCGCCCGGCCCCGCCGTTCCCCGCCGTACCTGAGCCGGTGCCGGGGCTGCCGCGGCTCCCGGGGCTCCAGGGGCGGCCGGGCCGCCTCAGCCGCCGCCGCGCTCCAACGGTCCCGGCCGCCGCCGCGCGGCACCCCGGCCAATCAGGGCCCACCTCCGCCGGGGGCGCGCGACCCCCCGCCAATCCGCGCCCTCCTGGCCCCGCCTTCTCGCGCCCCTCAGCCAATCGGCGGCCAGCGCCGCCTGGCGCGCTCCCGCCTCCGCCACAGCGCGCCCGCGCCGCGCGGCGCTCACCCCGGGGCGCGGCGGGACCGCGCAGGCGCAGCGCGAGCAGCCCAGGGGCGGCCCCGCCCCCGGCCCGCCCTGAGGGCTGGGGCCGCCCGCGGGGAGAGGGGCGGGCGGAGCGGCGGTCGGGGCTGCGCTGGCGGCTCCGTCAGCCGTGGGTGCCCTCCTAGCCATCCCTCAGCCATGGCTGTCCCTCAGCACCATCCCTCAGCACCGTGTCAGCCATGGGTCCCCTTACAGCCGTCTCTCAGTACTGCGTCAGCCATGGCTGTCCCTCAGCACCATCCGCTCAGCACCGTGTCAGCCAGCCATGGGTCCCCTCACAGCCATCCTTCAGCACCGTATCGGTCATGGCTGTCCCTCAGCACCATCCCTCAGCACCGTGTCAGCCATGGGTCCCCTCAGCACCATCCGCTCAGCACCGTGTCTGCCATGGGTCCCCTCACAGCTGTGAGCGACTGCCGTTCCCTCAGCATCCAGCCACAGCCATTGCTCAGCTCCATCCCCTCAACTCCCAGGGCTGGAGCTCCTCTGCCATGGAGCCAGGCTGGCAGAGCTGGGAATGTTCAGCCTGGAGAAAGCTCCAGGGAGATCCTGGAGCCCCTGGCAGGGCCTAAAGGGGCTCCAGGAGAGCTGCAGAGGGACTGGGGACAAGGCCTGGAGGGACAGGAGCCAGGGAATGGCTGCCAGTGCCACAGGGCAGGGCTGGATGGGATCTTGGGAATGGGGAATTGTGCCCTGGCAGGGTGGGCAGGCCCTGGCACAGGGTGCCCAGCCTGGATCCCTGGCAGTGCCCCAGGCCAGGCTGGACACTGGCACACCCTGGCACACTGGGAGGTGTCCCTGCCATGGCAGGGCTGGCACTGGGGGGGCTCTGAGCTCCCTTCCCACCCGACGCTGGGAGGGCAGCTCAGGCCCGTACGGGCTGTGCCCCTGTCCCTGCAGGAGTGTCCCCTGTGCCAGGGGAGGCTGTCACAGCTCCAGCCGTGTCCCACAGCTCCAGCCGTGTCCCACAGCTCCCCTGCCACATCCACAGCTGTGTTTCCAGTGAGGGCAGCCCCTGCTCCATGGCGTGACCATGCCTGTGGAGAACAGCATTCCCTGGGCATCGGGATGTCCCTGCTCGCCTTGCTGGCAGCAGCACCGACGCCGGCAGTGTTTCCTGAGCAGGATCCGGCAGGATGGGCTCTGTTCCAGGCTCTCTGTCGCCGTGCAAATGTCACAGCTCCTCCTGCACAGCGAGGAGAGGGAGAGGGAGAGGGAGAGGGAGAGGAACCACTCCCGGTTTGCACGATTGGGAGGATGTGCTTCGGCAGGGAATAGGAAATGAGAGGGGAAATTGCCGCTGGAGCCGCTGCTGTGGCGATGCTCGCTGCGAGCGGTGCCAGTGACGGCGCTCGGAATTCCGAATTTGTCCCGGCATTCCGGAGCCAAGCCCACGGGTGGCAGCGGGACCAAGTGAGGGAGGTGATTCCTGCTGGCTGCATTTCCACCCCGAAGGCAGCAGCAGCAGCAGCCAAAGCGGCATTTGGAAAAGGCGTCTGCCGGGGAGAAGTGCTGCAACCTGCAAAAACACCAGAGGGTGCCATGGCCTCAGTTATTTCTCTGTGCCTCTGACTCCGGGAGCTCGGGCTTCCCCCTCCTCTGCGGGCTGTGCACATCCTCCTTCTTCCCAAGGGTCCCAGGGGAATTCAGCCTGGCTAGAAAAAAAAAAAAAAAAAGGTTTTACTCACTGAACAACGAGACAGAGCCATTAATTAGTCCCACAGATTAAAAATGAGAATAAATTAAAGTCTAGTGATGCTGCCAAGATGCCACCTGAGGGCTGGGGTGGATTATTCCCACTGGCAGGTCTCCAACCCCTTCCATACTTAAAATACAGAATTGTTGATACTTTTAATTGATTCAGGGAAAAGAATCCCAAGCTCTTGCACGTTCCTCAGTGCTGCTGATTTTACTGAGTTGTTAAGCGCACTCAGAGTTTTCCTGTCAGAAATCTGGTGAGTTGGTTACACACCTGTTTGCCTGAATCCCTCCATTTTAAGGGTGATCAAGTTCCTGTCACTTCATACAGGTTTCTTCCTGTTTTTTTTTTTCCCCAAATCTACAGTTCCATGCTCCTCAAGTGTCTTGGGACCCCAAGTAGTGAGGGAACTGCAGAATTTATTAGGGCTAAGTGATAAACCAATGTTTTCCCCTTAAAATATGCCAAAAGAAAGATTAACAGATATCCAGAGGTTGTAAAGCCAGGCAAGTGGAGTTCCCTGTGGGAGGAAGGCAGAAGGAAATCCCTGCAAAGCCTCAGCAGGACCCAAGGCCATGGCCCCAGATGGTTTTGGTGAGCAGAAGATGGACCATGACAGGGAGCACATGTGTCCAGTGACAGGTGTTGGTTCCTTTGCCCACCCACCCACCCACCAGCACCCAAACCCGTGGGGAAGAAGGTGAAGAAGAAGGTGAAGAAGGTGAAGAAGAAGGACCAGCCTCTGCCCTAAAACCTCCATCTTGCCCCATACATATTACTACACTCTAAACACCCAAACTCTAAGTTTTCCACCCTGTGATATCACACACTTCTGTTCAAACTCCTCACCTGTAATCCCAGTGCTCTCAATCAATTCTGGAAGCTTCTCCACGGCCTCAGGTCAAATGCAGTGCTCTCTTGAGGGTCTGTGCCTTTCAGCACAGAAAGGCCAAAACTCTCAGCATCCAGGGTTCCAACCCTGAGGAACTACAGGATCCTGTGTTCAAAGAGGGCCTTGTGTGAGGAAGAGGAGCAGAATCCATGGCAGGACATGGGCCACAGGCCAGGATTTTGTCTGGTGCCATGTCCTGAGGGCACGGATATTCCAGTGCCAGCTTGGGAATGGGCTGTTGGCAGCAGCCCTGGATCCCCCTCTGAAACCCTAAGGTGGATTTTTATACATATATATATATAAAATATATATATATATCCATGAGTGTCCCCCATGGATTGCTCCTGGGCTGGTCTAAATGCCCAGGAATCTCCTCAGTGACCCGAGGGTGCCTTTGATGCACACCCCCAGTGATAGTGGAGCCCTGGAAAATGTTAAAAATAGTCTTTGAAAATATTGGGCTTTGTGTTTTCTCAGATCACTGCACCCGGGTAAGCAGTATGATAAAAGATATAATTGTTAGATGTGATGATTGTTTAGTAATTAAATATAATTATTTTATAACCATAAGAAGAATCATGAGGAACTATGTTGGAAATTTAAAGGGGGTTATGTTTAGCTGAAATCTGTGTATACAGTAGAACAATATAAGTTTAATAATTAACATGAAAGTTATGTAAGGATAGAGTATAAAACACGTCCACCTCGAATGTGTGGTCGGAATCAGATTTGGGTGGAACCACCCCGATTCCCAGAGCTCTTCAATACAAAGCACCGCATATAATCCCTGATGTGATCGTGTGTTTGTGACCACCAACAGCAGCACTTGGCTGATTCAGCGTGGCTGTCACGGCCTGTGACACACCTGGGCTGGCAGTGCCCGGGGGTCCCACAGGGTAAATCCTGTGTGCACGAGGCTCGAGGCAGCGCCCATCCCAGCAGGACAGGGGAATCCCAGCCCGTGGCAAGCAGGCCTGCAGGAAGCTGCAGCACACTCATTGCCCATGGCATCGCATCCCTGGCATCTGGCCTGAAAGAGCCCTCCAGAGGTGAAACCCTCAGCCCAGCTTTCCCACTCTAAAATCCAGAACCAGCATCAGAGAAGCCTGAACTGAAGTGACAGGAGACCAGTTTGGTTGAGTTTTGAACTGGGAGATGCAGCAGCACCACTGCGATAAGGAACAATTGTTTGGAGGTGCAGCAGCTCCAACGCTGCCATTTTATCTCACCCAGGCACCTTGGACAGCAAACAACCCCCAGGGCTGCTGCTCCCTCTCAGGGCTTTGCAGGAGGGCAGGAAGCCGGGAGGAAGAGGCCTGGGATGAAGGCAGGATCCCTCTGGACAGGGTCTCACCCTGCTCTTCTAAGCCTTCTGAGGTTTACATTTTTGTCATGGGGTTTCTCACACACTGTTTATTGCATTTCTTTCTGGAGGAGGAGAAATCTGATGGGCCGTTGGTTTGACCAGTGTCATTGGAGAGGTGGCAATTTCATCCTCCAATCCAGGGCCACTTTTGGCATTCTATTGATATCAAGGTCGAGAAATAAACCTCCCTTCTTTTTACCTTGGAGGTTCCAGCATGTGTGCAGCTTTATTTCGTGTATTATTGGGACAGACAGGGAGCCTGGCACGGGAGGGACAGCCCTTCACAGCCCCTGGGCTCACCTCTCAGTGCAGGGCTGCAATAGGAAGGATTCACTGATTGAGGAATGGAAAAAGATATTTGCCTTTACAAATAAATTTTAGGTTTGCTGATAAATGAAACTGGACATTGAAAGATGAAAGAAACAATGGGGAAGAAAAACCCTAAGTTCCATAAGAATTAAAAATGAAAAGGGAGGGTTATACATTAGAGGGAAAATCTCTGGTATCAGGCGTTTTGGGAAGTCTGAACCTCTCAAGTACCTCAGCAAATGGGGAAAGAGAGAAGGGAAATGTGGCTGGAAATTGGGATAAAAAGGAGGCTGCAACCTCCAAAAATTGGAGAGACCCCAGGGAAATGCCCCATGGCCTCTCCCTTTATTTGAATTAAGTAAAAGGACTCCTCTGTCTCCCTTTTGGACATGAACCTCTGGTGTTTGTGGATTGATTTTCCTGACAACATGACATGGAGCTGTGTCTGCTCTCAGTGCCCCCTCCCGATGGGAACCCACTCCAGTGCCAAGAGCGGCACAGATGGATCCAGCTCTGCAGGAAGATCTGCACCAACAGCCCTGCAGAGGAGGAAATCCCCTATTTGGAGTTCCCTGGACAGGTGGAGGGTGGGTGTCTGAATCCCCCACAGGGCGGCGTTGGTCAAAGGGTGGATTCCATGAGCTGGGAGCTCTTTTCCAGCCTGAATGATTCTGTGGAGAACCCCCCCATTTATCCCCACCCACCCTGGAGCACACCCAGGCGCTCTGGGGCTGGTTTGGAGCAGGGACTGCAGCAGCTTTGGCTCTGTGGGATGATCCTTGTGGGAAGGGTCCATCCCAGCTCCTGGATCATCCCAGGAAAGGAGGAAATCTGAACAATTTATGGCTCTCAAAGTGCTACAGCCTTCCCCAAACTCTCTGCTCTGGGCTTGTGCTTCCCTGCAGAGCTCCCACCCGCCCTCCCCCAGGCTCCTTTCCCTTGTTTTTGTGTCTTTAAACATTATTACATCTCAGATCCAACCAGCTCAAATACTTTTTAATACATTGAAAATGTAAAATAAAGCATATACGAAGTACATACAGTATATATATACACATATTTCAAATACTTAAAATTCTTATGTAAAATATGAATTTTTTTTTCTATATTATTTGTGTAAAAATACATTTTCAAATGCTGTCACCTCGATTTTGCTGTACAGACTCTCAAGCCCAATCGAAGTCCCTTTTAAAAAGGCAAAAGACAAAGGTTTAGGATTTTTGGAACTACGTTTACAGGCCTGTTGTCCACACAGGAATAGCCTCTGGGAAACAGTATTGGATTGCTTCTTTGTGAGAATTCCCATTTTTATTGCATTAACGGCAGGAACGGAGCCTTTTCAGTTGTGCTGCAGGAACCCCGCTGGCCTGGCCGAGAACTGCCCCCGGTACCCTGTCACCACCCAGAACCCCTCCTTTGCCTGCTCCTCTCAGATACTAAAATATATATTATTTAAAATATATTACTGTAAGCTCTCCGACTCGCTCTGCACGTCCAGCAAACGGAAGCGTTAAAAACCACCCAGGGCTGCTCGCTCCTGTCCCCTGTCCCCTGTCCCCTGTCCCCGTGCCACACGGCGGCGGCAGCGGCGCTCCGCCCACCCCTGAAATTACCTGCCATAATTAATTAATCAATCAATTACCTGCCATAATTAATCAATCAGCAAAGCGGGGCTGCCACGGCCCCGCCGCCTCCCACATCCCCGCTGTGGGAAACCCCAGCCCGGCCCTGCCCTCCGCACCTCGCGCGGCTCTCGGGAACCATCGCACGGAGCCTCCCTGGAGAGAAACCCCAAAGCCACTCCCGATCCACCCTCCCGCCCCGGAGGGTCTTTGCTGCGTCCCTCCTGAGATCCCTCCCGAGGATTCCTCCTGAGAGTCCCTCCCGAGCATCCCTCCCTTGGATCCCTCCTGAAGGTCCCTCCCGAGGATTCCTCCTGAGAGTCCCTCCCGAGGATTCCTCCTGAAGATCCCTCCCTTGGATCCCTCCTGAAGGTCCCTCCTGAGATCCCTCCTGAGGATTCCTCCTGAGGATTCCTCCTGAAGGTCCCTCCTGAGATCCCTCCTGAGGATTCCTCCTGAGGATTCCTCCTGAAGGTCCCTCCTGAGATCCCTCCTGAGAGTCCCTCCTGAAGGTCCCTCCTGAGGATTCCTCCCGAGGATCCCTCCCTTGGATCCCTCCTGAAGGTCCCTCCCGAAGATCCCTCCCTTGGATCCCTCCCAAGGTCCCTCCCGAGGATCCCTCCTGAAGATCCCTCCCAAGGTTCCCTCCCAAGGTTCTCTCCTGAGGATCCCTCCCAAGGTTCCCTCCCTTGGATCCCTCCTGAGGTTCCCTCCCTTGGATCCCTCCCTTGGATCCCTCCCAAGGTCCCTCCCGAGGATCCCTCCCTTGGATCCCTCCCAAGGTCCCTCCCGAGGATCCCTCCTGAAGGTCCCTCCCAAGGTTCCCTCCTGAAGTTCCCTCCCTTGGATCCCTCCCGAGGATCCCTCCTGAGGTTCCCTCCCTTGGATCCCTCCTGAAGGTCCCTCCCAATAACAACCTGACCAGGAACTGCTGCTCCAGCAGCTGTTTTGTGCAACCAAAAACAAAAGAAAAATAATTCCACCTCCCCAACCAGTGCAACTGCTTGGAACCTCCTCCTTCCTGTAAATTCCCGGAGGGAAAGTAAAATTCCACACCTAATTCCTTCCCTTGCTGCCCACCTGGCTCAAAACCTGAACCCCCAGAGCCGTGCTGGCACCTCCTGTGCCACAGCCTGTCCGCAGGGTTTGGGGCATTGGTCAGGCTCTAATTCCAGTTCTGTGTCCTGAGAAGGGAAACGGAAACCTCCTCCCTCGTCAGGTTCCTTTCCCTGCCACAAACACTCTGACATCAGGCTTTGGAAATCCTGGATTTTTGATGCCACCATTCCCTGCAGTGCCAATAAACTCATTCCTGGGGGACTGAAATCTAATGGTTTAAACTCTGTCACCACATCCCTTTGTTATAAAATCCCGTGTCACCACATCCCCTCAGCAGTGGGACAGGCTGGTGCCAGCCCAGGAACCCCAGAGGATTCCCCTTTCTGACAGCCATCATCCCACACCCAGCTGCAGCACACAAAACCTCACGGGCTTTGTCCCTGTTCCAGGGATTATTACACCCAGCCCCTCATCCCAAACAATTTCCTCACACCCAGTGCCCTCTGCTCACCCTCAGAGATGCTCCCTCCCCCAGGCTGCACCAGGAGCGTGCTCAGACCTCAGTGGGCACTGAGAAAATGGATTTCCTTAAAAAGAAACAGAAGAAAAGTAGCCCAAGCTAAGTGTTGATCCATGAAATGGAACTAAGGCACTGACAGGTGGAAACTCCCGAGCCACCAGCACCATCCTCCCCTGGCCAGTGCCAGCCTGGGGCCACCTCCATGTGCTGGGTCACCAGCCAGCCCCTCCTGGATGGCACAGCCAGATGGGCACATTCCCATGGGATGGCCCTGGGAATGGCAGCCCCTGCAGTGCCAGGGAATGGGCACAGCAAACCCATGCTCAGCAAGGGCAGCAGGGGAATGCAGCAGGAGGAACCAGCCGGGCAGGGATGGTTTGGGAAGCTCTGAAGAGCCTTTCCAGTGGCAGCTGCAGCAGCTGAATGCCTGTGAGTGCTCAGGGTCACAGCTCCCTCCTCATCCTCTGCTTCCCCCTCTCCAGCAGCCTGGAAAATCAGCCTGAGAGGAGCCAAGGAGAGACCAGAACTGACCTGAGTGTGCAGAGAAACCTCTCACTCCCCTCTGAGAACTCTCCTCTGTCAGCTGCACGTTGGCCTCTGCCGGGCTGTCCCAGCCAGGAATGGAAGTGTCTGTCCAGGACTACCGAGGGAGGAGAGGACAGGTCCTGCTCTCAGCTCCAAACCAGCCCACACTGCCTCCTCCCTCCCCAGGTTTACAAAAATGCAGGATTTCCTCTTCCAAGCAAGAGCTGGAAGTGGGAAACAGCAGGAAGTGGCACAGGCAGGGGATTCTTGGGTTCCCCCCCCCACCACCACCACGGGTGGGAGATGCTTGTGGGGCCAATTTTGTGCAGTGTTTTAGATTTAAAGAATGGAGTTAATTTCTAATCCCTAAATGCTCCTCCCCACGGGATCCTGAGCAGCGATGGGGAATCACGTCGGGAGGGGTCACTGCTCTGCAGGGAATTTCAGCTGGCAGAACCCAGAGCAGGTGATGCTGCAGCTCCTGCTGCTCCAGGGGCAGCTGCACTCCCCAGGCAGGGAGGGAATCCCTGCTACCACGGGACTGAATCTCCCTTTGCCTCGTCATCACCAACTAAACCACAGAGTCATGGAATGTCCTGTGCTGGAATGGCCCCACAGGAACCATGCAGTCCAACTCCTGACCCTGCACAGACACCCCAACAATCCCACCCTGTGCCTGAGAGCCTTGGCAAAGGCTCCTGGAGCTCTGGCAGCCTTGGGCACCTCTTGTTCCTTGGAAAAGCACCCAGGAATTATTTCTGCTCCTCACCACCAGTGCCGGGCTCCCGGGGAGAAGGGGAGGGGAGCAGTAGTACAAAGGAGAGGGGAAGGGAAGGCTGAGCACCCCTGCACCACTCAGCTGCCCCACTGCTGGGGGAATATTGCTTCAGCTTAAAAAGGCCTTTGGATTAAAAGTGAATTCAGTGCTTCTCCATCAAAAACATACACAGCTCTGTTCCCTGACCAGGATGCAGCAAGGCCCCCACCCGCCCCGGGAGGGGAACAGCCCTGGGTGATTTGTGCTCCATCAGCACCCTCAGCTCCCAGGAACGCGGGGCCACTGTGCTTTGACTTCCCTCAGTGCAAGTGAAGGAAGCCAGGAACTGTCAGGGAGCACAGGTGCCACCAGCCTTGTCCCCAGTGAGCCCTCCCTCAGCTGGGCCCCAGCTGAGCTGAGCTCAGCCCAATTTGGTATTTCAAACACAAAGAGCCACCCAAGGAGGCCCAGGCAGACTCTCAATTGCCTTCCCCCACACCCAGGAAATAGAAAATCTTGGATAGAAATTGGAGATGTCTGACCATGGGGGTGTTTGGATGAGAACAAAACTCTTCCCAGAGCATGGCAGGACCCAGGGTGACACTTTGTGCCCATCACCTGCCCCTGTGTCCCAAGAGCAGATGGCTCTGGGCTGGGGGATGGCAGCTCCAGCGCCTGGGAATGCCCAGGAGAGCAGATTCCTGACAGCCCTGGGAATGCCCAGGAGAGCAGATTCCTGCCAGCCCTGGGAATGCCCAGGAGAGCAGGTTCCTGATAACCCTGGGAATGCCCAGGAGAGCAGGTTCCTGCCAGCCCTGGGAATGCCCAGGAGAGCAGGTTCCTGATAACCCTGGGAATGCCCAGGAGAGCAGGTTCCTGATAACCCTGGGAATGCCCAGGAGAGCAGGTTCCTGATAACCCTGGGAATGCCCAGGAGAGCAGGTTCCTGCCAGCCCTGGGAATGCCCAGGAGAGCAGGTTCCTGCCAGCCCTGTCTGGCCA
The DNA here is from genome assembly GCF_037042795.1 of Molothrus aeneus. Lineage (NCBI taxonomy): Eukaryota > Metazoa > Chordata > Aves > Passeriformes > Icteridae > Molothrus > Molothrus aeneus. The sequence goes on along the minus strand of NC_089648.1, from coordinate 112,949,263 downwards.
GGCACAGCTCTGGTCACTGCCATGGCCAGCCCAGTTCCCTGCAGTTCCAGCAGCAGCACACCCGGACACCTGGGATACTCCAGCTGGGATACTGGGAGAGGGGATCTGCAAACCAGGAACACCAGCCTGCACTGCACAGCCCAGGGGCCTCTGGAACAGAGGGAAAGGCATCAGGGCTGCCTCTCAGTTCCCAGGGATGTGAACTGGGAGCAGCCAAGGGAGCCTGCTCAGGGCTCCTGCCTCAGTCCCCACCACCACACACGGCTGGACTCGGATTATCCCGTTCCCTGTGCCAGCAGAAAACCAACAATGGGCTGTGGGCTGGATCTCCCCAGGGAGAGCAGAGCTCAGCAAACGTGCTCAGAGCAGGCTGGGGTAACTGGAACTGCAGTACAAGTCAAACACTATCTCCTAAAAGATTGAAAAAATATCTTTAAACAAAATAATGTGGCATATTTACATAATTCCTTAAGTGCAAACTCTTGTCACAATTCACGTAGTCGAGCGCGATTTCGACTCCCTGTACAAGAAGGTGCTCTTTCGTTAATGAAAGAAGGACTCTAGCTCTGGATTCCTGATTCAGTAACGCGTCTCTTGTGCAAGGCAGTAAAATTCCTGTTTCTTCCCAAGATTCTCCCGACGGCGGCCCCCAGAGGGAGCCGTGCTGCTCCCCGTTACCGCACCACGAGGCAGGAGACGCAGAGCTTGGAGGGGCCGATGCAGTCGTCATGGCAGAAGGCACCGCAGCCCTTGCACATGATCATGGCTTTCAACCTGCAGTAACATTTGGAAGGGGGATCCTCCACGGCGCCGTCCTCGGCGAACGCCTGCACCGGGAGGCTCTGCCCGTGGCCGCCAGAGTTCACGGCCTGCCCGGCGGGGATGGTGGTGACGGTCACCGAGAAGGACATGACGTTGCCCATGGAGCTGGCCAGCTGCTTGCACTCGCTCATCAGCGAGCCCTGGCCCACGTCGGGCGAGGTGGAGACGTTGATGGTGCCGCTGTAGCTCCCGGGCAGCTTCGGGGGGTGCGGGGCAGGGAGCAGCGGGGGCTGTGCCGGGTCTGGCGATGGGGTGGGGGGCCCGAAGAGCTCCGCGCCACCGTGGCCCCTGCCCCTCATGGCGTGGGCCATCTGCTCCTGCGCTGCCTGCAGCAGGTCCCGGGCCAGCGCGGTGCCATCCAATGCTGGCACCTTCTCCTTGGCGGCCTTGGCCCCCAGGGCGCCGGGCTCTGCAGGGCCGGTGCCGTGTGAGCCCTGCTCCTTCTCCCCCTGCCCTGCCCGTGGCTCCTCTTTGACGCTGCTGCGCTCCCGTTCATCCCCGGAGCTCTCGTCGTCCGCGTCCTCCTCGCTGCTGCTGCTGCTGCTGCCGCTGCTGCCCTGGCCGCCCGCGTCCTCGCCCTCGCCGAGCTCTGCCCTGGCGCCCTCGGCGGGGCTGCTCAGCCCCAGGCGGGGCTCGGCGTTCAGGGAGGAGCCTCTCCTCAAACTCTCCGAGCCGCGGCCGTAGGTGGAGATGTTGAGCAGGTAGTGCCCGGACATGGCAGGCTTGGACGTCCTCCTGCCCGTGAAGCCCAGCATGAATCTCTGGCTGGTGGAGCTGTTTTCCACCGGGAAACCTGAGTGCGGGAGGTTCAGCTGCGAGGGCTGAAGGACGGGCAGCACGTTCTGCCTCTGCACCCTCTTGATCAGAGTCTGCAGGATCTGCTCCTGGGTGGATTTGCTCAGCCCCTCGTGGTGCTGCTCAGGCCCGGGCTCCTTTCCCGAGGGGAGCGGGAAGGTCCTTGGAATGTGAGGCAGGGGCCTGTTCTGGCAGAAGATCTTCCCGAGCTGCTGCGGGGGCACACCCGATGCTCTGTCCCCTGCCGCCCCCTTCTCTTCCTGAGGAGCCACCGGGACAGTTTTCATCTCTGCTTTGGTCAGCGCCTTGGGCAGGATCTGCTCCAGAGGGACGCTCTTGCCCTGGAGCAGCTGGGTGACCAAAGGGTTGTTGGCAGGAATGCTGGAGCTCGCTCGGGGAGGAGATTTAAGGCTGGCTGCTACTGAGGAGCTGCTGGAGGGTGGGACGGCTGCACTCACAGCCCCAGCCTGGGCTCCGGGGCCCGCGGGTGGCAGGGGGGACACCAGAGGGGAAGGAGATTTGCCTTTGGGAAGGTCACAGCCGGTCCCCGCCGAGGGCCCGCTCCCGCTCCCGGCCGCCGGAGCCCCCCGGGCCGGGGCAGGAGGGGCCGCGCCGGGGGTGCCCGGGGGGCCGGGGGTGCCCGTGCCCCGCGGGGGGCTCGGCGTGGCCCCAGCACCGTTCCCTAGCGCCGGGGCTGCCGCGGGGGCCCCTCCTGGCTGTAGTTGTGCTCCAGGAGGATGGCGAGCAGCTCCCGGCTCCGCCTGGCCCTCCACCTGGGAACGGGGCCCTGGGCCATGGGGAAGAAACCTTCTCGGACCTCCCCCGCTTCCAGCTCCTGCCAGTTCCAGCGCCTTCGCTCCAGCTGCGCCTTGGGCGGCTCCGCCGGCGTCTCTCCCGTCTCCCCCCCTGCCCGGGGGTCTCCCCCCGCCCGGGCCGGGCCCTGGCACGGCTCCCCCGGCCGAGGCGGCGGCGGCGGCGGCGGCCGCTGCCCTCTGAGCCTTGGCCTGCTGGGCTCTTGCCTTGATGTCGGCCAAGGTCCTGGCCCCTGTCCTGCCAGGACTGCTGAGGGACAGGGGGAAGCACGCCCTGGGAGAGACCTGGCCCGCAGGAAATGGCATCGGGGAGATTCTGGACACGGGAATCTGCAAGAGAGCAGGAGAAAAGCACAGCTGAGACACGGGGAACACCCGAGCCACAGGCTGGTGTTTGCACTTTGGTCTGAGAGAAATCGTGGTGGTGGTGGTGGAGGTGGTGGAGAAATCCCTTTGGAGAAACCTCTCCTGTCCCTGCCTTGAGACAAGAAACACATCTGACCCTGGGATGCCTCCCAGGCAGTTTTGGGCTGCCGCAAACCCCGTGGCTCTGGGTGGTGTCACAGACACATTGTTATGAAAAACCCTTTCCTTAGGATTTTTCCTCCTGACAAGCCCAGAGGCCTCAGGAACAAAATGTAACCAATGGTTATCTGCTGCTGTGGAATGCAACAAGTGCATCTGGGATTGGTCTCATGTGGTTGTTTCTAATTAATGGCCAATCACAGCCCAGCTGTCTTGGACTGTCTGGTCAGTCACAAGATTTTATTATCATTCCATTCTTTGCCTTTCCTTTCAAGCCTTCTGATGAAATCCTTTCTTCTATTCTTTTGGTATAGTTTTAATATATAATTTACTTTTAATATCACATATATATCATAAAATAATAAATCAAGCCTTCTGAAGCATGGAGTCAGATCCTTGTCCCTTCCCTCTTCCTGGGACCCCTGTAAACACCACCACAGAGTGGAGCTCATCCCTTGTGCCACCCAAGAGCCCCCAGGCTCCCTTCCTGAAGGGCTGATCCAGCCCCTGCCCTGTCAGCCCCTGTTCCACATTATTCAGATGTATTTTCAGATGTAATTTTGTATTCAGATGTCCTTTGAAAGGTGTCACCACCCTGCTGGACTCAGACTTGCTCTTCCCCCCTGCTCACCTATCACTTGTCTCCTTAGTGCCTTTGTACAAAGCCATAAAAATCCCCTGAGCTGCAGAAAAAACACCAATAATTTACTCTTTCCTTACAACATTTTCCCCAATGCTCCAGCTGACTTTCCCCATGTTTGCTCTTCCCATCATATGTGCTGAGCCCTGCACTGAGCCTGGTGCTGTTCCCCCTGCAGAGATCTCAGGGAGTTCATTTGAGGTTACTTTTATTTTCCATATCCATAAAATCCTCACTGGATCCCACTGAGCTCTGATCAACCACTTCACCCCTTCATTTTTGGGGGATGACACGTCTTGGGGACATGTCTATCCCCATTTTCCCCTGCTTTGCAAGGGAATCTATTCACAATCACCTTCAACTCGCTCTGCTGCTAAATGAAATCCCACTTTACTGCCCTGGCAGGCCAGCCCTCATTCCTGCATGGTATTCCAGACCTCTTTTGTGGACAGCTCCCCCAGTTCTGTGTCACTGACAGTTCCATTGATGCTTCCCTGCCTTGGTGCTGTTCTTATTAACGTGGTGACAATGATGAGCTGCTTTTGAAGTTTTGAGTTTGAGGTCTTTTAGTAGAGAAGGATATGAACAGGGCAGCAGAATTCCTGGGACACACACACAGGACTACAGGAATTCAGCTTCTGCCTCAGGGCCTGGAGCAGCAGGGTCAGCAGCATCTGCCTGCTCCTGAGCTGGCTCTCAAAGTGCTCCTGTCCTGCTGCCTCCCCGTGCCCATCCCAGCAGGAGCCAATTCCCTCCCTCCTTCCCCAGCTGGGTTCTGGCAAAGGCTCAGCAGCCAGAGGGCCTCTGCTCCCGAGATGTTCCCCAAAATTCTCCTTCCCTGCTCCTGCCCTGGCTCTGGAGCCCCACAAACCAGACTGCAGTGCTGCCAGGCGCTCTGCCTTTCACCCCAGTGTCTGAGCTGGCTGCAGGGGAGCCTGGATGGCCCCGTGGCCCTGGGTGTCCCCAGCTGCCAGGCTCCTGCCCCTCTTTGTCATCATGGTCCTCAGGCAGAGCTCTCCCTGTCTGCAGCCTGGCACAGCAGGGGCTGTGACAGGGATGGGCTGGGCTCTGAGGGCCCTTCCACCCCCCTGAACCCACAGTTTGGGGCTCAGTGCCCCGGGGGAGCCCCTGGGGGAGGCCTGGCTGTGGCTCTGTCCGTGCTGGGCTCACCTTGAGCGGGGGCACCCGGGGCACCGCCGGCCCCGTGCCGGGAAAGGGCTGCCTGCGAAAGGCCTGCTGCTGCTGCTGCTGCTGCTGGCAGGGCTCAGCCACACGGGGCTTCTTCTCAGGGCTGCCTGGAGCTTCCTCCCTGCTCTCCAGCTTCCTCTTGTGGGCCTCCACCCCGACCTCCATGGCCTCGCTCCCAGGGGGCTTCTTCTCCTTCTCCTTCTCCTTCTCCTTCTCCTTCTCCTTCTCCTTCTCCTTCTCCTCCTCCTCCTTCTCCGCCGTGGCTGCCGCGGGGCTCTGTGCCTTCGCCGCTGCCCCGCCCGCCTCGGGGCTCTTTGGTTTGCTTGGGGCACCCAGAGATTCCTTCCCTGGCACCTCCTTGGCCACCCCAGGCTTCCTCTGCTCCTCTGCCCCGTGGCTGGTGGTGCTGGGGGGTTTCTGGGGCAGGGTTTCCCTCTCCCGGCCAGGCCCCGGCCGCTCGCCGGCTCTCGGCGCTCGCTGCTCCGGGCACACCTCGCTGGGCTTGGCTGCCTTGGGCTGTGGCTCCTCTCTGCCCTCCTCTGCTGCCTTCCTGCCGCCTGCTGGGGCTGCCTGGGGCTCCGCGGGGGACGTGGACGTGCTCTGCTCCCGGCGTGGGGCCGGGGGGCTGCGGGGCCGGCCGGGCTCTGCCGCCTCGGGCTGTGCTGTCAGGCGCCGCGACTCCTCGGGGCTCAGCCCAGAACTGCCAAGGAAAACAGAGACCTGGCTTTGTAAAACACCCCTGCAAAAGCATCCCATCCTTGGGAAAGGGAGGCAGGATTCTCTAAACAAACTCCCTAAAGAAATGTCTCGCACGCCCAATTCTGTGCCACGCTCAGTGAGAACCTTCCCTACTGATAATGCTTCCACAGGAAACAGAAATCAGCACCAGAGATTAAAACCAGCTAAATGCAATACATGGAACACTGGCTAGCTCCAGACACCAGTTTTCCAGGCTGCAAACCCAAAGGGTTTGGCCAACAGTGAGTATTTCCCTGTAGGAGCCCCCTGCAGCTCACACGGTGACACTGGCAGGAGGGGTCACTGAGGAGGAAAGGTCCCACCACCCCTTCAGGAGGAACATGGGATCTAATTCCCACAGTGATGTCTGGGAAAAGTTTCTCCTTGTGGATTAGCTTCATCCATCCCTCTTAGTGATTTGCCAAATTGGATTTTTTTCCCCAAACATATGCCTGTGAAGGTCTGGTGAATCTGTGGATTGGTTCCCAGACAAGTTCTCAGGAGCTGAGGGGAGCTGAGCTCCTGCACATGTCCCCTCCATGCTGTCCCCTGTCCCCCCCATGCCCAGGGCTGGGGCTGTTGTCACCTTCCCAGGAGCACAGACCTGGCTCAGGTGGCTGATGAAGCTCCTGCTGAGCTGCACTCCCAGCCTGGTGTATCCCTGTAGTTGTTCCTACAGCCTGTAGGGACACCCACAGCATCCCAAGCACACCAAGGAATGCCAGGGATACCCCCAAGGCTCTGGAGGGTTAAAACACCCAGGATGGATGGGAGGCACAGTGGCTGGCAGGGTGAGGACAAGCCCAGACCTGGCCCAGTGCAGGGTTAGAAGCTCCTGGTCAGTTATTTACACCTGTGTGCTCCTTCCGAGGTCTCTCAGCAACTCAGAAACCTCCAAATCCTCCCTGGAACCCCAAAGGATGGGAAACCCCTGAAGCAAGAGGAGGCAGAGAATAAAAGCTTGGCAGATTTGGGGGTTTAACCAGGTGCTGTGGGGTTGGGGATGTGGGAATGCAGGTCCTGACCCTGGGGTGGGACACACTCGGCCACCCCAGCTCCAGGAGAGCCATGGGGGTGGCTCCAAGCAAGGAGGGGAAGAGGAGAGACATCCCAGGACACCCTGCAGTGGATAAAGGGTGACAAACCTCCCACCTGAGCTGGATCCTGCTGGCATTTCCTGGAGCCAGCAGAAGCCAGGAACCTCCCTCAGGCTCCAGGGAACCCGATGTCCATGGGGGGACACCCAGAACCCAGCTGAGCTCTCACCTCTGCCCGTAGTAGCTCTCAAAGAAGTGCTCCTTCCACAGCTCCACCTTCTTCTCCTTCTCGATCTCCTGCCGGATCCGGAGCTGCATTTCTGGGGTGAACTCTCCTGGGGATGCAGAGGGGATTTCTGAGCCAGGGAAGGGCTGGGAAGGGGGCACAGGGGCCAGGAAGGGCTGGGTAATGGGCACAGGGGCCAGGAAGGGCTGGGTAAGGGACACAGGGGCCAGGAAGGGCTGGGTAAGGGGCACAGGGGCCAGGAAGGGCTGGGTAAGGGACACAGGGGCCAGGGAAGGGCTGGGTAAGGGACACAGGGGCCAGGAAGGGCTGGCCAAGGGGGCTCAGCCCCAGGTGGGTGTCCCAGGAGCCCTGACAGCCCAGGCTGCTGCTCCAGTGGAATGGAGCAGTCCAGGGAACAGAGCTGGGCAGGGAATGGAGCCCCAGGAGGGGCTGAGGGAGCTGGGCAGGGAATGGAGCCCCAGCAGGGGCTGAGGGAGCTGGGCAGGGAATGGAGCCCCAGCAGGGGCTGAGGGAGCTGGGCAGGGAATGGAGCCCCAGCAGGGGCTGAGGGAGCTGGGCAGGGAATGGAGCCCCAGCAGGGGCTGAGGGAGCTGGGCAGGGGCTCAGCCTGGAGCAAAGGAGGCTCAGGGGGCCCTTGTGGCTCTGCACAAGTCCCTGCCAGGAGGGCACAGCCAGGGGGGGTCGGGCTCTGCTCCCAGGGAACAGGGACAGGAGCAGAGGGAATGGCCTGGTCAGACTTGGAAGGGCCTCACCACCCTCCCAGGGAAGAATTTCCCCCAATTTCCCATCCAAACACCCAAAGGGATGGCTCAAAGCACTGAGCACCCCATGCCCTGCTCTGGAACAGAATTTCCCTTCTCTGCCCTGCAGCAGTGCCTGTGTTTAGGGGCCACAACCCCAGAGTGCCCCAGCTCTACTGTCAGTTCAGATTTTAAACATTTCCCTTTCTTTTCTCATCTCTTCCAGAGTTTTGCTCTGTCAGTTCAACACAGAACTCCCCCTGCAGCCCCCTCCAACCCTGAGCCCCCCAGATATGAGCAGTGAGAGTCCCTGCAGAGCTGCAGCTTCTCCAGGAGCACCCTGCAGGCTCCCCCAGCCCCTCCCAGCTGATCCTGGGGCTCCCCCAGCCCCTCCCAGCTGATCCTGGGGCTCCCCCAGCCCCTGCCTGGCTGATCCTGGGGCTCCCCCAGCCCTTCCCCAGCTGATCCTGGGGCTCCCCCAGCCCTTCCCAGTTGATCCTGGGGCTCCCCCAGCCTTTCCTCAGCTGATCCTGGGGCTCCCCCAGCCCCTCCCAGCTGATCCTGGGGCTCCCCCAGCCTTTCCTCAGCTGATCCTGGGGCTCCCCCAGCCCCTCCCTGGCTGATCCTGGGGCTCCCCCAGCCCCTGCCTGGCTGATCCTGGGGCTCCCCCAGCCCCTGCCTGGCTGATCCTGGGGCTCCCCCAGCCCCTCCCTGGCTGATCCTGAGGCTCCCCCAGCCCCTCCCAGCTGATCCTGAGGCTCCCCCAGCCCCTCCCTGGCTGATCCTGGGGCTCCCCCAGCCCCTCCCAGCTGATCCTGGGGCTCCCCCAGCCTTTCCTCAGCTGATCCTGGGGCTCTCCCAGCCTCTCCTCAGCTCTGGTCCTGGGGTTCCCCCAGTCCCTGCCCAGTTGGGGGGTCCTGGGCAGGCTTTACCTTCTGACAGCCTCTCCTTCCAGCCCTGTGCAGCCGAGGTGAAGAACTCGTTGTTGAGCGCGGAGCTGCTGAGCTTCATCAGCCCATCAGGGCCCACCTGGGGACACAGAGCGTGGTCACCAGCTGGTCACCTGCTGGTCACAGCCTGGCCACCTGCTGGCCACCTGCTGGCCACTGCCCTGGTCACAGCCCTGGTCACAACCTGGTCACCTGCTGGCCACAGCCTGATGTCACCTGCTGGCCACCTGCTGGCCACAGCCCTGGCCACCTGCTGGCCACAGCTGGATCAGGGCAGCAGCTTTTGTGTCCAGCCCTGTGGGGACCAGGGTTTTGTCACACAGCTGGACAAAGCAGAGCCTCAGAGGGGCACACTGAAATCATGGTGCTGTTTCTCCCAACAATTCTGGAGGATTTGGGAACACTCCCACTGTCCCAGGCTGCTCCCAGCCCAGTGTTCAGCCTGGCCTTGGGCACTGCCAGGGATCCAGGCTGGGCACCCTGTGCCAGGGCCTGCCCACCCTGCCAGGGCACAATTCCTCATTGCCAAGATCCCACCCAGCCCTGCCCTGTGGCACTGGGAGCCATTCCCTGGCTCCTGTCCCTGCAGGCCTTGTCCCCAGTCCCTCTGCAGCTCTCCTGGAAAGGTCCTGAACAATGACAATTATTATTATTATTATTATTATTATTATTATTATTATTATTATTATTATTATTATTATTATTATTATTATTATTATTATTATAATTATGTGACCATGAGGTCACCCAAAGGTAGATTGGCTCTCCCTGCCCCTGTGCCCCTCTGCCCACAGGTGCCACAACAGGATCAGGATCTCCACCTGGCATCCCTCCCTGCCTGCCCCAGAGCCCTGCAGGGCAGGACAGCCCAGGTGAGTGTGTACCAGCCCAGGTGAGTGCTGCACCTGTGTGGGACAGCCCAGGTGAGTTCTGTACCTGGGGGGACAGCCCAGGTGAGTTCTGTACCTGTGTAGGACAGCCCAGGTGAGTTCTGTACCTGGGGGGACAGCCCAGGTGAGTTCTGTACCTGTGTAGGACAGCCCAGGTGAGTTCTGTACCTGGCACAGCCCCGCCCAGGTGAGTTGTGTACCTTGGCAGCCCAGCCCAGGTGAGTGCTGTACCTGGTGCAGCCCAGGTGAGTGCTGTACCTTGGCAGCCCCGCCCAGGTGAGTGCTGTACCTTGGCAGCCCAGCCCAGGTGGCCATACCTGTCTGTCCACATCAGGCAGCAGCAGCAGCAGGCGCTGCTGGCCCTCAGGAGGCAGCAGGCTGAAGGTGTGTTTGTTGATCAGGGCCCTCAGGTTGGTGTTCACCAGGATGGAGTCCGGCGTCTCCACATCGATCTCGGCACAGCGCGCTCTCTTCAGCTGCCCTGGGGGAGCACAACACACCTGGTCAGCATCACTGCCCTGTCCTGGGGGAGCACAACACACCTGGTCAGCATCACTGCCCTGTTCTGTTCTAGGGCAGCACAACACACCTGGTCAGCATCACTGCCCTGTCCTGGGGGAGCACAACACACCTGGTCAGCATCACTGCCCTGTTCTGTCCTGGGGGAGCACAACACACCTGGTCAGCATCACTGCCCTGTTCTGTCCTGGGGGAGCACAACACACCTGGTCAGCATCACTGCCCTGTTCTGTTCTAGAGCAGCACAACACACCTGGTCAGCATCACTGCCCTGTTCTGTTCTAGGGCAGCACAACACACCTGGTCAGCATCACTGCCCTGTTCTAGAGCAGCACAACACACCTGGTCAGCATCACTGCCCTGTTCTGTTCTAGGGCAGCACAACACACCTGGTCAGCATCACTGCCCTGTTCTGTTCTAGGGCAGCACAACACACCTGGTCAGCATCACTGCCCTGCTCTGCCCTGGGGGAGCACAACACACCTGGTCAGCATCACTGCCCTGTTCTAGAGCAGCACAACACACCTGGTCAGCATCACTGCCCTGTTCTGTTCTAGGGCAGCACAACACACCTGGTCAGCATCACTGCCCTGTTCTAGAGCAGCACAACACACCTGGTCAGCATCACTGCCCTGTTCTAGGGCAGCACAACACACCTGGTCAGCATCACTGCCCTGTTCTAGAGCAGCACAACACACCTGGTCAGCATCACTGCCCTGTTCTGTTCTAGGGCAGCACAACACACCTGGTCAGCATCACTGCCCTGTTCTAGAGCAGCACAACACACCTGGTCAGCATCACTGCCCTGTTCTGTTCTAGGGCAGCACAACACACCTGGTCAGCCCTGGGCACAGGGCCGTCACCATGGGAGCTGTCCTGGTGCTCCCTGGGCCTCTGCACACAGGTGAAATGATCTGTCACATGGGGATTTCCCTGATGCCTCAGGTGGGAGACCTCATGAGAGGGCATCCATTTGTTTGGGACCATTTGGGTTCATCTTGGGTGCAGCCCTGGCTGGGCTCTTGTGCTGCCCAAGGTGGATCCATGCAGGAGATCCTTTCAATAAATCCCTGCTTTATTCTTTAGCTTTTCTATTTTTCACATTCTGTGCTGCTTTAGTGTGGGGTCTGGATTTCATATCAGGGGATGCTGAGCTCTGTGCACAGAGCAGGGAGACAAAACAATTCCTGCTCCAGCTGGGCACCAAGGACAAATGATCCAAATCTCAGCCCCAAGAGCATCAACAATGTGGAATGAAGAGAGAAAAACAAGCAGGGTGGGACTGCAGGGGCTAAAGCTGGAATGGGACAATGAACTGCAAGGTGCAAATGGAGCAGAACTGATCACAGTGACAGAGCCCATGCCCAGTCGGGCATTTTGGGACCATTTGGGTTCATCTTGGGTTCATTTTGGGACCATTTTGGTTCATTTTGGGACCATTTGGGTTCATCTTGGGTGCAGCCCTGGCTGGGCTCTTGTGCTGCCCAAGGTGGATCCATGCAGGAGATCCTTTCAATAAATCCCTGCTTTATTCTGTAGCTCTGGCCAGCCTCTGCTCCAGCTCAGCCTGCTCAAGGCATCACCCCAAACACAACCCCATGAGGGTCTGGTGAATCTGTGGATTGGTTCCCCAGACAAGTTCTCAGGAGCTGGGGGGAGCTGAGCTCTTGCACGAGTCCCTTCCCTGCTGTCCCCTGTCCCCCCCATGCCCAGGACTGGGGCTGTTGTCACCTTCCCACAGGCACAGACCTGGCTCAGCAAGCTCTGGACTAAACAGGCTAAACCAGCCCAACCCCTTCATCTAAATCTGAAAGTGATTTCTACCTCAGGAGAATTCTCTAACACCATCAGAGCTGGGAGATCCAGGCTCAGAACTCTCCATCCCCCCTCAGCCCACCTCCCTTGGCACCCTGGCTTCTCAGGAGGGTTCCTACAGCTCCTTTTGGCCACAGCAATCATCCAAAAGTCCCCAGTTAAAGCCAATTTGCTGCTGGAGATTTCTTTTGGACTCTGCTGCTCTGTGCAAGTGCCTGTTCTGCACAGTGACAGAGAGCTCAGAGTGAGGGAACAGCTGGAGCTGGGCCAGGGGCATTTGGGATGGACCTCAGGAAAGGATCTTGCCCAGAGGCTGCTGGGCACTGCCCCAGGGAATGGGCACATCCCTAATCCTGGGAATGGGCACATCCCTAATCCTGGGAATGGGCACATCCCCAACCCTGGGAATGGGCACATCCCCAACCCTGGGAATGGGCACATCCCTAATCCTGGGAATGGGCACATCCCAAACCCTGGGAATGGGCACATCCCTAATCCTGGGAATGGGCACATCCCTAATCCTGGGAGTGGGCACATCCCCAATCCTGGGAATGGGCACATCCCCAGCCCTGGGAATGGGCACATCCCAAACCCTGGGAATGGGCTCATCACAAACCCTGGGAATGGGCACATCCCCAGCCCTGGGAATGGGCACATCCCCAGCCCTGGGAATGGGCACATCACAAACCCTGGGAATGGGCACATCCCTAATCCTGGGAATGGGCACATCACAAACCCTGGGAATGGGCACATCCCTAATCCTGGGAATGGGCACATCCCTAATCCTGGGAATGGGCACATCCCCAGCGCTGGGAATGGGCACATCACAAACCCTGGGAATGGGCACATCCCAAACTCTGGGAATGGGCACATCCCTAATCCTGGGAATGGGCACATCCCAAACCCTGGGAATGGGCACATCCCAAACCCTGGGAATGGGCACATACCCAACCCTGGGAATGGGCACATCCCTAATCCTGGGAATGGGCACATCCCTAATCCTGGGAATGGGCACATCCCAAACCCTGGGAATGGGCACATCCCAAACCCTGGGAATGGGCACATACCCAACCCTGGGAATGGGCACATCCCTAATCCTGGGAATGGGCACATCCCCAACCATGGGAATGGGCACATCCCAAACCCTGGGAATGGGCACATCCCTAATCCTGGGAATGGGCACATCCCCAGCCCTGGGAATGGGCACATCCCCAATCCTGGGAATGGGCACATCCCTAATCCTGGGAATGGGCACATCACAAACCCTGGGAATGGGCACATCCCTAATCCTGGGAATGGGCACATCCCTAATCCTGGGAATGGGCACATCCCAAACCCTGGGAATGGGCACATCCCTAATCCTGGGAATGGGCACATCCCTAATCCTGGGAATGGGTACATCCCCAACCCTGGGAATGGGCACATCCCTAATCTTGGGAATGGGCACATCCCTAATCCTGGGAATGGGCACATCCCTAATCTTGGGAATGGGCACATCCCCAGCCCTGGGAATGGGCACATCCCCAGCCCTGGGAATGGGCACATCCCTAATCCTGGGAATGGGCACATCCCCAACCCTGGGAATGGGCACATCCCAAACCCTGGGAATGGGCACATCACAAACCCTGGGAATGGGCACATCCCTAATCCTGGGAATGGGCACATCCCCAATCCTGGGAATGGGCACATCCCCAACCCTGGGAATGGGCACATCATAAACCCTGGGAATGGGCACATCCCCAACCCTGGGAATGGGCACATCACAAACCCTGGGAATGGGCACATCCCTAATCCTGGGAATGGGCACATCCCTAACCCTGGGAATGGGCACATCCCTAATCCTGGGAATGGGCACATCCCTAATCCTGGGAATGGGCACATCCCAAACCCTGGGAATGGGCACACCCCTAATCCTGGGAATGGGCACATCCCCAACCCTGGGAATGGGCACATCCCAAACCCTGGGAATGGGCACATCCCCAACCCTGGGAATGGGCACATCCCCAACCCTGGGAATGGGCACATCACAAACCCTGGGAATGGGCACATCACAAACCCTGGGAATGGGCACATCCCTAATCCTGGGAATGGGCACATCACAAACCCTGGGAATGGGCACATCACAAACCCTGGGAATGGGCACATCCCCAACCCTGGGAATGGGCACATCCCTAATCCTGGGAATGGGCACATCCCAAACCCTGGGAATGGGCACATCACAAACCCTGGGAATGGGCACATCCCCAACCCTGGGAATGGGCACATCCCAAACCCTGGGAATGGGCACATCCCCAACCCTGGGAATGGGCACATCCCTAATCCTGGGAATGGGCACATCCCCAATCCTGGGAATGGGCACATCCCTAATCCTGGGAATGGGCACATCCCCAGCCCTGGGAATGGCACATTCCCAATCCTGGGAATGGGCACATCCCCAGCCCTGCCAGAGCTCCTTTGGCCAGCCAGGGATGGCCAGGGTGGGATTGCTGGGATCACCTGGGCAGCACCAGGAGCTGATTCCACCATCCTTGGGGGTTCCTCCCCCTCAGGACATTCCATTCCTTTGTAAGAATATCCCCAAATTCCCCAGGGCCAGTCCCACCCCTGGAGAATGCAACAGGAACCAGGAAGGTTGGGAGGGCTGAGAAAGCTCCAGGAAAGGACTGGGAGCCAAATCCCAGCATGGAGACCCAGGGAGGAATTTCTTTTCCCTTTTTCATGTCCTTAGAGTGTGTAAGTACATTAAAACCCCACAAATAATGCAGGTCCAACAGCTGGCAATTCCCAGGAGAGGCCCAGCTGGGAGGGGCTGATCTGAGGATGGAATTGTGAATTATTTGTCCCAATTCCAGCAGCCTGGCAGCCCCTCCCAGGGTCCCTCAGCAATGCCATCAGCACACTCCACTCTTGTTTTGCTGGTTTGGGTTTTGCCCTGGCACTGGAGCAGCCAAAGCCCTGGGAAAGCAGGAGAAGCAGGGAATCCATCTCTTACTTGCATGGAGCCTGTCAGATCTGGGGAAGGGCTTCTTGGGCAGCCCTGGCAGGGAGTTCTCGAGCTTCACCGAGGGCGAGGAGCTGCAGGTGGAGTTTGGGGGGCTGCTGGAATGTCCATCTGTCTGCTTCCCTTCCCAACCTGCCAGAAAGGGACACATGGAGCAGGGGCATGCACAGGGGGACCGTGCAGGAGCATCCTCCTGAGGGGATGGAGCTCCCAGAGCCAGCCCTGCATCCCCAGCACAGCCATTCCTGAGCTCCTGCAAGGGATGGAGCTCCCAGAGCCAGCCCTGCATCCCCAGCACAGCCATTCCTGAGCTCCTGGAGGGGATGGAGCTCCCAGAGCCAGCCCTGCATCCCCAGCACAGCCATTCCTGAGCTCCTGGAGGGGATGGAGCTCCCAGAGCCAGCCCTGCATCCCCAGCACAGCCATTCCTGAGCTCCTGGAGCAGCCAGAGCCAGCCCTGCATCCCCAGCACAGCCATTCCTGACCTCCTGGAGGGGATGGAGCTCCCAGAGCCAGCCCTGCATCCCCAGCAATGCCAGCACAGCCATTCCTGAGCTCCTGGAGGGGATGGAGCTCCCAGAGCCAGCCCTGCATCCCCAGCAATGCCAGCACAGCCATTCCTGAGCTCCTGGAGGGGATGGAGCTCCCAGAGCCAGCCCTGCATCCCCAGCACAGCCATTCCTGAGCTCCTGGAGGGCTCCTGCCCTGCAGCTGAATGCAGGAGATCCCTTGGAGCCACCAGGATGTCCCAAACCAAAGGCATGGACAGGCACATCCCACCTGCTTTGAGCCCATTTCCCAGTTAATCCCAGTTTCTTTCCCCTCTCATCTGACCCAGGCATGGCTCCATTCACACTTCAGGGCTAACAGTGCTCCTGGCAGGGAAATCTCTCCAAAGCTCCCCTGTCCTTGCTGAACTTCACCCCCCTCCTGCAGCTTTTGTCCTTGCCCACCCTGGGGAACTCCTCCTCCTCTTCCCAGGGCTCAGTTCCCCATCCTGGTTCCCTGCCTGCCTCACACAAGCTCTTCCAGCTCTGAATAAACCCCTGAAATTGTGCAAGTTGTTGCCTCCCTCCCTCCATTTGATTCCCTGCTCTCTCCACACCTCCCATGTCCCTGCTGGGGGCTGTCCCTGGGCAGCACCACAGGGATGGGGGAGAAGGAACCTCATGGAGAAACCACACAGGAGGAACCTTCCAGGCCTTGGGAGGGAGGGATTTACAGCCTGAGGGGGCTCCTGAACACACCAATGCCACCTGGAACCAGCTGGGGAAGAGCTCCAGGAAAAGCCTGGAGGCAGGAAAAGTCTGGGGGCAGGAAAAGCCTGGGGGCAGGAAAAGTCTGGGAGTGGGAAAAGCTCCAGACTGAGCCTGAGGAAAGCATCCAAGGCTGGAGTTACACAGCAGGAAGGGCAAGGAACCAGCTGAGGAAGAACTCCAGGAAAAGCCTGGGAGCAGGAAAAGAACCAGACTGAGCCTGGGAAAAGGCTCCTAAGGCTGGAATTACCAGCAGGAAGGACAAGGAACCAGCTGAGAAGGAACTCCAGGAAAAGCCTGGGAGCAGGAAAAGCCTGGAGCAGGAAAGGCCTGGGGGGAGCAGGAAAAGCCTGGGGGCAGGAAAAGCCTGGGGGGAGCAGGAAAAGCTCCAGACTGAGCCTGGGGAAAGCATCCAAGGCTGGAGTTACACAGCAGGAAGGGCAAACCCCCCTGGCCCTGGCACCCTGAAGAGGGAGCAGAGATTCTGCCCAGGATGAGCCCCAGGAGCCCGGGCTGAGGCTCAGGGCAGCTCCTGGGCACTCCCAGCTCCTCAGGGCCCCTGGAAAATCCTGCCCTGCCCTGCCCAGGACACTGCCAAAGATCTCCCAGGAAATGCAAACACAGATTATTGTGATGGGGACACTGGGGCTGGAATGGGGACACTGGGACTGGAATGGGGACACTGGAACTGGGATGGGGACACTGGGGCTGGGATGGGGACACTGGGAATTGCTCTGGCTTGGAATGGGGACACTGGGACTGGGATGGGGACACTGGGAATTGCTCTGGCTTGGAATGGGGACACTGGAATTGCCCTGGCTTGGAGAGGGACTGGCACAAGCTGGATGTGTGCCCACAGCCCAGCTGTCTGCAGGGAATGGGGCTGGAATGCTGAGCCCTGCCAGGGATTGTCTGGGGCACTGAGCCTGCCCCAGGCCAGGGAATCCAGCAGGTGCCAGGGAATCCAGCAGGTGCCAGGGAATTCCACAGGTACCAAAGAATTGGGCAGGTGCCAGGGAATTCCAGAGGTGCCAGGGAATTCCACAGGTACCAGAGAATTGGGCGGGTGCCAGGGAATTCCAGAGGTGCCAGGGAATTCCACAGGTGCCAGGGAATTGCAGAGGTGCCGGGGAATTGGGGAGGTGCCAGGGAATTCCACAGGTGCCAGGGAATTCAGCTACTCTGGAAAGCAATCAGGGAAAGCTGGCTGGAATAAGTACCAAGAATTTGGGGTACCATGGAAAACCTGGTGCTGGCAGGGAGCTCCTGCCCTGCTGGAGCAGCCAGAGCAGAGCAGAGACCTCACTGCCCCCTGACACCACAAATTCTGGAAACCCCTCGGGGATCCTGTTCCAGATGGGAACAGGACATGGAACCCACCCTGCAGGATGAGGAGCAACTTCAGAAAACATCAATACCAGGAGAAACTCCCTCCCAAATATAAACACTGGGAGAAATCATCAACAAAAACACCAGGAGAAGCTCCCAAATATGAACACTGGGAGAAATCATCAACAAAAACACCAGGAGAAACTCCCAAATATGAACATTGGGAGAAAGCCCCAAACATAAATAGCAGGAGAACCCCAAACAGAAATAACCAGGAGAAATTCCCAACTATAAACCAGGAGAAACTCCCAACTATAAATAACAGGAGAAATCCCCAAACATAAGTAGCAAGAGAACCCCAAAAAGAAATAACCAGGAGAATCTCCCAATCAGAACCACCAGGAGAAATCCCAGAACAGAACCACCAGGAGAAGGCCCCTGCATGGGGTTCAGGTGACTGGGAAAGTCCGGCCAAAGGCACAGCCAGAGCCATTCCAGAGACATCCAAAATCATCCACGATCCATCCAAAATCCATCCAAGATCCATCCAAGATCCATCCACAATCCATCCAAGATCCATCCACAATCCATCCAAGATCCATCCAAGATCCATCCAAAATCCATCCACAATCCATCCACAATCCATCCAAGATCCATCCAAAATCCATCCAATATCCATCCAAGATCCATCCACAATCCATCCAAGATCCATCCAAAATCCATCCAACATCCATCCAAAATCCATCCAATATCCATCCAATATCCATCCAAGATCCATCCAAGATCCATCCACAATCCATCCAAGATCCATCCAAAATCCATCCAAGATCCATTCAAGATCCATCCAAGATCCATCCAAGATCCATCCAAGATCCATCCAAGATCCATTCAAAATCCATCCACGATCCATCCAAAATCCATCCAAGATCCATTCAAAATCCATCCAAGATCCATCCAAGATCCATCCACAATCCATCCAAGATCCATCCAAAATCCATCCAAGATCCATCCAAAATCCATCCAATATCCATCCAAGATCATCCACGATCCATCCAAGATCCATCCAAGATCCATTCAAAATCCATCCAAGATCCATCCAAAATCCATCCAAGATCCATCCAAAATCCATCCAAGATCATCCAAGATCCATCCAAGATCCATCCAAGATCCATCCAAGATCATCCAAAATCCATCCAAGATCCATCCAAAATCCATTCAAGATCCATCCAAGATCATCCAAAATCCATCCAAGATCCATCCAAAATCCATCCAAGATCCATCCAAGATCATCCAAAATCCATTCAAAATCCATCCAAGATCCATTCAAGATCCATCCAAGATCCATCCAAAATCCATCCAAGATCCATCCATGATCCATTCAAGATCCATTCAAAATCCATCCAAGATCCATCCAAAATCCATCCACGATCCATCCAAGATCCATCCACGATCCATCCAAGATCATCCAAAATCCATTCAAGATCATCCAAAATCCATTCAAGATCATCCAAGATCCATCCAAAATCCATCCAAGATCATCCAAGATCCATCCAAGATCCATCCAAGATCATCCAAGATCCATCCAAAATCCATCCAAGATCCATCCAAGATCATCCAAGATCCATTCAAAATCCATCCAAGATCCATCCAAGATCATCCAAGATCATCCAAGATCCATCCAAGATCATCCAAGATCATCCAAGATCCAGCCAAAATCATCCAAAATCCATCCAAGATCCATCCAAGATCATCCAAGATCCAGCCAAAATCATCCAAAATCCATCCAAGATCATCCAAGATCCATCCAAGATCATCCAAGATCATCCAAGATCCATCCAAAATCCATTCAAGATCCATCCAAGATCCCTCCAAAATCCATCCATGATCCATCCAAGATCATCCAAGATCCATCCAAAATCATCCAAGATCCACCCAAGATCATCCAAGATCTCCCCAAGGTCTGTCCTTACCCGGTGCATCCCCCACAGCCCCAATCCATGAAGCAGGAGCTGAAGGTGCCCCAATCCCTAGGGCAGGAGTTGATTGTTCCCCAAGCCCTGAGGCAGAACCTGATGGTGCCCCAAGCCTGAAGCTGCAGCTGATGGTGCCCCAAGCCCTGGGGCAGCAGCTGATGGTTCCCCAAGCCCTGGGGCAGGAGCTGAAGGTTCCCCAAGCCCTGGGGCAGAAGCTGATGGTTCCCCAAGCCCTGAAGCTGTAGCTGATGGTTCCCCAAGCCCTGACGCAGAAGCTGATGGTTCCCCAAGCCCTGACGCAGAAGCTGATGGTGCCCCAAGCCCTGGGGCAGCAGCTGATGGTTCCCCAAGCCCTGAGGCAGAAGCTGATGGTTCCCCAAGCCCTGGGGCAGCAGCTGATGGTGCCCCAAGCCCTGGGGCAGGAGCTGAGGGTTCCCCAAGCCCTGATGCAGAAGCTGATGGTTCCCCAAGCCCTGAAGCTGCAGCTGATGGTTCCCCAAGCCCTGGGGCAGCAGCTGATGGTGCCCCAAGCCCTGAAGCTGCAGCTGATGGTTCCCCAAGCCCTGACGCAGAAGCTGATGGTTCCCCAAGCCCTGAAGCTGCAGCTGATGGTTCCCCAAGCCCTGAGGCAGCAGCTGATGGTTCCCCAAGCCCTGGGGCAGCAGCTGATGGTTCCCCAAGCCCTGAAGCTGCAGCTGATGGTTCCCCAAGCCCTGACGCAGAAGCTGATGGTTCCCCAAGCCCTGGGGCAGCAGCTGATGGTGCCCCCAAGCCCTGGGGCAGCAGCTGATGGTTCCCCAAGCCCTGGGGCAGGAGCTGAAGGTTCCCCAAGCCCTGAGGCAGATGCTGAGGGTTCCCCAAGCCCTGGGGCAGGAGCTGAAGGCTCCAGAGGCCAGAGGAAGGTGCAGAAAGGAGCAGTTTGCCCTGCTGCCCCCCTGGCAGTGCCCACACGTACCTGACCTCCCAGGGGTGGCCTTGGCCTTGAGCAGGACGTGCTGGCTGGAGGGCAGGGCCAGGCCCGGCCCCAGGCCCGCCCGGCACTGCTGCTGCTGCTGCTGCTGCTGCTGCTGCTTCTGCTGCTGCTGCTTCAGGGCCTGCAGGGACACACAGGGGACACGCAGGGGCATCAGCCACCCCACAGGGGACACACAGCGCCATCAGCCACCCCACAGGGCACACACAGGGGCATCAGCCACCCCACAGGGCACACACAGAGCCATCAGCCACCCCACAGGGGACACACAGCGCCATCAGCCACCCCACAGGGGACACACAGGGGCATCAGCCACCCCACAGGGCACACACAGGGGCATCAGCCACCCCACAGGGCACAGGGATCAGGGATCAGCCACCCCACAGGGCACAGGGATCAGGCACCCCACAGGGCACACACAGAGCCATCAGCCACCCCACAGGGCACACACAGGGGCATCAGCCACCCCACAGGGGACACACAGCGCCATCAGCCACCCCACAGGGGACACACAGGGGCATCAGCCACCCCACAGGGCACACACAGAGCCATCAGCCACCCCACAGGGCACAGGGATCAGGGATCAGCCACCCCACAGGGCACACACAGAGCCATCAGCCACCCCACAGGGGACACACAGGGGCATCAGCCACCCCACAGGGCACACACAGAGCCATCAGCCACCCCACAGGGCACAGGGATCAGGCACCCCACAGAACGCCCAGGGGGGCTCCATCCCTGCAGGGAAACTGAGGCACTGACTGACCTGCTTGAGGGCCTTCTTGCTGTGCTTCTGGGAGGAGGAGAGGCCCTTGGCCGGGATGGACGGGGAGGGGCAGCCGGGCTGCGGGGAGCCCGCGGGGGGCAGGCGCGACGGCACTGCGGGACACGGAAATTAAATATAAATATAAATATAAATATAAATATAAATAGATAATTATAAATGTAAATATAAATATACATATAAATGTAGACATGTATTATAAATATAAATATAGATATGAATATAAATATAAGCAGGAACTCAACCTCCAGCTTGGGTTTACCAAATACAATATAATAAAAATAAATACAAAAATAAAAATAAAAATAAAAATAAAAATAAATATAAGCAGGAACTCAACCTCCAGCTTGCATTTAGCAAATACAAAATAATAAAAATAAATACAAAAATAAATATAAAATAAATATAAATATAATTGTAATATTATAAATATAATATAAATATAACCATAACTATAAATATAAATGTAAATATAACTATAAATACCAAATGTAAATAGAATATAAATTGTAAATAAAAATATATAAAACTAAATGTAAATATAAATGTGTAAATAAAGATATAAATAGAATTATAAATATAATTATAATTAAAAATATAACACAATAAATATAACATTATAAATGTAAATATAAACGTAAATGTATATATAGATATAAAACTTATAAGTATAAATATAAATATAGACAGAAATAAGTAGTAAATGTAAATAAAATACTGTGAAAATAAATATAAATATATAAACAATATATAAATGTAAATATCGCTGTAAACAGAAATATATCAATATAAATATGAAAGTGTAAATACAATAATATAAACATAGATATAAATCTAAATCTAAATATAAATATGTTTTATATAAATATAAATATGGACGTAAATATAAATAGTGAATGTAAATAAAATACAAATTTTAATATATAACTTTAAATATATAAAAGGTAAATAGAGCTATAAATATAAATAGTCAATGTAAATATAACACTATAAATACAACATTATAAATATAAATATGGGTATAAATATAGACATAAATATAAATTAACTGCAAGATGCAAATGGAGCAGAACTGATCAAAGTGAGAGACTCCATGCCCAGTTGTGCATTTTGGGACCATTTTGGTTCATCTTGGGCTCATTTTGGGACCATTTGGGTTCATCTTGGGTGCAGCCCTGGCTGGGCTCTTGTGCTGCCCAAGGTGGATCCATGCAGGAGATCCTTTCAATAAATCCCTGCTTTATTCTGTAGCTCTGGCCAGCCTCTGCTCCAGCTCAGCCTGCCCAAGGTATCAGATCCCCTGGGAAGCAGCCCAAAGCCAGCAGGAGCAGATTCTGGGGGCTCCTCCTGGTTCAGCCAACACCAAATGAACCCAGAGAGAGAGAGAGGAGAGGAACCCCAGTGGTGGCACAGAGCTGTCCCTGGGCCAGCCGTGGCCACCACACTCTGGGGACACTCAGGTGTGGAGCCCAGCAGGAACCCCAGCACACACCAGGCACTGAGGGGTTCCTGGGACTCAGGGAGCTGCTGTGGGCCATGCTCTGAGAGGGGAGGATCAACCAGTGGCTGCTCCTTCAATCATCAACTGATTCTTCAACCATTGACTGATTGTTTAACTGTTGACTCATTCTTTAACTATGAACTCACTCTTAACTATTGAATAATTCATTGGGCACTGCCTCACTCTCCCCTGGCAGGGTGGGCAGGCCCTGGCACAGGGTGCCCAGCCTGGATCCCTGGCAGTGCCCCAGGCCAGGCTGGACACTGGCACACCCTGGGACAGTGGGAGGTGTCCCTGCCATGGCAGGGCTGGCACTGGAGGGGTTCTGAGGTCCCAACCCAACCCATTCCATGACTCTCTGAACCCCTGTGCTGGGAGATGACAAACCCAGAGGGCACAGGGAGTGTGCCCAGGTTGTCACAGAGGGCACAGATGTGTGGAGCATTAACTCCTGTCCTTCACTTTGAAAGGTTTCATTTCCCACAAATGATGGAAACACAAGGAAATCTGACTGGAAGGAAATCCTTGCCAAGGAGCCCAGCTGAGAACTGAAGCTCTTCAGGAGGGCTCCTCAGAGCTCTGAGGAATTCTGAGCAGGAAGCACAGGGAATGACATCACTGCAAACACGGAATGGAGGAGAGCCAAAGGAAGAATTTCAAATAAAAACAGAGTTATTATTGCTCCCAGACCTTCAGAGGGCAAGGATGGGTGGGAGGGTCACTGCAGGTCAGGACTCTGCTGCTGCTGACGGGCAAAGCTGCTCTGAGCAGCCAGTGCAGGAGAAATGCCAGAAATCCCAGGATCCCTGAGGCTGGAAAAGCCCTCCCAGCCCATCCAGTCCCAGCTGTGCCCAATGCCCACCTTGTCACCAGCTCAGGGCACTCAGTGCCACATCCAGGTGACACCTGCAGGGATGGGCACCCCAAACCTCCCTGGGCAGCCCCTGCCAAGGCCTGAGCCCCCTTTCCATGCAGAAATTCCTGCTGGTGTCCACCCTGAGCCTGCCCTGAGGCCATTTCTGTGGCATTCACATTCTCTGGAAAATCCCTTTGCCCAGGATTTTTCTCCTGGGAAGCAGAGAAACCTCAGAGAAAAAGGAAAACAATTCTTATCTCATTTGCTTCTCCTGTGTTGTGTTCACATGTGGGATGTGTTGGAGATTGTTTACCCACAGGTGATTGTTTCATTGGATTCTGCTGTGGGTTGTTTTGACTCTTTGGCCAATCAGGGCCAAACTGTGTCGAGATTCTGGAAAGAGTTCCAAGTTTTCATTATTATCTTTTTAGCATTCTGTAAGTGTCCTTTCTGTATTCTTTAATATAATATAGTATCATAAAGTAATAAATCAGCTTTCTGAGAACATGGAGTCACATTCACCATTCCTGCCCTCGTTGGGACATTCCCAGCAAACACATTTCCCCTTGTCCTGTCCCTGGTCCCTGGGAGCAGAGCCTGATCCCACCTGGATGTTTTGGGTCACTCAGGGCAAATCCTGCAACCTCCAGCAATGGTTCTGAGGACTCCTCATGTCCCCACACTCTGCATTTCTCTGTATATTTATGGAATGTAGTTTATACATCAAACTTCTACTTTACATAGGACACGAAATTCAATCCAATTCAGAGCATTCATGACAAGCAAGTCCCATTGGACACAGGATTTACATGGAGCTGCTGCCACCACTGCTGGTGGCAGCTCAGTGTGACACAGCCACTGCCAGCTGCCCAAAGGATCAGAGCTGCCAAAGGTGCCAGGCTCTGTCCCAAAGCCCGGCCAGTGCCACTGCTCAGCACAGGGCACAGGGAATTGGCCACTGGCCCCTGGGCTGTGCCAGCTCTGGGGTGGCAGCAGGGCCAGGGCAGTGCCCGTCCCCTGTGCTGGCACTGCTGGGGCACCTCCAGGGCTGGGGCAGCTCTGGGCCCATCCTGACACGAGAGACCTGCAGGGGCTGGAGCTGGGCAGGGAATGGAGCCCCAGGAGGGGCTGAGGGAGCTGGGCAGGGAATGGAGCCCCAGGAGGGGCTGAGGGAGCTGGGCAGGGAATGGAGCCCCAGCAGGGGCTGAGGGAGCTGGGCAGGGAATGGAGCCCCAGCAGGGGCTGAGGGAGCTGGGCAGGGAATGGAGCCCCAGCAGGGGCTGAGGGAGCTGGGCAGGGGCTCAGCCTGGAGCAAAGGAGGCTCAGGGGCCCTTGTGGCTCTGCACAAGTCCCTGCCAGGAGGGCACAGCCAGGGGGGGTCGGGCTCTGCTCCCAGGGAACAGGGACAGGACAAGGGGAAATGGCCTCAGGCTGGGCCAGGGCAGGCTCAGGGTGGACACCAGCAGGAATTTCTGCATGGAAAGGGGGCTCAGGCCTTGGCAGGGGCTGCCCAGGGAGGTTTGGGGTGCCCATCCCTGCAGGTGTCACCTGGATGTGGCACTGAGTGCCCTGGGCTGGGGACAAGGTGAGCATTGGGCACAGCTGGGACTCCATGGTCTGTAGAGAAGCTCCATGAAAGCCAGGGGTAAGAGGTTCTTGCTCCTGCTAAAACACCCCACAAATGCAATTATTTCCTTTGCTCTCTTCCTTTTCTAGTGAATTAACCAGGTGGGACCTCTTGGCCTCTGTCTAATCAGACAGCCCCAGGCCTGAGGTGAACTCCAAAAGGTCCTATGAGGTGTCTTCGTACCTAAATTGAGAGACAAACTTCTGAGCTTTTTGCCTTTTTAAGCAGACAAAGAATAATTTAGTCACTCCATCACCAAGGGACACATTCCTCCACTGGGCCCTTCTCCCCTTACCTGCCTGGAGCTGCTCCATGAACATTCCTGCTGCTCCTGGGGCTCCTGGGGCTCTGCAGAGGCACCCAGGGCTCTGCTCTCCCTCCCCAAATCCCAGGGGTGCTTTGTGCTGCCAGAGCTCTTGGGTTTTTTTGCACAAATAAGGAAATGGCTGCTGATGTTATCTGGCCATGCTTCCTGCTCTGCTGGGGATGATCACGGAGGGCTCAGGCAGCTCCTGCCTGCCCCTCTCTGCTCCCCACCTCCATTCCCTCCCCTCACAGCCCAGCTCTGCTCCTGAGAGCCTGCAGGAACAACCTGTGCCTTGTCTGAGCTCTGCTTCCCACCAAAACCTGGGCATGGGCTGGTCCCAAAGCTGGGGGTGCTGCTGAGCCCAGCCTCACACAGGGCTGAGCTGGGCTTGGGGTGTTCAGCCCTGGGATTTGGGGTGTTCTCCAGCTCAGCCCTTGGATTTGGGATGTTCTCCAGTTCAATCTTGGGATTTGGGGTTTTCCATTTCAATCCAGGGATTTGGGATGTTCTCCAGTTCAGCCCTTGGATTTGGGATGTTCTCCAGTGCAGTCTTGGGATTTGGGGTTTTCCATTTCAGCCCTGGGATTTGGGATGTTCTCCAGTTCAATCCAGGGATTTGGGATGTTCTCCAGCTCAGCCCTGGGATTTGGGGTTCTCCAGTTCAGCCCTGGGATTTGGGGTGTTCTCCAGCTCAGCCCAGGGATTTGGGATGTTCTCCAGTTCAGCCCTGGGATTTGGGATGTTCTCCAGTTCAGCCCTGGGATTTGGGGTTTTCCATTTCAGCCCTGGGATTTGGGATGTTCTCCAGTTCAATCCAGGGATTTGGGGTGTTCTCCAGCTCAGCCCTGGGATTTGGGATGTTCTCCAGTTCAGCCCTGGGATTTGGGGTGCTCTCCAGTTCAATCCAGGGATTTGGGGTTTTCCATTTCAGCCCAGGGATTTGGGGTGTTCTCCAGCTCAGCCCTGGGATTTGGGGTGTTGTTCATGAGCAAGGAGGATTTTATGTGCTCCATGTCCCAGGTTTCTGTGTGCTCCATGGCCCTGGAGCAGTGCTGCATTCCAGGCTGATGCTCCAGAGGAATCCTCCTCACTCTGAGGAGCTTTGTTATTTTGTTATTTTGCCTTCTCTCAAACCTTTTTCTGTTTCTAACACTACCTCCAAAGCCCCCCTGCTAATTTTATGGCATTCAGAGCAGCTAAAGAATCTCAAGTCTAACAAGAGCTCCTAAGACCCAGCTCAAAGAGAAGCCCACGAGCCCAGTTCCCCTTCTGGGGCCTCTCTGTGGCCATGAGGGTGACACAGACCCCGTGGCTTGGGGATTGTAACCTCACTGGTTACAAACAAATGAAAATAAAAGCAGCAGGAAAAGGCTCAGGGAGCCTTGAGGATCTCTGGGAGCAGCAGCCCTGGCTCTCTCTGCTGGTGCCCCACAGTCAGGATGGGAGTTGGGACGGTCACTGCCAGGGGCTCCCTCATTTCACTCCACTCATCCCTGCTGCAGGACAGGGTGAAGAGCCACACCTGGGATGGAGCTGAGCCCAATTCCTGCTTCAATCCTGCACTTCATGGCAGCTTTTTGGGTATTAAATGTTACTTTCTGCATGCAGCAAGGCCATGAAGCTGCAGTGTTTGCTGGAGGAAATGAGAAGAACCCTTCCAGATGCATAAAGGAAATGAAATGCTGAAACTGAAGAAACTCCCCCCTTGAGCAGCATCCCTGCTCCAGCAGAAAACCACAGCTGGCACTGAAGGAGGGCAGAGCCACCATGGGATGGGGCTGTGCCACCCCCTGGCACACAGGGGACAGGTGGGAGAGGTTTTACAGTGACTTCTGGGAGAGAAGTTTGATAACAGGGTCCATGTTTACCCCTGAAGGAATTTCCTCCCACGGTCCTTGACACAGAAACCAAGAAAGGAAGGATAAGTAAGAGAAACCTGCAATTGTCTGTTCCAATGAGCACTCTGTTTGTCTCTTCTGACCAGTGGGTAAAGTATAAACTTATGAGGATTGTAAGACTGTATAAAAATATTGCATGCTGTAATAAAAACAGTTTGAAGCCTTCTGCAAATGGAGTGTGCTGCTTTGTACTGTCTGCATCTCAACTGGGACAGTGCCAGGGAGGGTTCTGGCTCTGTCAGTGTTCTTCTGTGTGACTGCCTTTTTCATTTTATTTTTATTTTCTTCCCTAATAAAGAACTGTTATTCCTACTCCCATATCTTTGCCCGAGATAATTATAAGTTTTTATATTTTTATATATTTTTTATATATAATATTTATATATTTTTATATAACTGTTATTCCTACTCCCATATCTTTGCCTGAGAGTAAGATTAAGCAATTATAATAATTAAGCAAATTATAATAATTTGATAATTATAAGTTTATAATTTTTATATAACTGTTATTTTTATATATTTGTATATATTTGTATATATTTTTATATAACTGTTATTCCTACTCCCATATCTTTGCCTGAGAGCAAGATTAAGCAATTATAATAATTAGGCAAATTATAGTAATTTGATAATTATAATTTGCTTGTAATTTATAATAATCATAAGAATTTTATAAGAATTTATAAAATTAGAAATAAGTTTATATTTTTTAATTTATAAATAAGTTTATAAATTTTTAGTTTCTTCCCTAATAAAGAACTGTTATTCCTATTCCATATCTCTCTCCTGAGAGCAAGATTAAGCAATTATAATAATTAGGCAAATTATAATAATTTGATAATTATAATTTGCTTATAATTTATAATAATCATAAGAATTTTATAAGAATTTATAAAATTAGAAATAAGTTTATACATTTTTATTTTCTTCCCTAATAAAGAACTGTTATTCCTACTCCATATATCTCTCTCCTGAGAGCAAGATTAAGCAATTATAATAATTAAGCAAATTATAATAATTTGATTATTATAATTTGCTTGTAATTTATAATAATCATAAGAATTTTATAAGAATTTATAAAATTAGAAATAAGTTTTTTTTAATTTATAAATAAGTTTATAAATTTTTAGTTTCTTCTCTAATAAAGAACTGTTATTCCTATTCCATATCTCTTTCCTGAGAGTAAGATTAAACAATTATAATAATTAAGCAAATTATAATAATTTGATAATTATAAGTTTATAATTTTTATATAACTGTTATTTTTATATATTTTTATATATTTTTATATAACTGTTATTCCTACTCCCATATCTTTGCCTGAGATAATTATAATTTTATATATTTATATATTTTTATATATTTTTATATAACTGCTATTCCTACTCCCATATCTTTGCCTGAGATAATTATAATTTTATATATTTTTATATTTTTATATATAATTTTAAAATATTTTTATGTAAGAATTATATATAAAAATATATATATTTGATAATTATAAGATATAATTATAATATATATAATTTGATAATTATATAATTATCAAATTATATATAATATATATAATATAAATTTTATATATTATATATAACATATAATTATTATTATAATTATAATTTGCTTATAATTTATAATAATCATAATAATTTTATAAGAATTTATAAAATTATAAGTAAGTTTATAAATTCAATAATAAAATATATTAATTCATAACATTATAATAATTTTAATAGACTAAAATATAACTATTTATTAATAATAGTTTAATAATATTATTGATAACAATGAATCATTATGAGCAAATGATAAGCAAATTATAATAATTCAGAGGGAGGGGCTTTACATTTCCCATTCCAGGGGAGGCTCCTGCCTTCCTGAGCAGACCCCGGCTGTTCAAACACCACCAACACTCAGGTACCCGTCCCAGGTACCCGTCCCCTTCCCTGCCCACCTGCAGCAGCAGCAGCAGCAGCAGAGCAGCCCAGCTCAGCCGGGATCCCTGCGAGGCCAGAGGATGCTCAGCTCCCAGGCAGAGCCCAGGTTAAACCTCCTCTCCCCAGACAGGAACTCACCTTTCCTTTTCCACCTGCTCTTCCTCCTGTCCTTGGTGGCGCAGCCGTCGCTGCTGGAGCTGCTGTGCTCCGAGCTCTGCGAGTCCGAGTGGCCGTCGCTGCTCTCCTCCGAGCCCTCCGACAGCTCCTTCAGCCCGTCTGGGATGTCCTTCTGCCAGGGGACACCACAGAGCCACAGCAGGGTCACCCCAGGGACAGGGACAGGGGCAAAGCCCCACAGCCAGAGGGGTTTGTTCACTCAGTGTGACCCTTTTAATGCCCCACAGCTGCTCAGCGCTGGCCCCAAAGCTTTCTGTGGGTTCTGTAAACACTGAATGTGGGGCACACATCCTGAACTCTGTCACCTCCCAAAATGCCCTTTGCCATGTTCCCCATCCCTGAGCACCAACTCCAGGACAAGGCATGGAGGGTTGGCATAAATGGCTCCCAGTGCCAGAGGGCAGGGCTGGATGGGATCTTGGGAATGGGGAATTGTGCCCTGGCAGGGTGGGCAGGCCCTGGCACAGGGTGCCCAGCCTGGATCCCTGGCAGTGCCCAAGGCCAGGCTGGACACTGGCACACCCTGGCACAGTGGGACGTGTCCCTGCCATGGCAGGGCTGGCACTGGGGGGGCTCCAGAGACAAATGCACCCCAAATCAGGAATGGTGTGAGCTGGTGTGAGCCAGCTTCCTTCCAGTATTTAAAATACAGCTTATTTTAAGGCCAACTCCCCATTTCTCCCTCTCTGACTGACACTGAGGACAAGGTGATTTCTCATCTCTAGACACAAGCTGAGAGCAGAGAAGTTTCCCTCTCAGGGCTGGAGTTTCACTGTTTCATTATCATTTCAATTCCTCCTTCCCTGCTGGGGCAGGAATTCCCATCAGCAAAGAGCTCTGTGGGTGAAGAGCTGCACACTCACAGCTGAGGACGGGGGGCTGTTCCTGCTCCAGGGAACAGGGCCAGGCCCCTCTGGGATTATCCTGGAGAATCTGAACACCAGGAGCAATTTCCCCATGGAAAGGGGGGCCAGGCCTTGGCAGGGGCTGCCCAGAGGGGTTTGGGGTGCCCATCCCTGCAGGTGTCCAGGGAAGAGATGGGGACAAGGTGGGGATCGGGTACAGCTTGGATCCAGTCCTGTTGGATTAAGGGTTTTTTGATTTAGAGATGGGGTAAGTGAGAGGTGTTCCAAAAACTTTTATTTTATTTTCATTTCTTTTATTTCATATATTTCACTTTATTTTATTTTATTTTATTTTACGTTCATTTATTTTATTTCATGTATGCCACTTTATTTTATTTCATTTTATTGTCATTTATTTTATTATAATTTAATTTACTATTTTACTTTATTTACTATTTTATTATATTTTCATGTACTTAATTTCATATTCATATTCATTTATTTTTTAAATTTTGTATTATTATCATTTATTATTATATTTTATTTTATTTCAATTCATTTATTTCCAATTATTTTATTTTATTTTCATTTACTATTTTATTTTAATTTACTATTTTATTTATTTTATTTTTTTATTATTTTATTTCACTTTAATTCATTTCATTTCATTTTCACTTATTTTTATTATAATTTACTTTACTATTTTACTTTATTTACTATTTTATTATATTTTCATATATTTAATTTCATTTTCATTTATTTTTTAAATTTTATATTATTTTCATTTAATTTACTATTATATTTTATTGTATTGTATTTTATTTTATTTCAATTCATTTAATTTCCATTTATTTCATTTTATTTTCATTTACTATTTTATTTCATTTTTTTATTATTTTATTTCATTTTAATTCATTTCATTTCATTTCATTTTCATTTACCCCACCTCTGAATCAAAAAACCCTTAATCCAACAAATCCCACTGGCATTTTCCAGCCCTGGGGACTCCGGGATCCTGATCCAACTCCTTTTTTAAGCTGTGCCCCAAGGCTGGCACTCACCCTGAGGGTGTATTCATCACCCACCCTGCCCCTGGCACTCACCCTGAGGCTGTGCAGGTGCCCATTTTGCCCCGGCACTCACCCTGAGGCTGTGCAGGTGCCCATTTTGCCCCTGGCACTCCCCCTGAGGGTGTATTCATCACCCACCCTGCCCCTGGCACTCCCCCTGAGGGTGTAGGTGCCCATTTTGCCCTGGCACTCCCCCTGAGGGTGTATTCATCACCCACCCTGCCCCTGGCACTCCCCCTGAGGGTGTATTCATCACCCACCCTGCCCCTGGCACTCACCCTGAGGGTGCAGGTGCCCATTTTGCCCCTGGCACTCCCCCTGAGGGTGTATTCATCCCCACCCTGCCCCTGGCACTCACCTTGAGGGTGTAGACGCCCATCCTGCCTGGCACCTTGTAGAAGATGCCCTCCTCTCCGCGGGAGTTGGTGTGCAGCATGGCATTCAGGCAGGCCAGGGGGGACGTCCCGCTGCAAGAGACCCCAGGGAGTGAGAGCCCCCATGGGACCCCAGCCCCCAGATCCGACCCCACAGCCCAGATCTGACCCCACAGCCCTGATCTGACCCCACAGACCAGATCTGACCCCACAGACCAGATCTGACCCCACAGCCCAGATCCAGCCCCACAGACCAGATCCAGCCCCACAGCCCTGACCCAGCCCCACAGCCCTGATCTGACCCCACAGACCAGATCTGACCTCACAGACCAGATCTGACCCCACAGCCCTGATCCCACCCCACAGCCCTGATCCGACCCTACAGCCCTGATCCGACCCCACAGCCCTGATCCGACCCCACAGCCCAGATCCAGCCCCACAGCCCTGATCTGACCCCACAGCCCTGATCTGACCCCACAGCCCTGACCCAGCCCCACAGCCCAGATCCAGCCCCACAGCCCAGATCTGACCCCACAGCCCTGATCCGACCCCACAGCCCTGATCTGACCCCACAGACCAGATACGACCCCACAGCTCCCAGTCAGCCCCACAGTGGGCAGGGGGCCCAGATGTGACCCCCCAGCCCATATCTCACCCCACAGCCCATATCTCACCCCACAGCCCATATCTCACCCCCCAGCCCGTATCTCACCCCACAGCCCAAATCTCACCCCACAGCCCATATCTCACCCCACAGCTCATATCTCACCCCACAGCCCAGATGTGACCCCCCAGCCCGTATCTCACCCCACAGCCCAAATCTCACCCCACAGCCCATATCTCACCCCCCAGCCCATATCTCACCCCACAGCCCAGATGTGACCCCACAGCCCATATCTCACCCCACAGCCCATATCTCACCCCCCAGCCCATATCTCACCCCACAGCCCAGATGTGACCCCACAGCCCATATCTCACCCCCCAGCCCATATCTCACCCCCCAGCCCATATCTCACCCCACAGCCCAGATGTGACCCCCCAGCCCATATCTCACCCCACAGCCCATATCTCACCCCCCAGCCCATATCTCACCCCCCAGCCCATATCTCACCCCCCAGCCCATATCTCACCCCACAGCCCATATCTCACCCCCCAGCCCATATCTCACCCTCAGCCCATATCTCACCCCCCAGCCCATATCTCACCCCCCAGCCCATACCCAGCCCCACAGCCCCAGGCAGGAGCCCAGCTCCCAGCCCTGTTCCCCAGGGAATGAAGCTGCAGCTGGCACAAGCAGCAATAGGGCAAGCAGTGCATGGGTCTGCAGTCCTGGCCAAAAGCAAACAAAAACCCCACAGGATCAGGCTCTGCAAGGTTCCTCTGACAGACCCCAAAGCAGCCCCAGCTCTGGGCGAGGCTCAGAGCAGCTCTGGGGTGAGCTGAGGATGGGCTCCAGAAGGATTCAAAGTTGTGTTGGGGTTTTTTTCCCAAAAAAGAACCCGAGTTCTGCTGGAACAAGGGCTGTGGGGCACCAAATGGGAACCAAGTGTGCAATTCCCCCTGGGAAGGGGGAGCTCCCCAACCCCAGCCAGATCCATCTCCCACCAGGGCTGCAGGGGTTTTGGTTGGCTTTTAACCCATCCTGCTGCAGGCAGGCCCAGCAGGGGAGCTGTGTCCCCAGGGAGGGACACAGGGACCCCAAGCTGGACACAGGGACCTACAAACTGGACACAGGGACCCCCAGCTGGACAGAGGAACCCCACAATGGACACAAGAACCTCAAACTGGACACAGGGAACCCCAAACTGGACAGAGGAACCTCCAAACTGGACACAGGAACCCCAAATTCAGAACCCCACCAAACCAGCCCCAGAAGGACACAAAACCAATCCCGGGTGCTCCCCCAGAACTCAGATGAACCCAAAACTCTTGGGGTCGTGCTGGACCTGCCTGAGCCTGAGGGAAAGAGCTCAGGGTGAGCCTGGCTCACAGCCCTGGCAGGCTCTGCTCAGCATCAGCCCCACAGGAGGGGGAAAAGGCTCATCCTTGGGGATGGGATAATGGGATAATGGGATTATGGGATAATGGGATAATGGGATAATGGGATGGGATGGGATAATGGGATGGGATGGGATAATGGGATGGGATGGGATGGGATGGGATGGAATGGGATGGGATGGGATGGGATGGGATAATGGGATGGGATGGGATGGGATGGGATGGGATGGGATAATGGGAGGATGGGATGGGATGGGATGGGATGGGATGGGATGGGATGGGATGGGATGGGATGGGATGGGATGGGATGGGATGGGATGGGATGGGATGGGATGGGATGGGATGGGATGACTGCAGCCCTTGCTGGGTCTCTGCTGCCCCTGTGCCCAGATTCCCCCAACATTCCCAATTCCCTTCTCCCACTCCCTGTGTTCTGCACCTGGGCTGCCTCTGGTCACAGCTGCCTCAAACCATCCCTAGGAACCAGATTCTGTTCACTGTCACAGAATTCCCAGAATCACACAATCCCCAGGCTGGAAGAGACCTCCAAGACCATCGAGTCCAACCCATCCCCAACGCCTCAACTCAACCCTGGCCCCCAGTGCCACATCCAGGCTTTGTTAAACACACCCAGGCACGGGGACTCCATCACCTCCCCGGGCAGAACATTCCAGAACTTTATCACCCTTTCTGTACAGAACTTTTCCCTGATATCCAGCCTAAATTGCCCTTGGTGCAGCTCGAGGCTGTGTGCTCTGGTTGTGTCAGTGCTGCTGGAGAAAGAGCCCAGCCCCAGCTGAGCACAGGCACCTTCCAGGGGGTGTGGGGGTGATGGGGGCACCCCTGAGTCTCCTTCTCTCCATGGCACCCCCAGCTCCCTCAGGGCTTCCTCTCAGGGTTTGTGTTCCCAGCCCCTCTCCAGCCTCGTTTCCCCCTCTGGACACATTCAAGGATCTCAAGGATCTCTTGGGAACGTCCCTCCCAAACTGAGGGGCCAGAGCTGGACGCAGCACTCGAGGTGTGCCCTCAGCAGTGCTGAGCTCAGGGGCACAGTGACCTCCCTGCTCCTGCTGGCCACCCCATTCCTGATCCAGGCCAGGAGCCATTGGCCCTCTTGGCCCCCAGGGCACTCTGCTGGCTCGTGCCCACCCTGCTGCCCAGCAGGTGCCTTTGTGCCTGGGCACTGCCCAGCCTCTCTGGCCCCAGGGTGTAACACTGCAGGGGGTTATTGTGGCCAAAATGCAGGAGTGGCCACTTGGATTTGATTGCCCTTTCTCCTGATTTTGGATAATTTTGGATTTTATTGCCCTTTCTCCTCTTTTTTTTTAATTGCCCTTTCTCCTGATTTATTTGGATTTTATTGCCCTTTCTCCTGATTTTTTTTTATTTGATTGCCCTTTCTCCTGATTTTGCCAGTGAAGGCCATCTCCTCCACTTCCTGGGAACACACCCATGGCAATGCCCACCATTCCACCTCAAAGCAGCCCTTGGAGAAGCAGATGGTGTAAAAGATGATTTTCTGCCTGCTCCAGCTCCATCAGCACCTCCTGCTCCTCCTCCTCCTCAATCCTTCCCACCCCTCCCAAACCCACCTGCACAGCCACCCTCAGCCCCAGCAGTGCCAACGTGCCAGTCCTGGGGGAGGTCCCAAACTGGGATCCATCCCTCAGGAGAGTCCCTGGAGCTCAGCAGGACCTGGCCAAGGTCTGGAGCTGGGATGTCCTGGTTTGTCCCCAGTGAGGCCACTCAGCCCCAGGGAAGGTTCACCAGTGCCAAGGGTGATGCCTCAGGTTTGGCTTTTCTATTTTTCACATTCTGTGCTGCTTTAGTGTGTGGGTCTGGATTTCATATCAGGGGATGCTGAGCTCTGTGCACAGAGCAGGGAGACAAAACAATTCCTGCTCCAGCTGGGCACCAAGGACAAATGATCCAAATCTCAGCCCAAGAGCACAAACAGAAGAGAGAAAAACAAGCAGGGTGGGACTGCAGGGGCTAAAGCTGGAACTGGACCATGAACTGCAAGATGCAAATGGAGCAGAACTGATCCCAGTGACAGACCCCGGGACTGGGTGTCCATTTTGGGACCATTTGGGTTCATCTTGGGCTCATTTTGGGACCATTTGGGTTCATCTTGGGTCCATTTTGGGACCATTTGGGTTCATCTTGGGTGCAGCCCTGGCTGGGCTCTTGTGCTGCCCAAGGTGGATCCATGCAGGAGATCCTTTCAATAAATCCCTGCTTTATTCTGTAGCTCTGGCCAGCCTCTGCTCCAGCTCAGCCTGCCCATGGCATCAAGAGAAGCCCCAGACAAAGCCCCTTCCCACCTCACTGCCTGGAGCCAGCCGCCACAGGCACT
Source organism: Molothrus aeneus (assembly GCF_037042795.1). NCBI lineage: Eukaryota > Metazoa > Chordata > Aves > Passeriformes > Icteridae > Molothrus > Molothrus aeneus. Next base: position 112,913,283 of record NC_089648.1, on the reverse strand, counting down.
CAGGGGACAAATTCCCACTTTTCCCTTTGGAGCATCCCCTGTTCCCCTCTCCTGTGAGCCAGGGGCTCCTTGCTGAGGGTGCAGCCACCCCCAGTGCCAGGGCTGGCAGTGCCAGGGCTGGCAGTGCCAGGAGCAGCACATGGGCAGGGTTAGGGAAGCAGCTCCTGGGTTCCATTCCCCAACATGCAGCACCCCCAGAGCAGCACAAAGCCCACATGCAAAGCCAGCCCCACCCAGGCAGCAGGGACAGGGACAGGGACACAGCCAAGCCCCGGGGTTCCCAGCTGGAGGCACAGCCTTACTCCGGGGTTACACCGGGGTTACTCCCAGGAGCAGGGCAGGAGCAGGCTCTGGGTTAGGGAATGGCAGGGGGGATGTTAGGAGAGGAGGAGCTGGACACAAGCAGCGCTGGGTCTGGTCTTACCTTCTGCAGGTGGAGTGCAGCCCAAAAAAAGGAGAGAAACACCCCTTTAACAACTTCAGCACAACAATGGAGTCATCAGTGCACACACACCCCCTCCCTCCCTCGCTCCCTTGCTCCCTCCCCCTTCCAGCAGAACCACATCCCAGGGCTTTGGGAGCCCAGGGCTTTGGGAGCCCAGGGGTTTGGGATCCCAGGGGTTTGGGAGCCCAGGGGTTTGGGAGCCCAGGGGTTTGGGAGCCCAGGGCTTTGGGAGCCCAGGGCTTTGGGAGCCCAGGCTTTGGGAGCCCAGGGGTTTGGGATCCCAGGGCTTTGGGAGCCCAGGCTTTGGGAGCCCAGGCTTTGGGATCCCAGGGCTTTGGGATCCCAGGCTTTGAGATCCCAGGGCTTTGGGAGCCCAGGGCTTTGGGAGCCAAGGGGTTTGGGATGCCAGGGCTTTGGGAGCCCAGGGCTTTGGGAGCCCAGGGCTTTGGGAGCCCAGGCTTTGGGAGCCCAGGCTTTGGGAGCCCAGGGCTTTGGGAGCCCAGGGCTTTGGGAGCCCAGGCTTTGGGAGCCCAGGCTTTGGGAGCCCAGGCTTTGGGAGCCCAGGGCTTTGGGAGCCCAGGGCTTTGGGATCCCAGGGCTTTGGGAGCCAAGGGCTTTGGGATCCCAGGGCTTGGGAGCCCAGGGGTTTGGGAGCCCAGGGCTTTGGGACCCCAGGCTTTGGGAGGCCAGGGCTTTGGGAGCCCAGGGGTTTGGGATCCCAGGGCTTTGGGAGCCCAGGGCAGGCAGGATCCCAGGGCTTTGAGATCCCAGGGGTTTTGGGATCCCAGGAGAGGCAGGATCCACCTGCCAGGTGCCTCCCCCCTTCCACCAGAACCACAACCCAAGGTTTGGGATCCCAGGGGTTTGGGATCTCAGGGGTTTGGGATCCCAGGGAGGCAGGATACACCTGCCAGGTGCCTCCCCTTTTCCACCAGAACCACATCTCAGGGTTTGGGATCCCAGGAGACTCAGGATCCACCTGCCAAGTGCCTTCCACCAGAACCACATCCCAGGACAGGCAGGATCCACCTGCCAGGTGCCTTCCCCCTTCCACCAGAACCACAACCCAAGGTTTGGGGTCCCAGGGGTTTGGGATCCCAGGGTTTTGGGATCCCAGGGGAGGCAGGATCCACCTGCCAGGTGCCTCCAGAACAGCTCCAGTGTGGAACCTTCAGCCACCTTCACCTGGGAATGAACTCCCTGGAAGCCAGGTGGGCCCTGGGGATGTGAGCCACGGAGTAGGAACTTACTCACTCCTCCTCCCCCTCTGCACTACTCCCAGCTCAGCACCCCACCCCAAACTCCCAGTGTAATGGAGCAGGAGCTTCCTTACCCCAGGGGTGGCCCATGGGCTCCCCAAGAATGGAAACCAGTGCCCACCTGCAGTGCTGCCCACACCCCAGGGCACCTCAGTGCCTCTCTCTGCACCAGCAGCACCCCAAAGGGGATCTCTGCCTGCACACCAGGATTTTGGGGTTCCTGGAGTGCTCCCAGAGCACCTCAGTGCCTCTCTCTGCACCAGCAGCACTTTGAGGGGGATCTCTGCCTGCACACCAGGATTTGGGGTTCCTGGAGTGTCCCCAGAGCACCTCAGTGCCTCTCTCTGCACCAGCAGCACCCCAAAGGGGATCTCTGCCTGCACACCAGGATTTTGGGGTTCCTGGAGCACCCCCAGAGTAGGAATGGGTGCAGGATCACAGGGAGATGCAGTTCAGGAGCCACACCTGGAGCACTGAGAGCCCAGGAGAAACCTGGGGATGGGGATCAGTGTGAAGGACACCACAAAGCTCTCAGCACACACTGAACTTGACTAATTAACAGCTCTAATTAAAGATCTACCACCAGGAGCAGATGTGAGCTGCAGGAACATCAGAGCCTGGGACATGAGGAGCCCTGGCTGGGAAGAAAATCCCTTTGCAGCCTTTCCAGCTGTGGGATCCAGGTGCTGTGCATCCCCAGGGAATGGGAACCAGCAGCTCCTGACCCTAGAGCAGGATCCAAAGAGAAACTCCCCCCTCTGAGGCTTTTGGGGGCTGGAATTAAAATTGAAGTGGTTTTGGGATCTTCTCTGTATTTGTGCTACAGAACCACCAGCTTGTGCTGGAGAGAAACCCCAAATTGAGGGATTTTTCTGGGGCCTCAGCTCTGGTGTTTCCCAGGAGGGAGAGCCAAGCTCTGAGGTTCCTCACCTACAGAGGGTTCCAGCCCACGCTTCTCCTTGCAACAGTGGAAATTTCCCTGCAATTTTATCTTGGGAAAACAGCAAAAACTGCTCCAGCCAGCCTGGAGTTATGGATTTGACACCTTTGCAAGAGGGAAATGCACAAATATTCTGTGATTTATAGATTTCACACCTCTGGAAGAGGGAAATGCACAAATATTCTGTCAGGTATGGATTTCACACCTCTGGAAGAGGGAAATGCACAAATATTCTGTCAGGTATGGATTTCATATCTTTGGAAAAGGGAAATGCACAAATATTCTGTCAGTTATGTATTTGACACCTTTGCAAGAGGGAAATGCACAAATATTCTGTGATTTATAGATTTCACACCTTTGCAAGAGGGAAATGCACAAATATTCTGTCAGGTATGGATTTCAAACCTTTGGAAGAGGGAAATGCACAAATATTCTGTCAGGTATGGATTTCACACCTTTGCAAGGGGGAAATGCACAAATATTCTGTCAGTTATGGATTTGACACCTTTGCAAGAGGGAAATGCACAAATATTCTGTGATTTATAGATTTCACACCTCTGGAAGAGGGAAATGCACAGAGGAATATTCTGTCAGGTATGGATTTCACACCTTTGGAAGAGGGAAATGCACAAATATTCTGTCAGGTATGGATTTCACACCTTTGGAAGAGGGAAATGCACAAATATTCTGTCAGGTATGGATTTCACACCTTTGGAAGAGGGAAATGCACAGGATGGGTTTCCCCTCCACACAATCATTGTATTTAATCCTCCCTTTCTGTGGATTGGAGGATTAAATACAATTAAAACAGCCCAACCTTTCTGTGGCAATGCTCTTGTTGAATTATTACATTTCAAACCCACATTCTGCCCTGCATTTATTAATTATGGATTCTACCAACTCAGGCACTGAGTGGTTTAGCAATCAGCCCTTGTCCCCAGTCCCTGTGCAGCTCTCCTGGAGCCCCTTCGGGCTCTGGGCTCTCCCTGGATCCTTCTCCTCTCCAGGTGAGCAGCCCCAGCTCTGGCTCCAGGGGCTCCTCTGGGCTCTCTCCAGCAGCCCCAGGTGCTCCAGAAAAAGCCAAATTGCACTGGGAGCTGCAGGGACTCCCTGGAGCCCTCCCTGCTGCAGCCCCAAGCCCAAGGAACTCGGAGCTACTGAACCATCCCACAAGGAAAACGCTCCCAACAAATCCCCCCTTTCCCCTGGCTGGGAAAGAGGCACAAAAGCCCAGCTGTGAGCAGGAAATCCTGGGTTTTTTTGATGGCAATTTCAGCAAAGCCACATTCCAAAAACCTCACTCAGGGGGATCTGAGGGAAGCCAGGCTGGTGATTCCTCAGGGAGGAATGTCTGGGCGGCCCTGCCCCATCCTGACACCCAAAATGAGCAAAATCCAACCCCTGGGACAAGATCTCAGCATGTGCCACTGCAGGACTTGTAGAGAACGGTTAAAACTTGATACAAGGTTTACACAGGGTGGATTTGTGTATAGATTTTGAGATAATAAATGCTGATTTAGAAATGTTATGGAATAGGATAGAGATTGGATAGGATATGGGAGAGATTTGAGAGAGAAATGGAAATAGAAATAAGTTTTAAAGGATAGTTTTGTAAAAAAGAAATGCTTAGAGTGTATTGTAATTACATAATAAATAGTTGACTTCTGATTGTCATGGTGTGAATGACAACATCTGTATTGTCTCACCTGCACAGGAGACTAAAAATAAAATAAAAGCTTTTAAAACACCTCTCAACTGCCCCATCTCTGGGTCAGAAAAAAACTTATTTAGGCATCCCAGGAGCCAGGGAATGATCCCACTGCTAGAGGGGATACTGGGAATTGTTCCCTGGTAGAGACCAGGTCATTTTACAGCCCTTTGAAAACCGTTAGAAATTGGCTTAAGATTTTTTTAAAATTTAATTTTAAATTTTTCAAACAATTTAATTTTAATTTTTTTTAAATTTAAAGATTTAATCAGTGGCAAGCCCAGCTGGGTTCCCCATGGCCTGGGCCTCCTCCCCAGCTCTGGGAAGGGCACTTGGCCCTTCCAAAGCTGTTCTGAGCTTGCTGGACCCGGGATTTCCAAAAGCTGCTTTGTGCCAAGCCCATCCTGCACGGGCTGTGCCTGACCAGGAGCCCAGCCCAGCACAAATCCTGGCCCTGAATGCAATTGAATTGCAATTGAATTGCTTCAAACGTCACAATCCTGCAGCTTTTAACCTATAGAAAGCCTTATTACACCAAAATAATGTATATCTGAATAGATATTTTTATACTTCAAATATGTAGTATAAATATAACTTATATTTATTTATATAAATAAGTGTATATATATATTTCTATTTATACATACAATTTAGATACATAGATACTTTTATATTTCAAATAGATAGTACAAATATAATTTATATCTATTTATATAAGTAATTTATATTTATGATTTAAAATAGAAATATTTACATTTAAAATATATATTAGAAACATATTTATATTCCTTTATATAAATAAGCATATATTTATAAATATAATTTCTATTTCTATGAATAATTTATAGTTATATAATTTTACATTAGTTTCTATATATTAAATTTATATAATATATATTCATACATTTAAACAATATTTATAAATTCTACATTTATATAATATTTCTATTCTTTATATTTCCATAATTATAAATTTATTTAAATTTGTATTTATATAATAAATAGAATATATTAGAATATATATTTATATATATATAGAATATATACTCTATTCTATATATAATATATATTCTATTCTATATATTCTATTTCAATATATAATATATAGAATATATATTATATATTTTATAGATAAATATTATATATAAAAATATAAATATAAATATTTATATATATATATGAGCTCAGCTCCAGAAGGAGGAGGCTGAAAGGATGAAAGGCCCAGCTGCATTTCTGTGCTGCTTTTTTTGGCTGTTTGTCCAAAATCTGCCCTGAGCAGGCACACACTGGATCTCCTGGGTCCCACTGGGGCTCCTGCCTGGGGCTCTGCCCCAAAACCACAGGATTTGAGTAAAAAATGTTCATCAGGGTCAGTGCTGGGTGTTGGCTGCCCTTGTGCTCTGCCACCAGTCTGACCAGTCCAGCTCCAGTCTGACCAGTGCCCCTCCAGTGTGACCAGTGCCCTTCCAGGCTGACCAGTGCCCTTCCAGGCTGACCAGTGCCCCTCCAGTATGACCAGTCCAGCTCCAGGCTGACCAGTGCCCCCTCCAGTCTGACCAGTGCCCTTCCAGGCTGACCAGTCCAGCTCCAGCCTGACCAGTCCAGCTCCAGGCTGACCAGTGCCCCCTCCAGGCTGACCAGTGCCCCTCCAGGCTGACCAGTGCCTCTCCAGTCTGACCAGTGCCCCTCCAGGCTGACCAGTCCAGCTCCAGTCTGACCAGTGCCCCTCCAGTCTGACCAGTCCAGCTCCAGGCTGACCAGTGCCCCCTCCAGTCTGACCAGTGCCCTTCCAGTGTGACCAGTGAGCTCCAGTCTGACCAGTGCCCCTCCAGTCTGACCAGTGCCCCTCCAGTCTGACCAGTGCCCCTCCAGTCTGACCAGTGCCTCTCCAGTCTGACCAGTGCCCCTCCAGTCTGACCAGTGCCCCTCCAGGCTGACCAGTCCAGCTCCAGGCTGACCAGTGCCCCCTCCAGTCTGACCAGTGCCCCTCCAGTCTGACCAGTGCCCTTCCAGTGTGACCAGTGCCCCTCCAGGCTGACCAGTCCAGCTCCAGTCTGACCAGTGCCCTTCCAGTGTGACCAGTGCCCCTCCAGTCTGACCAGTGAGCTCCAGGCTGACCAGTCCAACTCCAGTCTGACCAGTGCCCTTCCAGTCTGACCAGACCATTTCCAGTCTGACCAGTCCAGCTCCAGTCTGACCAGTGCCCCTCCAGGCTGACCAGTGCCCTTCCAGGCTGACCAGTGCCCCTCCAGTCTGACCAGTGCCCCTCCAGGCTGACCAGTCCAGCTCCAGTCTGACCAGTGCCCTTCCAGGCTGACCAGTGCCCCTCCAGTCTGACCAGTCCAGCTCCAGTCTGACCAGTCCAACTCCAGTCTGACCAGTGCCCTCTCCAGTCTGACCAGTCCAGCTCCAGTCTGACCAGTGCCCTCTCCAGTCTGACCAGTCCAGCTCCAGTCTGACCAGTGCCCTTCCAGTCTGACCAGACCATTTCCAGTCTGACCAGTGAGCTCCAGTCTGACCAGACCATTTCCAGTCTGACCAGTGCCCTTCCAGTCTGACCAGTGCCCTCTCCAGTCTGACCAGTGCCCCTCCAGTCTGACCAGTGCCCTTGGGCTGACTGAGTTACAGTTGGTGAATTTGAATTAACACTATTTAGTCTAACACTATTCAGTTTAGTTTAACACTATTTAGTTTAACAATGTTTAGTTTAACACTAGTTTAACACTATCTAGTTTAGTTTAACACTATCTAGTTTAACACTATTTAGTTTAGTTTAACACTATCTACTCTAACACTATCTAGTTTAGTTTAACATTATCTATTTAGTTTAGTTTAACACTATCTAGTTTAGTTTAACACTAGTTTAACACTATTCAATTTAGTTGAACACTATTTAGTTTAATAGTGTTTAGTTTAACACTAGTTTAACACTAGTCTAGTTTAACACTAGTTAACAGTACTTAGTTTAACACTATCTAGTTGAGTTTAAAACTGTCTAGTTTAGTTTAACACTAGATTAGTTTAGCATTATTTAGTTCAACACTATCTAGTTCAGTTTAACACTATGTAGTTTAACACTATTTAGTTTAGTTTAACACTATTTAGTTTAGTTTAACACTATTTAACACTATCTAGTTTAACACTATCTAGTTTAACACTATTTAGTTTAGTTTAACACTATTTAGTTTAGTTTAACACTATCTATCTAGTTTAACACTATTTAGTTTAGTTTAACACTATGTAGTTTAACACTTTAGTTTAGTTTAACACTATTTAGTTTAGTTTAACACTATCTAGTTTAACACTATTTAGTTTAGTTTAACACTATCCAGTTTAACACTATTTAGTTTAGTTTAACACTATCTATCTAGTTTAACACTATTTAGTTTAGTTTAACACTATGTAGTTTAACACTATTTAGTTTAGTTTAACACTATCTATCCAGTTTAACACTATTTAGTTTAGTTTAACACTATCTATCCAGTTTAACACTATTTAGTTTAGTTTAACACTATCTATCCAGTTTAACACTATCTAGTTTAGTTTAACACTATCTAGCACAGACCTGCAGCTGTCCCCAGAGCCTGGCTGTCCCTCCCTCCCTCTGGTCCCTCCCCAGGAGCTGCCTGAGCTCACCTGGGCTCCCTGGGCTGGATAAATCCCACATTTCCCAGGGCTGGGCCATCCTCAGCTCCAGTGGGACAGCACAATTAAGCAGGATGGCTGATTAATTCCAAAGCAGATAAACAGCCCCAGCCCATCCTCTTTATGCCCCTCTCTTTTTCTTTGCTCTCAGAAAACTGAAGAAATACTTTGCACTTCCCATGGATTATCGCTCCTCACAGATCCCTGGGATAAGCAGCTGATTCCCTGCAGGATTCCAGGACTCTGGAATTCCAGCAGCTCAGGAGCTGCTCCGTGCCCAGAGCAGATGGGTTTCATGGAGCTGCATCCCACCAGGCTGCTCAGGGGGCCAGGAATGTCCCTAAGGAATAATCACCCCCACACAAGCTAACACAAGGGAGAACAGCACCAAAAATCCAGTTTTCCATTTGAGAATCTTTAACTGAGGCTGCTCTGTTACTCCCTGGGTAACTCTTAGGTCAAACTGAGCATTCACTTATTTTTTAAAGCAGAAATTAAAATTTGTTGTGTTTCCTTCAGTCCCTGAAGCCCCTGACCAGGGCTGGGTTATCCTATAAAGGAGCTGCAGCCAAGTCCTTTATTTTATCCTATAAAGGAGCTGCAGCCAAGCCCTGCACACCTGGGAATCAGGGATGACCTTACCCAGCTCAGTGGGGAAAAGCACTTGGGAGCTGTCTACAAACAGGATCCAGACTCCAAAGCTGAAATATTTCAGTCCCAAAACTCCTCAGGAGCTGGGAGTTAACAGCAAACTACACCAAGCTGGAAGCAGAGCACCAGAGGGTTTTCCTGCTTTACTCAACTCACCTGATTTCCTTAAGTCCTTCTTTCTGGATAACTTGAAGGATCTCCTTATGGCTCATGGGTGTGTTGGGATATTTCTCCAGGACCTGGCAAGAAAGAGGAGATTGAGAGGAAGTTATTCCTTTGTATTCTGAATTTCCATCCAGCTGCACCAAAACCTCCATTTAATGGCAGTCATTCCTCTCCATTCTGAATTTACATTTAACTGCACCAAAACCTCCATTTAATGGCAGTTATTCCTTTGCATTCTGAATTTCCATCCAGCTGCACCAAAACCTCTATTTTAGGTGTTTATTATTATTTTTATTTATGTTACAGTCTCACAGCAGTGAATTCTGCAGTTCTTCACTAACAAGGCACAAAATGGCCAACTATCTCTTGGTACAAGGTCTTTTAAGGCTAAACTATCCAATTGAGAACTGATACCTAAATTATTTTCACTTTTAACTCAATAACTGATCCCTCAAAGTTCACAGGGTGGGCTTTTCTGGAGAAGGTGAAGAAGACCAAACCCATGGAGAAGGTGAAGAAGATGGAGAAGAAGAAGGTGAGGAAGGAGAAGGAGAATGTGGTGGTGAGGGAGAAGAAGGAGAAGAACAAAGTAAAGAAGAAGAAGAAGGTGAGGAAGGAGAAGAAGAAGGTGAGGGAGAAGAAGGAGAAGAACAAATAAAGAAGAAGGAAAAGAAGAAGGTGAGGAAGGAGAAGAAGAAGGGGAAGAAGGTGAAGGAGAAGAACAAAGTAAAGAAGAAGGAGAAGAAGGTGAGGAAGGAGAAGAAGGTGGAGAAGAAGGAGAAGGTGAGGAGAAGAACAAAGTAAAGAAGAAGGAGAAGAAGGTGAGGAAGGAGAAGGTGAAGAAGAAGGTAAAGAAGGAGAAGAAGGTGGTGAAGAAGGACCAGCCTCACCCTAAAACCTCCATCCTGCCCCATATTTATTACCATATTCTAAAACCCCAAACTCTAAGTTTTCCACCCTGTGCTATCACACACTTCTACCCAACTCCACACCCACAATCCCAGTGCTCTCAATCAATTCTGGAAGCTTCTCCACGGCCTCAGATCAAATGCAGTGCTCTCCTGGGGCTCAGAGTGTGTCTGTACAGAAAATCTGAAACTCTCAGCACCCACAATCCAGCAAGGGGCAGTTTGAAACGCTCTGCACACACAAAGTTCCCAACTCTGGCGCACAGAAATGGGTTTTTTGTTGAAGGGCCCCACTGCCAGCCCTGCCCCGGCCCCTGAGCTGCTCCCGGGGGCTCTGGCGGGCAGAGCTGCAGCTGCAGGGAGCTGCTGCAGCAGGCAGATGCCACTCACCACACGTCACTGGGATATTTCAGGACATTGCAGGCCATATTCCTGCTGGGGAGGGGGATGGGCAGGAAATGCCTCGTTTCCTCTTAATCATCAGCTCTGACCCGAGCCCAGCACATCAAAGGCCAGGCCTGACTTAGGCTCAGCCCAGAGGGCCCAGCACAAGGCCCAGGGGGACTCTGCAGAAGGAGAGGAGCAGTTCCCACTCCTCTCTTGAGCAGAGCCCCCAGCCCTCCAGGACCCTGCCCCGCATTCCCTCAGGGATCCCCAGCTCATCCCAGTCCCCTCAGGGAACCCTCAGTCCCCTCATTCCCTCAGGGATCCTTATCCAGGTTATCCCAGTCCCCTCATTCCCTCGGGGATCCATCCCCAGCTCATCCCAGTCCCCTCAGGGAACCCTCAGTCCCCTCATTCCCTCAGGGATCCTTATCCAGGTTATCCCAGTCCCCTCATCCCCTCAGGGATCCTTATCCAGCTTATCCCAGTCCCCTCATTCCCTCAGGGATCCTTATCCAGCTTATCCCAGTCCCCTCATCCCCTCAGGGATCCTTATCCAGCTTATCCCAGTCCCCTCATTCCCTCAGGGATCCTTATCCAGGTTATCCCAGTCCCCTCATTCCCTCAGGGATCCTTATCCAGCTTATCCCAGTCCCCTCATTCCCTCAGGGATCCATATCCAGGTTATCCCAGTCCCCTCATTCCCTCAGGGATCCCCAGCTTATCCCAGTCCCCTCATCCCCTCAGGGATTCATCCCCAGCTCATCCCAGTCCCCTCATTCCCTCATGGATCCATACCCAGGTTATCCCATTCCTTCAGGGATCCCCAGCTTATCCCAGTCCCCTCAGGGATTCCCAGGTTATCCCAGTCCCCTCATTCCCTCAGGGATCCATCCCCAGCTCATCCCAGTCCCCTCATTCCCTCAGGGACCCCCAGCTTATCCCAGTCCCCTCATTCCCTCAGGGATCCATCCCCAGCTTATCCCATTCCCTCAGGGAACCCCAGCTTATCCCAGTCTCAGGGATCCCCAGGTTATCCCAGTCCCCTCAGGGATTCCCAGTTTATCCCAGTCCAGCTCTCCTGGAAAGGCTCTGCCAGGCCCTGCTGAGCTGCAGCACCTCCCTGCTCCCAGAACAAATCCTTGCATGCAGCTCTGGAAGCTCCAGCTGACGGCCCCATCCTGGAAAATCTCTTTTTAATGCTGTTAAAGCCTGACTGTGACAGAACCATGGGATGGTTTGGGTGGGAATGAGTCCCAAAGCCCATCCAGGGCCATGGCAGGGACACTTTCCAGCATCCCAAGTGACTCCAAGCCCTGCCCAGCCTGGCCTTGGGCACTGCCAGGGATGCAGGGGCAGCCCCAGCTGCTCTGTGAGGTGGAAGTGGGATTTGTTTGCACTGCCACAGCCTCAGGGGCTCATCCCACCTCACTCCCACCTCTACTGAAACTCCACAGCAAAGGATGCAGAGCTCTGGAGTGTTTGCAGAGTGATCTCAGCCAGGCCAGAGCAGGTTTTGGTTTCCATCACCCCTTGACCTGTGTTCATTTACAGCTCTGCTCAGGACACTGCTCAACCTTTCCCACCAGCCTGGAGCTGCACCCAAAGCTGGCAGCCCAGGGAAGGCCAGAAATGAAGGATATCTCCATTTCCATCTGTGCTTTCAGCTTTTCACTGCAGGTGGTGAAATCAGGAGAGGAGTGAAGCTGAGTCCATCCACAGGGAGCTCAGGGCCATTTCCACCACACCAAACTGTGACTGGGCATTTTCCTCCTGGGCACTGTTATCCCAATTTTCCCAGCCTGGACGTGCTCCATGTGGCTCAGCCTGGAGCAGCAGCAGCACCTTTGATTCATTTGTCCCCAGTGAAGGCTGTGTTTCACCAGGGAACCTCAGCCAGGGCAGAGGGGAGCAAAACTGCTCCATTTCTGTCCCTGCACCTCTTCCAGGTGTGAACCCTTCCGTGCCCAGCAGGGTGAGGCTGCACAGGTCTGGCCTCCTGCCACCCCCACCTGGATCCCAGCAAATCCTGCTGGGCTGCTCACAGGAGAACACCAACCAGCTCTGCCAGGTGTCCCTGCTCTCCAGGACATTCCTAGAACCACAGAATCCTTTAGACTGGAAAAGCCCTTGGAGATCAGCAAGACCAACTCATTCCCCAGCACTGCCAAGGCCACCACTGCCCCACGTCCCCTGGTGCCACATCCACAGGGCTTTGAAATCCTTCCAGGGATGAGACCCCAAACCTCCCTGGGCAGCCCCTGCCAAGGCCTGAGCCCCCTTTCCATGCAGAAATTCCTCCTGGTGTCCACCCTGAGCCTGCCCTGGCCCAGCCTGAGGCCATTTCCCCTTGTCCTGTCCCTGTTCCCTGGGAGCAGAGCCCGACCCCCCCTGGCTGTGCCCTCCTGGCAGGGACTTGTGCAGAGCCACAAGGGCCCCCTGAGCCTCCTTTGCTCCAGGCTGAGCCCCTGCCCAGCTCCCTCAGCCCCTGCTGGGGCTCCATTCCCTGCCCAGCTCCCTCAGCCCCTGCTGGGGCTCCATTCCCTGCCCAGCTCCCTCAGCCCCTGCTGGGGCTCCATTCCCTGCCCAGCTCCCTCAGCCCCTGCTGGGGCTCCATTCCCTGCCCAGCTCCCTCAGCCCCTCCTGGGGCTCCATTCCCTTCCCTTGACAGACTCCAGCCCCTGCAGGTCTCTCTTGCCCTGAGTGTCCCCCGTGATGGACTCAGGATGTGTTTCCAAAAGTCAGATGGCTCCCTGAACCCCCAAAGCACACAGAGAGATGGATCCCTGAACCCCCAAACCACACAGATGGATCCCAGATCCCCCAAAACACACAGATGGATCCCAGAACCTCCAAAGCACACAGATGGATCCCAGATCACCCAAAACACACAGACAGATGGTTCTCTGAACCTCCAAAGCACACAGATGGTTCTCTGAACCCCCAAAGCACACAGGTGGCTCCCTGAACCTCCAAAGCACACAGATGGTTTTTAGAACCCCCAAAGCACACAGGTGGATCCCTGAACCCCCAAAGCACACAGATGGCTCCCTGAACCCCCAAAGCACACAGATGGCTCCCTGAATCCCCAAAGCACACAGATGGCTCTCTGAACCCCCAAAGCACACAGATGGCTCCCTGAACCCCCAAAGCACACAGGTGGCTTTTAGACCCCCCAAACACACAGATGGATCCCTGAACCCCCAAAGCACACAGGTGGATCCCTGAACCCCCAAAGCACACAGATGGCTCCCTGAACCCCCAAACACACAGATGGCTCCCTGAACCCCCAAAGCACACAGGTGGATCCCTGAACCCCCAAAGCACACAGATGGCTCCCTGAACCCCCAAAGCACACAGGTGGATCCCTGAACCCCCAAAGCACACAGATGGCTCCCTGAACCCCCAAACACACAGATGGCTCCCTGAACCCCCAAGGCACACCACTCTCAGAGCACAGGGCACAGACCCATCACTAGGCTGCACTCCCTGGTCCTGAGGCCTTTCCCACCCTCCATGGCCCTGTGGCTCCCCCAGCTGCTGTCCTGGCTCGCTGGGGCTCTGCTAGGCCAGGATCAAAGCTCCTTGTGCTGGGCAAGGCCAGCCCTGGGGACAGCCAGAGCAGGGCCCAGCCCCAGCTCAGGGTGCCCTGCCCTAAGAGCCTCTCTGTGCTCTTCAGGAAATGTTTCACACCAGCTCTCAGCCTCCTGAGATAAACAAAGCAGCTCACAGCTCCTGCTGCCACACAGGCTGCTCCAGAAGAACCAGGAATGAGGATTAAAGTGACTCTCAACGAAACAGATGCACCTTTAAAGAACTGATGCACCTTAAGGAGCTTCTCCCCTCTCCTCTGCCCTTTTAATCCCATATCAGATCTTTCACCCGAGTCATTTTTAGTCACTGTGTGCAAAGAAATAAAATCCTACAGAATCTGAGAGGAAACTCAGCTCTGGCCAACTGAGCCAAGCTCATTGTCAACAAAACCCATTAATCCTGGAATGCTTTGAGTGGGAAGGAACCCTACAGCCCATCCAGTGCCACCTCTGCCATGGCAGGGCCACCTTCACTGTCCCAGGGAGCTGAAAGCCTCCCTCAGTGTGGGATTTCCATGCCCCTTGCTGGGCAGCAGGAAGAGCTGGATCCAGGACAGCTCTGAGTGATGCAAGTGCTGCCCACATAAACCTGACAGGGGGTTGTGCCAGTGTTCACAATTAAAACCTGTGTCTGAAGTGGCTGGGGTTGTTTGGGGGGGTTTTTATCAGCCCATCAAGGTTTAATCCAGAGATCTTGCACAGCTGGATGTGAAGGAGAACCTCAGACTGTGAAAGCTTTGGCAAAAATGCAAATTTTGGAACTCCTCCTATTGGATTTTTAACGGATGTTAGAAACACAATCAGCACTTCCACTCGGGTTCCTTCCTGGAAATAGAACCTAAACCTCCTAAATCCAGGAATGCACAGCAGCTGAGCAGCTCCCACCTGGCTCAGACAAGCTCTGCAGAGCCAGGCAGCAAAACCTGAGCATCTGGTTCCACCTCAGCCTCACATGCAGCCACCCTTTCCAGGAGGGAATTCCAGCTGCAGCCACCGTGGAAATGGGAGAAGCTGCCCATTTCCTGCCAGCAGGGAATCACCCTGCAATGCCAGCCTGGCACACAAGTGGCTCAGCCCTAAAATGCCCCAGAGGATCTGAAATTCCTGCTCAGTCACCCCCAGAAAACACAACAGGAGCCCCGGGGCAGTGATGGACTTGACCCAGATTGCAGGATCTGCTCCACTCATCCCATTAGCCAAATGCTGGCCAGGATTTAGGCAGAAAGGAGGTCAGGGAGGAATGGACAATCCTGTGGCATCAGGAGCCAGGTGCCATTAAAGGCCACATTTCACACTGAGCTGTCACACGGCTGGGAAGGGGCTGGAGGAGCAGCAGGGGAGGGAGATCCCAGAGCCACCTCCCTCCTTGGGGACATGGACAGGAACCTGCTCAAATGGGAGATCCCAGAGTCACCTCCCTCCTTGGGGACATCCCTGCCCAAATGAGAGATCCCAGAGCCACCTCGCTCCTTGGGGACATCCCTGCTTGGAGATCCCAGAGCCACCTCCCTCCTTGGGGACATCCCTGCCCAACCTTCACTGTCCCAGTGTCCAGCCTGGCCTTGGGCACTGCCAGGGATCCAGGGGCAGCCCCAGCTGCTCTGGGCACCCTCCCCACCCTGCCAGGGAACAATTCCTCATTCCCAATATCCCATCCAGCCCTGCCCTCTAAACTCTCTGCATTTCTGATGTTTCATTTCAAATATCTGTCCAGAAGGACACTGAGGTGCTTCTTCAAACAGAACATTTCTGGATCAGTGGAAAACTTGTCCAACCAAAAGACTCCATGACCATTCTGAAACTGCCCTGAGCTCCCACCAGGGAGGTTCCAAACCTCCTCCAGCTACTGGACAAGCCCAGCTCCAAGTGGAGAATAAACAGCTCCAGAGAATCACAGGATATCCTGAGCTGGAAGAGACCCACAGGAATCCAGCCCAACTCCTCCGTTTGAAAGAATCCCAGCAGGGTTACAGCAGCCCCAAAGGCCAGGAGAGGTTTGCTGGCCAGGATGGATTTTGTGGGGAAAACCAGGAGTGACCCCCTACAAAAGCACTCAGAGCTTCTGGCCTGGGAGCTTAAATCCCTGAACTCACATCCTTGAACTCACATTCCTGAACTCACATCCCTGAATTCACAATTCTGAATTCACACACCTGAATTCACAACTCTAAATTCACACACCTGAATTCACAACTCTAAATTCACATCCTTGAATTCACAGCCCTAAATTCACACCCCTGAATTCACATCCTTGAACTCACATCCCTGAATTCACAACCCTGAATTCACAACCCTGAACTCACATCCCTGAATTCACAACCCTAAATTCACACACCTGAATTCACAACTCTAAATTCACATCCTTGAATTCACACCCCTAAATTCACATCCTTGAATTCACAACCTGGAATTCACATCCCTGAATTCACACCCCTAAATTCACATCCTTGAATTCACACCCCTAAATTCACATCCTTGAATTCACAACCTGGAATTCACATCCCTGAATTCACACCCCTAAATTCACAACTCTAAATTCACATCCTTGAATTCACATCCCTGAACTCACATCCCGGAATTCACATCCCGGAATTCACAACCCTGAATTCACATCCCGGAATTCACATCCCGGAATTCACAACTCGAAATTCACAACTCTAAATTCACATCCTTGAATTCACAACTCTAAATTCACATCCTTGAACTCACACCCCTGAATTCACAACCCAGAATTCACAACCCTGAATTCACATCCTTGAATTCACACTCCTGAATTCACATTCCTGAATTCACACTCCTGAATTCACATCCCCGAATACACATCCCTGAATTCACATCCTTGAAGTCACATCCCTGAATTCACACCCCTGAATTCACAACCTGGAATTCACAACCCTAAATTCACATCCTTGAATTCACACTCCTGAATTCACATCCTTGAATTCACACTCCTGAATTCACATCCCTGGATTCACACCCCTGGATTTACACCCCCAAATTCACATCCCTGGATTCACATCCCTGAATTCACAACCCTAAATTCACATCCTTGAATTCACAACCCTAAATTCACATCCTTGAATTCACAACTCTAAATTCACATCCCTGAATTCACACTCCTGAATTCACATCCCTGAATTCACACCCCTGGATTCACACCCCTGAATTCTCACCCCTAAATTCACACCCCTGAGTTCAGCCCAGCAGACAAACTGGAACAGCTCCAAGGTGGGGCTGGAGTACAACACCAGGAACAACCTGGGGATGAGGTGGGAGAGGGATTTTTGTCTGTTGGGGGGACTAACAGGGTGACCTTTCCCAAAAAACCCTCTGTGTCATTCCTGAGGCTTTGAGAAGGTTGTACAGGGGATCTAAAAGTGAATTATCTGTCACCCTGCTCTTCTAAGCCTTCTGATGTTTCCATTCTTGTGAGGAACTTTCTCGCACACTTTCTGTAAATAACTCATTGTTTTGCATTCTTTTCTGGAGGAGGAGACATTTGATGGACTGTGGGTTTGTCCAGTGTCACTGGAGAGGTGGCACTGTCACCCTCCAATCCGCTGTCACTTTTGAAAATCTATAAATGTTGGAGTCAGAAACTAAACTGCCCTTCTTTTTCCCTTGGAGATTCCAGTGTTCCTGTTGTTTTATTTCGTGTCCTGTAGTGAGAATTACCAACTATCAGTTGTAATTATTATTCCTAAGGCAGACCTGCAGCACTCCTGGCTGTGCACTCGGGCTGCCCCCCACAGCACAGGGATTCAGGATTCACACAAAGCACACCTGCAGCACTGCTCTGCACACTGAGCTGCCAAAACTGAAATGAATTCATGCTTCAGCTCAAGCTGAATATTGAAATAAATTGAGCTGTCAATACTGAAATGAATTCATGGTTCAGCTCAAGCTGAATATTGAAATAAATTGAGCTGTCAATACTGAAATGAATTCATGGTTCAGTTCAAGCTGAATATTGAAATAAATTGAGCTGTCAATACTGAAATGAATTCATGGTTCAGCTCAAGCCCTGCAGCAGCACCTGCCTTCAGCCAGGGGAGCTGGTACAGGGCTGGAGCATCTGCCACTGGCACCACTGTCACAATGTCACCATTTCCCATTGTCACCACTGTCCCAATGTCATCATTGTCCTATTGTCACCACTGTCCCGATGTCATCATTGTCCTATTGTCACCACTGTCACAATGTCACCATTTCCCATTGTCACCACTGTCACAATGTCATCATTGTCCTATTGTCACCACTGTCACAATGTCACCATTTCCCATTGTCACCACTGTCACAATGTCACCACTTCCCATTGTCACCACTGTCCCAATGTCATCATTGTCCTATTGTCACCACTGTCACAATGTCATCATTGTCCTATTGTCACCACTGTCACAATGTCACCACTTCCCATTGTCACCACTGTCCCAATGTCATCATTGTCCTATTGTCACCACTGTCACAATGTCACCATTTCCCATTGTCACCACTGTCCCAATGTCATCATTTCCCATTGTCCTAATATAATTATTTCCCATTATCACCATTGTCCCAACGTCACCATTTCCCATTGTCACCATTTCCTACTGTCACTATTTCCCATTGTCACCACTGTCACTATTGTCCCATTGTCACCATTTCCCATTGTCACCACTGTCACCACTGTCCCACTGTCACCACTGTACCAATGTCACCATTTCCAAATGTCCTCAGGTCACGATTTCCCATTGTCACCACTGTCCCAATGTCACCACTGTCCCACTGTTACCATTTCCCATTGTCACCATCATCCCAATGTCACCATTTCCCATTATCACCACTGTCACCATTTCCCATTGTCAACATTGTCCTAATGTCACCATTTCCCACTGTTACAATGTCACCATTTCCCATTGTCACCACTGTCCCAATGTCACCACTATCCCAATTTCCCATCACCATTGTCCCAAGGTCATTATTTCCCATTGTCACCATTGTCCCAATGTCACCATTTCCCATTGTCCCAATGTCACCATTTCCCATTGTCACCACTGTCCCAATTTCCCACTATCACCACTGTCCCAATGTCACCATTTCTTGTCCCAATGTCACCATTTCCCATTGTCACCATTGTCACCACTGTCCCAAGGTCATCATTTCCCACTGTCACACTGTCATCATTTCCCATTGTCACCACTGTCCCAATGTCACCATTTTTTGTCCCAACGTCACCATTTCCCATTGTCACCACTGTCCCAAGGTCACCATTGTCCCAATGTCACCATTTCCCATTGTCACCACTGTCCCAAGGTCACCATTTCCCACTGTCCCAATGTCACCACTTCCCAGCTGGCCAGTTCCTGGGGATGAAACTGGAGAGCAGAGAGGGAACGAGACAGATGTTGGGACACACAGGACAGATGTTGGGATGTTGGGACACACAGGACAGATGTTGGGACACACAGCACAGATGTTGGGATGTTGGGACACACAGGACAGATGTTGGGACACACAGCACAGATGCTGGGAAGTGCAGTGCCCACGGGGCTGTGGAGGGAGCCCCTTCAGGAAGCTTTTCTCCACTGAGGGAGAAGGTGGAGCTTTTCTCCACTGGAGGAGGAGGTGAAGCTTTTCTCCACTGAAGGAGCAGGTGAAGCTTTTCTCCATTGAAGGAGGAGGTGATGCTTTTCTCCACTGAAGGAGCAGGTGAAGCTTTTCTCCATTGAAGGAGGAGGTGATGCTTTTCTCCACTGAAGGAGCAGGTGATGCTTTTCTCCACCGGAGGAGGAGGTGAAGCTTTTCCCCACTGAAGGAGGAGGTGAAGCTTTTCTCCACTGAAGGAGCAGGTGAAGCTTTTCTCCACTGGAGGAGGAGGTGAAGCTTTTCTCCACTGAAGGAGCAGGTGAAGCTTTTCTCCATTGAAGGAGCAGGTGAAGCTTTTCTCCACTGAAGGAGCAGGTGATGCTTTTCTCCACTGGAGGAGCAGGTGAAGCTTTTCTCCATTGAAGGAGCAGGTGAAGCTTTTCTCCACTGAAGGAGCAGGTGAAGCTTTTCTCCACTGAAGGAGGAGGTGAAGCTTTTCTCCACTGAAGGAGCAGCTGAAGCTTTTCTCCACTGAAGGAGCAGGTGATGCTTTTCTCCACTGAAGGAGCAGGTGAAGCTTTTCTCCACTGGAGGAGCAGGTGAAGCTTTTCTCCACTGGAGGAGCAGGTGAAGCTTTTCTCCATTGAAGGAGCAGGTGATGCTTTTCTCCACTGAAGGAGCAGGTGAAGCTTTTCTCCACTGAAGGAGCAGGTGAAGCTTTTCTCCACTGAAGGAGGAGGTGAAGCTTTTCTCCACTGAAGGAGCAGGTGAAGCTTTTCTCCACTGAGGGAGAAGGTGATGCTTTTCTCCACTGAAGGAGCAGGTGAAGCTTTTCTCCACTGAAGGAGCAGGTGAAGCTTTTCTCCACCGAAGGAGCAGGTGAAGCTTTTCTCCACTGGAGGAGCAGGTGAAGCTTTTCTCCACTGGAGGAGCAGGTGAAGCTTTTCTCCACTGGAGGAGCAGGTGAAGCTTTTCTCCACTGGAGGAGCAGGTGAAGCTTTTCTCCACTGAAGGAGCAGGTGAAGCTTTTCCCCACTGAAGGAGCAGGTGAAGCTTTTCTCCACTGAAGGAGAAGGTGAAGCTTTTCTCCACCGAAGGAGCAGGTGAAGCTTTTCTCCACCGAAGGAGCAGGTGAAGCTTTTCTCCACTGGAGGAGCAGGTGAAGCTTTTCTCCACTGGAGGAGCAGGTGAAGCTTTTCTCCACTGAAGGAGCAGGTGAAGCTTTTCTCCATTGAAGGAGCAGGTGATGCTTTTCTCCACTGAAGGAGCAGGTGAAGCTTTTCTCCACTGGAGGAGCAGGTGAAGCTTTTCTCCACTGAAGGAGCAGGTGATGCTTTTCTCCACTGGAGGAGCAGGTGAAGCTTTTCTCCACTGGAGGAGGAGGTGAAGCTTTTCTCCACTGGAGGAGGAGGTGATGCCGTTTTGGGCCGGGATCGGGTCCCTGACCCTGGCCCAGGAGCTGCTGCTGCTGCTGCAGCCTGGGGGAAGGAGCTGTGCCAGGGCCCTGGGTGCCCCTCCAGCCCCATCAGGACATTGTGGACAGCCCACGAGGAGCTCAGTGCCTCTGGGGACATTTGGGACAAACCAAAGGCTTCTCCCATTCAGAAAACTTGTACATGCTGGAGTCCAGCTTCTTTCCATTTTATTTTCCCTGGTGTGATCTCCACAAATAACCAAGAATCATTGAGTCATTTGTGTAGAGAAAGCAAGAAAGCAAGAAAGAAAAGAAGAAATTTCCAAGTGTCAGAAATCTTAAAAATTATAAAATATTTGTGTGTATGATATTTTCATTAATCCAGCACTGCCAAGTCCACCACTAAACCGTGTCCCTAATAGCCACTTTTATGTCATTTTAATACTTTCAGGAATGGTGACTCCACCACTTCCCTGGGCATCCTGTTCCAATGCTCAGCAATAATTTCTGTGGGAAATTTTTTCCTGCTATTCAATCTAAACCTTCCCTTGAGCAACTAGGTGTCATTTCCTCCTGTCCTCTAGCTGGGAGAAGAGAGCAAACCCCACCTTTTGACAGCTTTCTTTCAGGTTGTAAAGAGTAATAATAATAATAATAATAATAATAATAATAATAATAATAATAATAATAATGATGATGAGGCCCTCCAGGCCAAACAAGCCCAGCCCCTCTTTGTGCCCCTGGTCCTTTACCAGCTCTGCTGCCCTTCTCCAGAAAAGCTCCTGGCAGGGAGTTCAGGGACGCAGCCTGGCTGGGTTTGTGCCAGCTCGTGCCAAACCTTTGCCAGGTGCCAGTGAAGGTTTGGCCTTCCTCGAGAAATTAATGGGAAGCAAATTCAAGCCTCAGCCATTTGTCACCATCATTCCAGCACGGGTCCCCTGACAGAGTCACTCAGTAGATGTTAATCAAGTATTTTTCACCTTAAATCCAGTGACAGTGAGCAAATCACAAATTAAGTGGAGTGTGGGAAATTTGTAATTTTTAAATTTCCATTTAAAATGGAAAATTTTTAACACAGAGATTTTTTATTTTTTTTTACAAGGGGCAGTTAGAAAAAGACTTCTCCTAACATGTGTACATAATATTTATCTTTAAATAAATTTAAATAAATTTAAATTTTATCTTTAAATAAAATGGGTCACTATTTTTTGTTATAAGGATTTTAAGGTTAAACTATTTAATTAAGAAATGATATTTAAATTATTTTTACCTTTGCCTTAAGAACTAATCACTTAAAGTTTGCAATGTGGGGTTTTTTTGTCTAATTATAAAATATTATTTAAATTTATGAAGAAGGAAGAAGGTGAAGAAGGATTCGTTTTTGTTTTAAAAGTTTTATTTTGCTTTATATATATTATTATATTTTAAAGTTTTTAACTTAGTGATGTTATACACTTTCAATCAAATTATACACTCATAATTTTAGTGTTATTAATTAATTTTTGAAGAATTTTTTTTACAGCTTCAGATCAAATACAGTATTTTCTTGTGGGTCTGTGCCCTTCAGCACATAAAGTTTAAAATTCTCAGCATCCAGGACTCCAACACTCTTTGCTCTCCACTCTTACTCCTCCAAAGAGACCCACAGAAGCAGAAAAACTGAAAATCACAGAAAAAGCAAATCTACACCTCAAGCACTCTGGTGTGTCTGACATGTGCTGGGAGCAGCTGCACGGGAGGACCAGGCCACACTGGGGCTGCACAATCTGAATTTTCACAGCAACATCTCAGCCTGGGCCACACTGGGGCTGCACAATCTGAATTTTCACAGCAACATCTCAGCCTGGGCCACGCTGGGGCTGCACAATTTGAATTTTCACATCATCTCAGCCTGGGCCACACTGGGGCTGCACAATCTGAATTTTCACATCATCTCAGCCTGGGCCACACTGGGGCTGCACAATTTGAATTTTCACAGCAACATCTCAGCCTGGGCCACACTGGGGCTGCACAATTTGAATTTTCACAACATCACAACAACATCTCAGCCTGTGCCACACTGCACAATTTGAATTTTCACAACATCACAACAACATCTCAGCCTGTGCCACACTGCACAATTTGAATTTTCACAACATCATCTCGGCCTGGGCCATGCTGGGGGCTGCACAATTTGAATTTCCCTCTTTTCATAAATAAGCCATGGGAATAAACAACCCCAGGGGCTGTACCAGAGACAGAAAAAGACACGATGATTCTTTTGCTTCTGATGCAGAATCAGATGCAAGCACATGAGAGCAGGATGAAGAAGAAAGCCTGAACCCCTCTGAACCCCAACACCCTCCAAAGGGAGCTCAGAACCATTCCATGAGAGACTGGACAGAGCTCAGAACCATCCCATGAAATATTGGACAGAGCTCAGAACCATCCCATGAAATATTGGACAGAACTCAGAACCATTCCAGGAAATATTGGACAGAGCTCAGAACCATTCCATGTCAGAATGGACAGAGCTCAGAACCATCCCATGAAATATTGGACAGAGCTCAGAACCATTCCATGAGAGACTGGACAGAGCTCAGAACCATTCCATGGAATATTGGACAGAGCTCAGAACCATCCCATGAAATATTGGACAGAACTCAGAACCATCCCATGGAATATTGGACAGAACTCAGAACAATTCCATGGAATATTGGACAGAGCTCAGAACCATTCCATGTCAGAATGGACAGAGCTCAGAACCATCCCATGAAATATTGGACAGAGCTCAGAACCATTCCATGAGAGACTGGGCAGAGCTCAGAACCATCCCATGAAATATTGGACAGAACTCAGAACCATTCCATGAAATATTGGACAGAACTCAGAACCATCCCATGGAATATTGGACAGAACTCAGAACCATTCCATGAGTGACTGGACAGAGCTCAGAACCATTCCATGAGAGATTGGACAGAGCTCAGAACCATTCCATGAGAGACTGGACAGAGCTCAGAACCATTCCATGAGAGATTGGACAGAACTCAGAACCATTCCATGAAATATTGGACAGAACTCAGAACCATTCCATGAGAGACTGGACAGAGCTCAGAACCATTCCATGAGAGAATGGACAGAACTCAGGAGAAAGGCAATAAGGAAAAAGGACTTGGATTTTGGCCCTGCAGGTCAGATAAGGCAGAGGGAAGCACAGAACCCCCTGAGAGCACACCCAAGCACATTTAACAGCAGCTGATTTATTGTCCCAGCCACCACAGAGCTGTGACTGCAGCCACCAGGTGCAATTCCACCTCCTGCAGCTGCTGCCAAGGGGTGGCACACAGTGACCCATCCCTCAGGTCCCTGCCAGCCAGACCAACCCTGGGGTTTTACACCAGGAAACACCCCTGACTTGGGGTTTTAAAGTGCAAAAGCCTTGCCCTGCAATGCTCAGGGGCAGGGCTGAGCTGCCTGGGGAGGAGAGCACAGCCTGAGCAGGAGGAGCTGCCCCAGGGCTGCAGCAGCTCCAAAATCCCCCTGCAAAAATCCCATGAACCAAACTGGGACAGCTGAGCGATACCAGGGGTGACTCTCACAATTAAAAGGTAAATATCAAATATACATGTCAGGAGAAGTATTATACATTTATAGTTGTGTTTTACTCCCCCTGCCCCAATCCCATGAACCAGACTGGGACAGCTGAGCGATACCAGGGGTGACTCTCACAGTTAAAAGGTAAATATCATATATACATGTCAGGGGAGGTTTTATAGTTATCTTTAACCCCCTGCCCAAATCATATGAAACAAATTATGACAGATGAGCAACACCATATGGGTGACTCTCACAATTGAAAGGTAAATATCATGTATATATGTTAGGAGAAGTATTATACATTTATAGTTGTGTTTTACTCCCCCTGCCCAAATCACAGGAACCAGGCTGTGACAGATGAGTGATGCCATGGGTGACTCTCACAATTAAAAGGTAAATATCATGGATACATGTTAGAAGTTTTATAGATTTATAGTTATCTTTTACCCCCCCACACCAAAATCCCATGAACCACACTGTGACAGATGAGCAATGCCATGGCTGACTATCACAATTAAAAGGTAAATGGATACATGGTAGGAGAAATTTGATAGATTTATAGTTATCTTGTAGTCCCCCTGCCCAAATTCCTTGAACCAGACTGTGACAGATGAGTGATGATGCCATGGGTGACTCACAATTAAAAGGTAAATATCATGTAGACATTTTAGGAGGAGATTTATAGTTGGTGTTTTACCCCCTCTGCCCAAATCACAGGAACCAGGCTGTGACAGATGCCATGGGTGACTCTCACAATTAAAAGGTAAATATCATGGATACATGTTAGGAGAGTTCTACAGGTTTATAGTTATCTTTTACCCCCCTGCCCAAATCCCATGAACCAAACTGTGAGTAAATGCCATTGGTGACTCTCACAATTAAAGGGTAATTATCATATATATATGTTAGGAGAAGTTTTATAGAGTTATAGTTGTATTTTACCCCCTCCTGCCAAATCCCATGAACCAGACTGTGAGCAATGCCATGGGTGACTCTCACAGTTAAAAGCTAAATATCAAATATACATGGTAGGAGAAATTTGATAGATTTATAGTTATCTTTTACCCCCCCTGCCCAAATCCCATGAACCAAACTGTGACAGATGAACGATGCCATGAGTGACTCTCACAATTAAAAAGTAAATATCCTGTATATATGTTAGAAGTTTCATAGTTATCTTTTACCCCCCCTGCCCAAATCACAGGAACCAGGCTGTGACAGCTGAGTGATGCCATGGGTGACTCACAATTAAAAGGCAAATATCAAATATACATGTTAGGAGAAGTTTTATAGATTTAGAGTTATCTTTTACCCCCAGTGCCCAAATCACATGAACCAGACTGTGACAGATGAGTAATACCATTGGTGACTCTCATGATTAAAAGGTAAATATCATGTAGACATGTTAGGAGAAATTTGATAGATTTATAGTTATCTTTTACCTCCCCTGCCCAAATCCCATGAACCAAACTGTGATAGATGAGTGATGTCATGGTTGAGTCTCACAATTAGAAGGCAAATATCATGTATATATGTTAGGAGAAGTTTTATAGATTTGTTTTACCCCCCCTGCCCAAATCCCAGGAACCAGACTGTGAGTAATGCCATGGGTGACTCTCACAATGAAAAGGTAAATATTATGTACACATGTTAGGAGAAGTTTTATACATTTATCATTATCTTGTATCCCTCCTGCCCAAATCCCATGAACCAGGATGTGATGAGTAACACCGTGGGTGACTCTCACAATAAAAAGGTAAATATCCTGTATATATGTTAGAAGCTTTATAGATTTATAGTTATCTTTTACCCCCTTTGTGTTGTTATCAGGGGATGCCCTGGGTTTGGGAATTTGGGAGGGTGACATTGTCACTATGGCAGCACCTGACCTCCTATCAAGATTTAAGGATTTAAACTCCACCACTGGACAACAAAAAGGAGTCAATGGACACAACTCTGGGAGGAACTAAAGGGTTAAAAGGCAAAACCTCATTGTGTGGATGAGCACATGGTGGGAAAAATCCTCTGCTCCCAGAGCCTATTTTCTCTATTCAGTCTGCTGTTGTATTTTTGATAAGGCTTTAATAAACCTTTCAAATTTTTTAAAAGTGAGTAGCATTTCTCTCAAGACAGACCAAGCAAAAGTGTGGCTGAGCTGTGTGGTAAAATCCACACCTACAGCACATTGATGGCTCTAAACAAGGAAATTGTTCCCTGTGAAGGTGGGGAGGGGCTGGGAAGGAATTCCCAGAGCAGCTGGGGCTGCCCCTGGATCCCTGGAACTGTCCAAGGCCAGCTTGGACACTGGGGCTGGGAGCACAGTGGAAGCTGTCCCTGCCCATGGCATGAGGTCAGATTGAAGCTCCTTTCCAACCCAGCCTGTTCTGTGACTCTATAAAACACGAGGAATATCTTTGGGATCCTTCAGCAGCACTGAATCTCTCTCCTGGAGCACAGCAGTGGGGAAGAGCTGCCCACATTTCAGCTGGGATGAGCTGGGAGGGGCACTGGGGGCACACCTGGGGGTTCCCCTCCTGGCACAGCCACCCCTCCCTGTTCCCCCAGCTCCTCACACACCCACCCACCCTGCTCTGCACATCCCAGGGCTTTTCCAGCTGCTTTGACTGCCTGGGAAAGGTGGGCAGCCCTGCCAAGCCCAGAGCCAGGCCCTGGGGCAGCTGCTGAAGTGCTGTGCTGCTAATTGGACCTGTAATTACAATCAAAGCAGCCCCACCTAGGAAAAATGGGCTTCACTGAGCTCCAGCAGCCACCTGCACAGCCACAGCTGCAGGGGTGGCATCTGCAGCAACTCAGAGCCCTTCAAGAGGTTAAAATTGCCAGCAGGAGCAAAGGAACTTGGAAATTAGTGTTTCAAACAGCAGGCCAATAATGGGATTATAGTGACTGGAAGGAGGATTTTGTAGTCTGCTGGTTTGCTGCAGACATTAGAGGGGATTACACTTCCCCCTCACCCTTCACAAGTTCTGTGTCCACACAGGAACCATTTTTTAGCCCCCATTTGTTTGTTAGAGATGCCCAGGATGAGCTTAAAGCAGATTTCAGCTCACTCCAACTCCCAGGAGCAGAAGTACAGGTGTCAGAGGATGAAGCTGAGCCCACAGCTGCAATCTGGCTTTACTGGGAAGGGGCAGAATCCCAGGATCCCTGAGGCTGGAAAATCCCTCCCAGCCCTTCCAGTCCCAGCTGTGCCCAATGCTCAGGGCACTCAGTGCCACATCCAGGTGACACCTGCAGGGATGGGCACCCCAAACCTCCCTGGGCAGCCCCTGCCAAGGCCTGAGCCCCCTTTCCATGCAGAAATTCCTGCTGGTGTCCACCCTGAGCCTGCCCTGGCCCAGCCTGAGGCCATTTCCCCTTGTCCTGTCCCTGTTCCCTGAGAGCAGAGCCCGACCCCCCTGGCTGTGCCCTCCTGGCAGGGACTTGTGCAGAGCCACAAGGGCCCCCTGAGCCTCCTTTGCTCCAGGCTGAGCCCCTGCCCAGCTCCCTCAGCCCCTGCTGGGGCTCCATTCCCTGCCCAGCTCCCTCAGCCCCTGCTGGGGCTCCATTCCCTGCCCAGCTCCCTCAGCCCCTGCTGGGGCTCCATTCCCTGCCCAGCTCCCTCAGCCCCTGCTGGGGCTCCATTCCCTGCCCAGCTCCCTCAGCCCCTCCTGGGGCTCCATTCCCTGCCCAGCTCCCTCAGCCCCTCCTGGGGCTCCATTCCCTGCCCAGCTCCCTCAGCCCCTCCTGGGGCTCCATTCCCTGCCCAGCTCCAGCCCCTGCAGGTCTCTCCTGTCAGCACTGGATCTCCAGCACTGGAGGTGCCCCAGCAGTGGGGGGGGCACCTGATTTTCCTGAAATCCTTCAGGAAAAACTTGAAAAAATTCAGGAGAAATCCATCCAAGAGCTGCAGCTGCCTGGGGATGTGTGTGAGTGGAGTGAAGCAAAGTGCCCTTCTCCATGGCCGTGTGCCAGGGTCTGTGCCAAGTGCTGCCCAGCCAGGAGCTGTTTCCCTGGAAGCAGTGCCAAGGTGATTCCCTGGCAGCAGACACAGAGCTGTGTCACGTGCTGGGAGGACACCAGACAGTGCCTCAGTCCCCAGAGCTGTGGCCACCACCTGCCCTGTCCTTCAGAAACCTCTGCAAAGGCATTTTCCAGCTGGGACAGAGCAGCCCTCACCTCAGCTCTGGGGCTGCCTTGGAAATTCATCCCTGGCCACAGCCTGGGAACAGGGAAGGAGCTGTGATAATCCCCAGGGCCTTAAAAACAAAACAGAGCACCACCAAAATCCCAACAGAGCAACAAACAATCCCCTCCAGAAAAAAAATAACAAAAAAAAAACCCAAAACAAAACCCAGGAAGGCTTTCCCAGCTTCAGGTATGAGCTCATTCTGCAAGCTGGGATTAATCCCTGAACCTTCTGCAGCAGCACCTTGTGCAACACCTCCCTGAGAAGGGACAAAGCCTTGCCAGGCTCTCCAGGAGGAGCCTCCTGGGCTCCACAGCAGCCTCCAGACATTTGTCAGGAACAGCCAGGGAGGAGAGTGAGCTGTGGAGAACAGGAGGCACCAAGGTGATCAGAGGGAGCAGAGGGAGCAGCTCTGCTGGAGGAAAGGCTGGGAGAGCTGGCATTGCTCATCTGGAGAAGGGAAGCGCCAGGGTGACCTCAGGGTGGCCTTGCAGGGCCTGAAGGGGGGAACAGGAAAGATGGAGAGAGAGAATTTACAAGGGATGGGGCAGGAGGACACAGGAATGGCTCCCAGAGGGCAGAGAGGGATGGGACATTGGGATGCTGGCTGGGAGGGTGGGCAGGCCCTGGCACAGGGTGCCCATGGTGCCTCAGGTTTGGCTTTTCTATTTTTCACATTCTGTGCTGCTTTAGTGTGGGGTCTGGGCTTCATATTATGGGATGCTGAGCTCTGTGCACAGAGCAGGGAGACAAAACAATTCCTGCTCCAGCTGGGCACCAAGGACAAATGATCCAAATCTCAGCCCAAGAGCACAAACAGAAGAGAGAAAAACAAGCAGGGTGGGACTGCAGGGGCTAAAGCTGGAACTGGACCATGAACTGCAAGATGCAAATGGAGCAGAACTGATCCCAGTGACAGAGCCCGGGACTGGGTGTCCATTTTGGGACCATTTGGGTTCATCTTGGGTCCATTTTGGGACCATTTGGGTTCATCTTGGGCTCATTTTGGGACCATTTGGGTTCATCTTGGGTCCATTTTGGGACCATTTGGGTTCATCTTGGGTCCATTTTGGGACCATTTGGGTTCATCTTGGGTGCAGCCCTGGCTGGGCTCTTGTGCTGCCCAAGGTGGATCCATGCAGGAGATCCTTTCAATAAATCCCTGCTTTATTCTGTAGCTCTGGCCAGCCTCTGCTCCAGCTCAGCCTGCCCAAGGCATCACCCAGAGCAGCTGGGGCTGCCCCTGGATCCCTGGCAGCTCTGGGTGCAGGATCCCAGCCTGGCACAGCTCTGGGTGCAGGATCCCAGCCTGGCACAGCTCTGGGTGCAGGATCCCAGCCTGGCATAGCTCTGGGTGCAGGATCCAGAGCCTGGCACAGCTCTGGGTGCAGGATCCCAGCCTGGCACAGCTCTGGGTGCAGGATCCTGAGCCTGGCACAGCTCTGGGTGCAGGATCCCAGCCTGGCACAGCTCTGGGTGCAGGATCCTGAGCCTGGCACAGCTCTGGGTGCAGGATCCCAGCCTGGCACAGCTCTGGGTGCAGGATCCTGAGCCTGGCACAGCTCTGGGTGCAGGATCCCAGCCTGGCACAGCTCTGGGTGCAGGATCCTGAGCCTGGCACAGCTCTGGGTGCAGGATCCCAGCCTGGGCCTGGCACAGCTCTGGGTGCAGGATCACAGCCTGGCACAGCTCTGGGTGCAGGATCCCAGCCTGGCACAGCTCTGGGTGCAGGATCCCAGCCTGGGCCTGGCACAGCTCTGGGTGCAGGATCCCAGCCTGGCACAGCTCCAGCACTGGCACAGCCTGAACACAAACTGTGTGCTGCCCACCCCCTGAACCTGCAGCAGCTTTTCCCCTCCTGCAGGGGGTTTGGAGCTGCAGGCACCCCAGGCCCTGTCCCAGCAGGGGCAGCAGCTCCAGCCCTGTGCAGCTGCAGAGCAAGGCAGGAAATGAGAACAGGCTGTTTATCAACAGTGACTTCCTGCCCTCCTGGGGACCTTCCCTCACCTCCTGCTGCTCTGCTGCCCCAGCTAGCGGCCCCAAAGCTCTCCAAAGCAGTTCCAAGGGGTTCCCTCCTCTCACGGCCATGGCTCACCTCTGAGCTGCTCCAATGCATTCAGTTAACTCAAGAATAAATCATCTCAGTGTATTCTCATGAGCCAGAGCTGGAGGAGACCTAACCCCAAACTCCTGGCCAGGAGGACTAAAGTGGAGCAAGAACAGATCAGCACCAGAAGTTAATTATAAAAAACAATGGTTTTGCTGCTTTAGCTGCCTCAACCACCTGTGAGCACCAGTGCAGAGGTGAGAGAGCAGGGGAGGAGGCACAGGGGAACAGAAAATGCAGCTGGGATGACCTGAGGCTGCTCTGCAGCCTGGGGAGCTGGGGAGTTGCCCAGGACAAGCTTGCCTGGACAGTCAGGTCTGTGAGGAGCAGCTGAGGGAGGTGGGAAAGGAGCAAAGGAGGCTCAGGGGGCCCTTGTGGCTCTGCACAAGTCCCTGCCAGGAGGGCACAGCCAGGGGGGTCGGGCTCTGCTCCCAGGGAACAGGGACAGGACAAGGGGAAATGGCCTCAGGCTGGGCCAGGGCAGGCTCAGGGTGGACACCAGCAGGAATTTCTGCATGGAAAGGGGGCTCAGGCCTTGGCAGGGGCTGCCCAGGGAGGTTTGGGGTGCCCATCCCTGCAGGTGTCCAGGGAAGGCCTGGATGTGACACACTCAGAGCTCTAGGCTGGGGACAAGGAGGGGATCAGGCACAGGTTGGACTCAATGTCTGGGAGCTCTTTTCCAGCCTCAGGGATTCTGGGATCCTGTGACTCCAATCCAACTGGCACCAGCAGCAAAGTGGGTGAAGAGCTGCACCTTCACAGCTGAGGAGGGAGGGGTTGTTCCTCCTGCCAGGGAGGAAAAGGGCCCTTTTGGGATTATCCTGGAGAATTTGGACATCAGGAGGAATTTCTGCATGGAAAGGGGGCTCAGGCCTTGGCAGGGGCTGCCCAGGGGGGTTTGGGGTGCCCATCCCTGCAGGTGTCAGGGCACAAGGTGGGCATTGGGCACAGCTGGGACTGGATGGGCTGGGAGGGATTTTCCAGCCTGAATGATCCTGGGATTCTGTGAAGTTCCAACAACCTCTGCCTGGAGCTTTTTGCAGTTCAGAGCTCTGTGAATGACCTTCCTCAGGCACTCAGTGATCATTTGGGGTCGTTTTCACCAGGTGGAGCCCCCAGCCCTCTGCACTGCAGCAGCTGCTCTGGCCAAGGGGAAATGGCCTCAGGCTGGGCCAGGGCAGGCTCAGGGTGGACACCAGGAGGAATTTCCCCATGGAAAGGGGGCTCAGGCCTTGGAACTGCTCATGGAGGTTTGGGGTGCCCATCCCTGTGTCCTGGATGTGGCACTGAGTGCTCTGGGCTGGGGACAGGGTGGGGATCAGGCACAGTTGGGCTGTGGCCCAGGGACTCTTGGGGTCACCCCAGAGCCACCTCAGAGCTCAGTGAAGGAACCTCCACACAGAGGGGACACCTGGAG
Organism: Molothrus aeneus; assembly: GCF_037042795.1. Taxonomy (NCBI): domain Eukaryota; kingdom Metazoa; phylum Chordata; class Aves; order Passeriformes; family Icteridae; genus Molothrus; species Molothrus aeneus. The sequence goes on along the minus strand of NC_089648.1, from coordinate 112,881,320 downwards.
ACATTCCTGAGCTCAGGGACAATTTTATGTCACCTTCCAAAAGCAGAAGGCCAAGGCACCTGAGAGCTTTTACCTTCCCTAGCACAGCTGTACAACCTTCCCTCCAAGGCCAGCACACAACAAGAACCCCAGCCAGGATTTCTGCCCCAAAACTCAGCCAAACCTCAGGGAGACTGGAGCTGGAGTTTGACCAGAGTCCTCTGGCACTGCTGCTGAGCACACAGATCTGCCAGAGCTGAGGTTTTGGCAGGGATTTGCCCATCCTTTCCTCCTTTTTCCAGGCTCTGGGCAAGGTGCAGCCTGCAGGGGTGAGAGGGTTCAGTGTAGAATAAGTTTAGCCCTTAAGTGGATTCTGGAGGGGCTCAGTGGATGGACAGCAGTGCACAGAGGCTGGAAAAGAGCTGATCCCACCTCCACCCTCCACTGGAGACCCTGCCGCTGCTCTTTCAAAAGAAACTGTTAAAATTACACACAAAAACACACGCAGAGCAACTGCCTGCAAGCCAGCAAATTATTTCTTAAAAATCTCTAACTGCACTGCGTCTCCTGAACACAGCAGCTATCCTGATGCCTTCCACGCAGTAAACACGAGGTCCAAGTGAATTTATTTATTAAAATATCCCTTGCAAGTCTCAGCCGCAGGTTTCTATTTACATTTGCTTCCCAGCCAGACTTTTCAAGTCTTGTTTGAACAGATCCCTCTTCCAGGAGGGTTCCCAGAGCCTCAGCTCCTCCTCCTCTCCGTGAGGGGGATTTATCCCGACCTGGGAAGGGCGAGCGGAGCTCTCAGAGCTCAGCGTTTCGCACCTGTGGAGTTTCCTCTCTCATTCCCGTCCCATATTCCGAACTTCCCTTTTCTTCACCCTCCGTGCCCGGCCCTCACAGGGACCGCCAGCGACAGGAGGGCGACAAACCCCGTCCCGCTGGGACACCGGGAGATAAAAATTCACTTTTTAGCATGTGTAGCTCTGCCTGACCTGGAGCAGCTCAGCGCCTGAGCGTATCCAGCTGCACGGAAAGCACCGCAAACACCGAAAAACCCCCTGTGCCTCTCACTTGCTGGCGGCTCTGACTTCCACCCTCGCTCTCCACAGCAAATCCAAGCGGCAATCCCTCCCCCGCGCCGCTTCCCGGGGCAATCCCTGCCGGGAAGCACGAAACAACCGGAGCCCCGGTCAAAATAACCCCCGCGGCTTTGCAGGCGGCCGGGCAGGCCCCACGGCCCCCCCGAGCCCCGGCGGGAGCGCCCCGACCCGCCCCGCGGCCTCCGACCCGCCCCGCGGCCCCCCCGCGCACCGTCCGGGCGGCCTCTGCCCAGGTCCTGCCCTTCTTCTTGCGGCCCTTCTCCCTCATGTCGGACGCGGCGGGGCTCGGAGCGCTCGGGGGGTGTCCGGCGGGCGCGGGGGGCGGCGGGGCGGGGGCAGCGGCCCCTTAAAGGCGAGCGGCGCCGAGAGCGGCGGCCCCAGCGCCCGCCGCCGCCGCCATGTTGGCTCCGGCTGCGCACGGGCCGCGGTCATGTGACCCCGCCCGCCGGCCCCGCCCACGGCGCGGGGAGGGGCGGGGCTTTGTGGAGCCACGCCCATCCTGCCCTCGCCCGGGCGCGTTCCCGCCCCTCGGAAGGACGAGCAAAGATGGCGGCGGCGCCTGAGGGGGAGCGGATATGGCGGCGGTGCCGCTCTGCTGTGGTGGCGATGTGTCCCTCCCTGGCTGCCACCGGCAACCGTTCCGCTCTCCCGCCGCCACCGAGTGCCACCGGCAGCCTCCGCTCCCTCCTCCGCGCTCGCCGGCGGTGCCCGCAGCTTGCGCTGGCGCCGTGGCTGAGGGAGAAAGATGGCGGCGGCTCCCTCAGAGCCTCAGCCGCGCCCTCAGCGCCCGGTGCCCACCAGCTCCGCAGTGACACCGATGGTGGCGCCTCAAGAGTCAGGAATAGAGAATAATTCGTCCAGGGAGTCATGGAGAATGGGCAGGGGTTGTGAAACGGGGTCTTGGCTGTAGTTGAAATGGTCTCAAAGGAGGAAGCCTGAGCTCCCTCAAAGGGCCTTTGGCGAACAGTCGGGGTCTTCCTGTTGAGTGGTGTCAGTGAAAAACGCCAATCACTTGTTTTTGAAATTTTAAAAGTTGAATAGTAATAAAATGGTTATAAAAATAGTAATGTAATTAGAGTAATAATAATTTGGACAATTTGGATTAGGACAATAGGAGACAATAAAAACAAAAGAGTTACACACAGTCCAGGTACCTTTTTCTGGGCAAAATAACCCCGAGAAAGGACACACATTAACAGAGGATTAACCTTTAAAAACAATAGCCTGTTGCATATTCATACAGCTCATACATGATGCATAAATTCCATTCAAACACAGGATTCTGGCTGGGCAGTGTCAGCTTCTTCCTCTGAATCCTGACTGCATCTCCAGGGCAGAGCGAGGTGGGAAGACGTTCATTTCTTCTGATAACGGAGCAAAAACTTCTTTTTCTCTGAAAAATTTTGGTGTCCTGTGGCTGTTATCTTGCTGCAAATCCTTTCTCTTAAAAAAATTATCTTACATAGCATCGTTTCTATTTTCACATTATGTTATAACCTAAAACTATATTTAACACACTACTTAAGAAAATTAATACAGCATAACTTTCTAACATAACACATATCATATTCATTTGAATATTTGCCAAAAGCCAATCACAAAATAGGCATTTTTCAGTGTCTCTTGTCCCCTGCTGTGTTTCCTGTCATCTGACTGAGCCACACGGTGTAAATATAAACATGGATGTGACTGTTAAGAAGCCCGGGGCAGCAGACAAGTCTTGCTTGGCACGAAACCCTCGGTGAACTTTGTTTAAAATGGACCGGGGGCACCTCCCCAGAGCCCCCAGAGGAACCCAGGTGGGGACAGAAACGAGTATTGCTAAAGAAATGTGCATTAGGCAGGTGGCAGCCCTGCATTGCATGGGTGGTTTTATGAAAATAAATGCACAAATAATTTATGAAAATAAATTGATGAAAATATGCGCGAATGTTGCAATTTTTGCTCCTTGCTGTGCTGGCTTTTTGGAAACCTCCAGGTTGCACCCTGTGTGAAACAATTCAGCATCTCATTTATAAAGCATTTCTAAACTCTGTGTGTGTCCAGAGAGCTCCAAAATCAGCACTGTCCCCCCTCCCCTGTCCCCATTCCCCCTCACGCCAGCCCTGCCTCAGTTTCCCCCAGTTCCCCATGTGAGAAATACGGCTCACTATTTAAAATTTTTATAAAAGTTTATTAAGGAATAAAATACGGTGCTGGGTGCTTGCTATTTGCCAAAAGCACCGTATTTTATTTAATTAATAAATTAATATTAATATTAATGTTAATTAAAAACCATGTTCTTTATATACTGTTACATTACAGGGGGTAAATGCTTATTCCTAACAGTTTATTCATATTCAGTCATTCCTTTGAGTTTAGATGTTCTTTGGCTTGGTTTTAACCTTTGACTTGTCTTCATGCCATCTTGTAGATCATACAAATATATTTTATTTCTTCTTGTGGTTCCATCCTGTTGTATTTTCACTCCCTGACAAGTAGATCAATGAATTTTTCCTTTTTCAGTGTTCTCTTGTCTTTCAGATAAGACAGTCCCCAAATGTGGGAAATCCCCTAATTATTTGACACCATTTTCTGAGTTAGTTACATGAAAAATCACTTCCACCTTTCACAGTCTCTGCTATGCTACAGTCTAAGATATTATATATTACATTACTATTTATAAAAGCTGTATGGTGCACACATAAACTGGCATTATACTGTATCAAAAGCAGAAATTTGGCAGCCACAGCTCCCAAACAAGCTGCAATTCCTGCTTCAACCATTGCACTTTTGGCCACACTGGGAGCTAAAAAAATGATTAATTTAGAGAGGATTGAGGGATTTTTTTTTATTGAAATCATGGAATCACACCCTGGTTTGGGTGGGAAGGACCTCAAAGCCCATCCAGTGCCACCCCTGCCATGACAGGGACACTTTTCACTGCCCCAGGGTGCTCCCAGCTCAGCCTGTTCCAGACCAGCTCAGAAACTCCTCCTGCTCCCTGACAGCTGTGTTATAAAAGCTGATCTATAATACAGAATAAATCAGATGTTTAATGTCCCATTGGTTCTGGTGTGGTTCCAGGTTTCTCTGACTGATTCTGGCTGAAGGGATGAGTGGTGACACAACCTGGGTGACACTAAGAGTGAAGAAGCAAGGAGCAACCTGGAAAGCCACAAGTGCAGGACCCAAGGTGCCAAAGGAGGTGGCTGTGACAGGTCAGTGCTGTGGGCATGAGCCATGCAGAAATAATTGACAATAAACTCAGCAGTGTGGAACAACAACAAATGACAGAGAATGAGAAGGGGAAATTCCCTGAGCAGTGACAACCCAGGGATGTCTGCTCCCTGCAGGGGAATTGATCTTCCCTTCAGTTCACAGAACCATTGGTTCTGTGGTTTCAGGTTTCTCTGACTGATTCTGGCTGAAGGGATGAGTGGTGACACAACCTGGAGCACAGGAAGAGTGAAACGTGGAGGGGAGAAACAAGGAGCACACCTGGAAAGCCACAATTGCAGGACACAAGGTGGCACTTGGTACTAAAGGAGGTGGCTGTGACAGGTCAGTGCTGTGGGCATGAGCCATGCAGAAATAATTGACAATAAACTCAGCAGTGTGGAACAACAACAAACGACAGAGAATGAGAAGGGGAAATTCCCTGAGCAGTGACAACCCAGGGATGTCTGCTCCCTGCAGGGGAATTGATCTTCCCTTCAGTGGGGGTGGGCTTGTCTATTCCCAGTGTCAAGGATCTCCTCCAAAGTCCTGGAATTGACTGTGATTAATGATCTAATTAGGGATGGGGGTTGCTGGTTCCCATTGGGAAGGGAATCAGCAGATGGACACAGGAGAGGTGTCTGCTCTCCCCTCAGCAGAGGTGTCAGGACTCCCCTCAGTGTGAGGAGTGCTGCTCTGGGGCAAGACACAGAAATCCCAAGTTCTTCCCTCAAATCCATTCTTCAGCTGCTCTTCTGGATTCACCCCGGGGTTCTGCTGCTGCTGCAGACGTGTTTGCATGTCTGTCTGAGATCATGAGTCAGTGCACTGAGGGATGGGAGCAGTCAAACACACAGATGGTGGGGAAGGGCTCAGGGGAGGAGCACAGGGGGATGGGAAAAGGCTCAGAGAGGGAACACCAGGACTTGGAATCCCAGGGAGGGAGGGAGGGAGGGAGGAGGGAAGGAAGGAAGGGAGGAAGGAAGGGAGGGAGGGAGGAAGGGAGGAGGGAAGGAAGGAAGGAAGGAAGGGAGGAAGGGAGGAAGGAAGGAAGGAAGGAAGGAAGGAAGGAAGGAAGGAAGGAAGGAAGGAAGGAAGGAAGGAAGGAAGGAAGGAAGGAAGGAAGGAAGGAAGGAAGGAAGGAAGGAAGGAAGGAAGGAAGGAAGGAAGGAAGGAAGGAAGGAAGGAAGGAAGGAAGGAAGGAAGGAAGGAAGGAAGGAAGGAAGGAAGGAAGGAAGGAAGGAAGGAAGGAAGGAAGGAAGGAAGGAAGGAAGGAAGGAAGGAAGGAAGGGAGGAAGGGAGGAAGGGAGGAAGGGAGGAAGGGAGGAAGGGAGGGAGGGAGGGAGGGAGGGAGGGAGGGAGGGAGGGAGGGAGGGAGGGAGGGAGGGAGGGAGGGAGGGAGGGAGGGAGGGAGGGAGGGAGGGAGGAAGGGAGGAAGGGAGGAAGGGAGGAAGGAAGGAAGGAAGGAAGGAAGGAAGGAAGGAAGGAAGGAAGGAAGGAAGGAAGGAAGGAAGGAAGGAAGGAAGGAAGGAAGGAAGGAAGGAAGGAAGGAAGGAAGGAAGGAAGGAGCAGCTGCCCCCAAAGGTGACCCCAGCAGCAGCTGCAAGGTGTGCAGTGGGAAGGACCTGCACTGACAGTGGGTGGGTTCCACATTCCATGTTCCTGTGGGACATTCCCAGAGCTGCTGACCCCAGCTGGAAGTGCAGCAGCCCCTGGAGCTCCAGGAGCTGCTCTGGCCTTTCCCTCGTGCCCAGAGCTGTCAGGGTAACAAACACCTCACAGTAACAAACAGTGAGATCACAAGGGGATGCAGCCTGCACTTCCCTTTGCCTGTGTGATGCACTGAGCACCAGCTGGGGGTTCTGCAGCTGGAGGCTGGGCCATGCTGCTGGCTGGGTCATTCCTTGCAGCTGCATTCCAGGTCCTGTCTGCTGGAGCTGGGCTTTTCCTGTCCACCCCCAGCCTGCACAGAGAGAGGAGGGGCAGCCTTCAGGGCCAGGCCCTGGGTTTCCCAGGGGAACAGGAAATCCATGGATGCCTTTCCCAAATCCCTTGGGATCCTTTGGGATCCTGTGCCCAATCCCTTGGGGCTGGGGTGGGCTGGGATCTCCAGAGCTCAGCTCAGCTCAGCCCAGCTCAGTTCATCACTCCCAGATCAGGTCAGTTCATCACTCCTGGCCCAGCTCAGCTCAGCTCAGCCCAGCTCAGCCCAGCCCAGCTCAGTTCATCACTCCCAGATCAGGTCAGCTCAGCCCAGCTCAGTTCATCACTCCAGGCTCAGCTCAGCCCAGCTCAGCCCAGCCCAGCTCAGTTCATCACTCCTGGCCCAGCTCAGCTCAGCCCAGCTCAGTTCATCACTCCAGGCTCAGCTCAGCCCAGCTCAGCTCAGCCCAGCTCAGTTCATCACTCCTGGCCCAGCTCAGCTCAGCCCAGCTCAGTTCATCACTCCAGGCTCAGCTCAGCCCAGCTCAGCCCAGCCCAGCTCAGCTCAGCTCAGTCCAGCTCAGTTCATCACTCCCAGCCCAGCTCAGCCCATCACTCCCAGCTCAGCCCATCACTCCCAGCTCAGTTCATCACTCCAGGCTCAGCTCAGCCCAGCTCAGCCCAGCCCAGCTCAGTTCATCACTCCAGGCTCAGCTCAGCTCAGCCCAGCTCAGTCCAGCTCAGTTCATCACTCCTGGCCCAGCTCAGCTCAGTCCAGCTCAGTTCATCACTCCTGGCCCAGCTCAGCTCAGCCCAGCTCAGTTCATCACTCCAGGCTCAGCTCAGCCCAGCTCAGCCCAGCCCAGCTCAGCTCAGCTCAGTCCAGCTCAGTTCATCACTCCCAGCCCAGCTCAGCCCAGCTCAGCCCATCACTCCCAGCTCAGCCCATCACTCCCAGCTCAGCCCATCACTCCCAGCTCAGCCCAGCCCAGCTCAGCCCAGCTCAGTCCAGCTCAGTTCATCACTCCTGGCCCAGCTCAGCTCAGCCCAGCTCAGTTCATCACTCCTGGCCCAGCTCAGCTCAGTCCAGCTCAGTTCATCACTCCTGGCTCAGCTCAGCTCAGTCCAGCTCAGTTCATCACTCCTGGCCCAGCTCAGCTCAGCCCAGCTCAGTTCATCACTCCTGGCCCAGCTCAGCTCAGTCCAGCTCAGTTCATCACTCCTGGCTCAGCTCAGCCCAGCCCAGCTCAGTTCATCACTCCTGGCTCAGCCCAGCCCAGCTCAGCCCAGCTCAGCCCATCACTCCCAGCTCAGCCCATCACTCCCAGCTCAGCCCAGCTCAGTTCATCACTCCCAGCCCAGCCCAGCTCAGCCCAGCTCAGCCCATCACTCCCATCTCAGCCCAGCTCAGCCCAGCTCAGCCCATCACTCCCAGCCCAGCCCAGCTCAGCCCATCACTCCCAGCCCAGCTCCCTCTCCTGACAGCTCCCAGCAGGGTCCCACATGCTCTTCCCAGCACAAAACATTCCAGTAGACACCAAACCAGAGGGGCTGTCAATAATTCAGATATTAGGAGGAAATTGTTCCCTGGCAGCTGGGGCTGCCCCTGGATCCCCGGCAGTGCCCAAGGCCAGGCTGGACACTGGGGCTGGGACACCCTGGCACAGTGGGAGGTGTCCCTGCCATGGCAGGGGTGGCACTGGGGGCTCTGAGCTCCCTCCAATAACCATTCCATGGTTCTGTGCCATTCCATGTCTCTGTGATACCCACCCTGCAGGCCTCCATTCCATTTATTCCCCCAACCCTTCAAAGCTCTGCTGGAGCACTGGGAGCCCTTCAGCAGCCCCTGCAGTGCTGGGCTGCTCCTGGCAGGGACAGCCAGGAGGTGTGTGATATCACAGGGTGGAAAACTTGAGAGTTTGGGCTTTTAGAATATTGTCATATATATGGGGCAGGATGGAGGTTTTAGGGTGGAGGTTGTACCTTCTTCTTCCTTCTTCTTCCTTCTTCTTCCTTCTTCTTCCTTCTGCTCTCTTTTCCACACCCTTGTAGGTTTGCTCTTCCTTCAGCCATTAAAGCCTGGAGGAAAAGTCACTGAGAAAAATGTAGGGACAGAAGTGAAGAGCCATTGGGGAGGAAAAGAATGGAATTTTGGCTGTTTGTGCAGCTGCAGTAGTACAGGGGGAAGCCCACAGGGTGTCATGAGAGCGTCAGGGAACAACAAAAAACCTCAAAATAATCCCCAAATCCTCTCTGCACCAAAGGCTTCCCACACAGCTTCTCTCTTGGGAAGTGCATACAGAACATTCCTGGTGGCTGTGGCTCCCCCCATGCTTTGAAAACCACTCAGGAGTGAAAACATTTGGGCCTTTAGGAATTGTGTATAGAAAATAAATCCCAGGGCACTTTGCAAAGATGATAATAAACTTTAGCACTGTGCTAGCAGCAGGAACCATGGAATATCCTGAGCTGGAAGGGACCCAAAGGGATCATTCAGTGCAGCCCCTGTCCCTGCCCAGACCCCCAACAACCCCAGCCTGGGCATCCCTGGCAGTGCTCTCCAAATGCTCCTGGAGCTCTGGCAGCCTCAGGGCTGTGCCCATTCCCTGGGGAGCCTGGGCAGTGCCCAGCACCCTCTGGGGAAAATCCTTTCTCAATATCCAAGCTAAACCAAGCTTCATCCAGCCTGGCCTTGGACACTGCCAGGCACAGCTTCTCTGGGCAACCTAAGGTATAAATTTTAAATTCATGGCAGGAAAAGTACTATGAATTGTACTAAGAAAGAAACAAAAATTGTTGTAGTGAATTTATCCTAAATTTTCTAGATTTCAATTAAAAACTACATTTTTTTCTGAACTGCCAGCAGATGGGACCCAACCCCTCAAATCATATTCTATAACCTGGTTGAACATTCTCACAAAACCCGTGGTGTTCTGTAGGACTGCAAGGGGAGGTTCTTCCAGGGCAACAAAGAGCTCTGGATCTGAGGTGATGTTCATCACCTCAGACCCTCCCTGCTGCACCCAGGGAATGTCCCCAGCACTGGAAGCACTGCAGATGTTTGGGAGAAGCTGCTGTGGCCCCCAGGAAGGAGCAAACACCACAAACCAAGCCAGGCAGGGCTGCAGGCCCAGACCCCCCTGGGTATTCCCTGCCTTGCAAATGTTATGAACCTGGGCCATCAATATTCATGGCTGCAGGAGCTGAGGCCATCCAGGCTCCTCCAGGAGCTGGGAGGGACCACAGGGAGCCAGGAGCCCTTCCTGGCCATTAGGCCAGCCCAGCAGCTGAGCCCCACCACCACTGTGAACCAGGCACTGCAGAATTTGCAAGGGAAGAGATGTTGGAACCTTGGATGCTGAGAATTTGAAACTTTCTGTGCTGAAGGGCACAGACCCACAAGAAAACACTATATTTGACCTGAGGCCTTGGAAAAGATTTCCAAAATGGATTTCCAAAAAGATTTCCAAAATGGAGTTCCAAAATGAGAGCACTGGATTACAGGTGTGGAGTTGGTTAGAAGTGTGTGATATCACAGGGTGAAAAACTTAAAGAGTTTGGGGTTTTAGAATATTGTCATATATATGGGGCAAGATGGAGGTTTTAGGGTGGAGGCTGCTCCTTCTTCTTCACCTTCTTCTTCCTTCTTCTCCATGGGTTTGGGTGGTATTTTGTAATTGGACAGAAAAGCCCACCCTGCAGACTTTGAGGGATCAGTCATTGGGTTAAAAGTGGAAATAATTTAGGTGTCATTTCCTAATTGGGTAGTTTAGCCTTAAAAGACCTTGCAGGGAAAGACAGTTGGCCATTTTGCAGCTTGTTAGTAGAATGCTGCAGAACTCACTACTTGTAATAGAGATAGGAAATAATAAACATCTGACTCTGAACTTGAAATTCCATCTCAAGAGCTTCAGTCCCAACCTTGACAGAGGAAGAAAAAAGAAGCTGAGAACCAGCAGAGAGGATTGTTGGTGATTGGAGCATTTCTACCTGCCTGAGCTCACCCTCTGTCCCACGGGCTGTACATGAGCTTTGCCAAAGCTGGCATTTCAGAATGGCTTTGGCACCTCCACTTGGTGTGAAAATCCCTTTTTTGGCTTTCCATGCCTGATCTCTGGAGCCCTTGGGCTGCACAGAGCTCCTGACTGTGGCCATGCTCTGACCTTGTGCTCTCAGGCTGTCACTTCAAACCACAGACCCACGGAAGCAGGGCTGGGAGGGATGTCCAGGGCTTGTGCCACCATCCTGTGCCCTGCAGGGTCATTGATGGTGCCACCAGTCCCATCTGCCCCTAAAACCTGCCCTGGAGCAGCACTACAGTGTCCTACAGGGGGAACTCCTCCGGTGCCAGCCTTGGGGAGTTTGGTGCCCCAAATTCTCACCTAACTATTCCCTGCTGTGTTTCAGGCCCAGCAGTTCTTGATTCTCTCCCCTTGGTAGCAGCAGTGGGATAATCCCTTCCTCTTGCAGCTGCATTTCTGGTGTTGGCAGAAATGGGGCAGAGCATGACCCCTGCTCTCCACACTGTTCCCAGGTGGAAATCACCCTGTTTCTTTCACATTTTCACATCATTCCTGTTGATTTTTACAAAACCATCACAAATGCTCCCACTCCTGGTTGGAAAGCAGGGCTTTCCCAGCAGGAAAATCCCCAGGAGAGCTGGGCTGAAGGAGAACAAATCCCCTTTGTCTCTGCCTCCCTATGACCTGTTTCTCTTGGAACAATCCCATTGTTGGCTCCACTCAGGCCTCTCCTCAGGGAGGGTGTCAGAGTTTCACCAAAATCCCTCCTTCTGTCCCACATTGTGCCCCTCACACCTGCAGGCTCTCATATTCCAGCTGAGCATGGAGCTGCTGTGGTGGCATTTGGTGGCATTTGGTGGCATTTGCTTTGGACCAGCCCACCTTGGTTGTTCACGTGTTCCCCTGCCAGGATTTTCCGGTGGATTTTGTTGATCCATTCAGTCCTTTCAGCAGGTGAAGTTAAATTGAGCAGAGAACCCCTCAATTCCCCTCTCCTCATTTTAAAGATTCCTCATGTTTGTCCTGTTCTGTTTATCAGGTGTCCTGTTTGAACACTCAGCCTCTTCTCTGTGAGATCCCAGACCCCTCACTGGCAGCTCTGAGGCCACTTTACCAAATTCCCTGTGGGAGTCAAATCTGACCTGGCTGATGTGGGGACATCCAGTGCCTTTGAGGGACCTTTCCTCTTTCCTTTTCTTGCCTCAGTCCCTTTTCAGTGGCATTTACTGTGACTCACCTGATCAAAGTGACCTTTTCCATGAGAAACAGAACAAATCTCTGCCTGCCTGGAATCACAGACTCCTGAGCCCCACCACGTCCCCAGCACTGCCAAGGCCACCAGTGCCCCTTGTCCCCAAGTGCCACATCCACAGGGCTTTTAACTCCCTCTGCTGTGGACAACCTCAGAGCTGGGAATTAAACTGCCACAGGGCAGGGCTGGATGGGACCTTGGGAATGGGGAATTGTGCCCTGGCAGGGTGGGCAGGCCCTGGCACAGGTGCCCAGCCTGGATCCCTGGCAGTGCCCAAGGCCAGGCTGGACACTGGCACACCCTGGGACTGTGGTTGGTGTCCCTGCCATGGCAGGGCTGGCACTGGATGGGCTTTGAGGTCCTTTCCAACCCAACCCAACCCATCCCAGCCCATTCTGTGCCTTGCAATGTTTTCTCAGAGCTGCTTTCATGCTAAGCCATGGGGATTTCCCCATCTGCAGGGCAAGGGGAAATGCAGCAGCCCTTGGAGATGGCCTGGCCCTTTCCCTGTCCAAACTGCAGCTCCTGAGGCAGCGAGGCCCCACCAGCTCCTGCTCTGGAGCAGCTGGGATGCACCTGGCTGTCCCTGCTCCTCCCTTGCTCTCCCTGGGGGCTGTGCATGTCCCTGCTCCATCTTAGCTCTGCTTTTATCCCCAGGCTCTTCTCTCCTATCTGTGCAAGAACTGCCTTCCCTCACTGGGGCCTGGGGGGCTCCTGCCTGGCTCCCCTTTTCCATCTCCCATTTTCAACCCCCCTTTTCCATCCCCCCTTTTCCATCTTTCCTTTTCCAGCTCCCCCTTTCCCAGCTCCCCTTTTCCATCTCCCATTTTCAACCCCCCTTTTCCATCTTCCCTTTTCCATCTTCCCTTTTCCATCTCTCCCTTTTCCATCTTCCCTTTTCCCATCTCCCCTTTCCCAGCTCCCCTTTTCCATCTCCCTTTTTCCATCTCCCTTTTTCCATCTCCCTTTTTCCATCTCTCCCTTTTCCATCTCCCCCTTTTCCATCTCCCCCTTTTCCATCCCCCTTTTTCCATCCCTCTCTTTTCCATCTCCCCTTTCCCAACTCTCCCTTTCCCAACTCTCCCTTTTCCATCTCTCCCTTTTCCATCTCCCCCTTTTCCATCCCCGTTTTTCCATCTCCCTTTTTCCATTCCCCTTTCCCATCCCTCCCCTCTCCCATCTCCCAGCCCAGCTGTGTCCGTGTGATGCCCCAGGCTGTGCCGGGGCCCTTCCCGGTGTCCCTGAGCTGGAGCTGCCTGGTTTTGTGCCAGCTCCATCTCTCCTGGAACACAAATCTGTGCACAACTCCCGGGGGAAGGAAGGAATCCTCGCTCCTTTCCTTTCCTTTCCTTTCCTTTCCTTTCCTTTCCTTTCCTTTCCTTTCCTTTCCTTTCCTTTCCTTTCCTTTCCTTTCCTTTCCTTTCCTTTCCTTTCCTTTCCTTTCCTTTCCTTTCCTTTCCTTTCCTTTCCTTTCCTTTCCTTTCCTTTCCTTTCCTTTCCTTTCCTTTCCTTTCCTTTCCTTTCCTTTCCTTTCCTTTCCTTTCCTTTCCTTTCCTTTCCTTTCCTTCCTTCCTTCCTTCCTTCCTTCCTTCCTTCCTTCCTTCCGTGCCAGCTGCTCGCCGAGGCCGCTCCCGCCCCGGCCGGGCTAAGGAGGCTGCGGAGGCCGGGCAGTGATGCTCATTCCTTTATTTTGTGTCCTTGCCATCCTGGAGGGCGCTCCCAGCGCGGGCTCGAAGCTACATTACAGCACAGTGAGGAGTGTCCATGCCGCCAGGAACGGCCTCTCTCCCGACACTATGTATAATATATATATATTTATAATATGTCCTGTATAGTCCTATGTATAGAGTGACAAGGATGGGCCACCAGACAGTAAACTTTTGATTTCTAAATAAATCACCAGAGCAACAGGCACGAAAATTTGGTCCTAATCGAGGCCCTCACCTTGTCCATGAACCCGCAACAGACCCGCACCCCCCTCCCCGCGGAAAAACGGCCAAACCTGAACCCCAAAAGAACAGTTCAACAACAACGAAAGGAAGCCCCGGCCCCGAGGAGCGGCCCCGCTGGGACACACGGACAGCGAACGGCACCGAGGGCCCGAGCGCTCCCGCCCTGCCGGTGTGCGGGGACAGCCCCGGCAGCGCCGCCGCTGGACGAGGAGGAGGACGGAGGGCTCGGGATGCTCGGGAGCGGCTCTTGGGTGCTGGAAGTGCCTCATGCCATCCCCTGCGCTGGCGATTCCCAGCCTGTGCTCTGCTGGAAGGGCTCCAGAGGGTCCCAGCATGGCCACAGCTCTGCTGGAATTCCAGAGGGTCCCAGCATGGCCACAGCTCTGCTGGAATTCCAGAGGGTCCCAGCATGGCCACAGCTCTGCTGGAATTCCAGAGGGTCCCAGCATGGCCACGGCTCTGCTGGAAAAGCTTCCAGAGGATCCCACTGTGACCACAGCTGTGTTGGAAAGGCTTCTGGAGGAATCCTCCATGAACACAGCCACCCTTCCTGGGGCACAGCCACCCTTCCTGGGCACAGCCACCCTTCCTGGGATGCTCCATGGCCCTGGGATGAGGACACCCTCAGCTCCTGAGTTGTTTCCCACGCCCTGGGTGAGAACAGAGGCCAGAGAAGGTCTCTGGTTCATCACTTTGGAGCTGCTGATCCACTGAAGGGGAACTGGGACTGCTGGAAAACAAGGAAGGGAGGAAATTCTATTCCTGCAGGCCCCCCAAGCTTCGCCTCATTCTGAGTCTGTGCTTCCTGACCCTGACTCCCAGATGCTTTCTAGGAAATAACAAACCAGCTCTCCCAGTCACTGTGTTCCATAGAACCAGGGAATCCCAGACTGGTCTGGGCTGGGAATTTAAAGCTCACCCAGTGCCACGTCTGTCATGGCAGGGCCACCTTCCACTGTCCCAGGCTGCTCCCAGCCCTGCCCAGCCTGGCCTTGCCAGGGCTGCGATGGTTTCCCAGGGCCAGCTCGCTCTGGGGGATACCCTGGGACACCCCTGGCTGTGGGGGGACCTGTGGCCAGCCCTGACCCCACAGCACGGAAGGGACCCCCCCAACACCTTCCCTGCTCCCTCCTGCCAGGCTGAGCACAGCCTGGGCCTGGCTGCTGCCAGGGGAGGGGCTCAGTCCTCAGAGCAAGGTACAGCCTGCCAAGGTGCCAGGCTGGGGGAGAAGGGGACAGAGGTCCTGGAGGCACAGAACGGGGTGTGGTTATGGGGCACAGAACAGGGTGTTGTTATGGGGCACAGAACAGGGTGTGGTTATGGGGCACAGAACAGGGTGTGGTTATGGGGCACAGAACAGGGGGTTGTGGGGCACAGAACAGGGTGTGGTTGTGGGGCACAGAACAGGGTGTGGTTATGGGGCACAGAACAGGGTGTGGTTATGGGGCACAGAACAGGGTGTGGTTGTGGGGCACAGAACAGGGTGTTGTTGTGGGGCACAGAACAGGGTTGTTATGGGGCACAGAACAGGGTATTATGGGGCACAGAACAGGGGGTTGTGGGGCACAGAACAGGGTGTGGTTATGGGGCACAGAACAGGGTGTGGTTGTGGGGCACAGAACAGGGTGTTATGGGGCACAGAACAGGGTGTGGTTGTGGGGCACAGAACAGAGTGTGGTTATGGGGCACAGAACAGGGTGTTATGGGGCACAGAACAGGGTGTGGTTATGGGGCACAGAACAGGGGGTTATGGGGCACAGAACAGGGTGTTGTTGTGGGGCACAGAACAGGGTGTGGTTGTGGGGCACAGAACAGGGTGTGGTTATGGGACACAGAACAGGGTGTGGTTGTGGGGCACAGAACAGGGTGTGGTTGTGGGGCACAGAACAGGGTGTGGTTATGGGGCACAGAACAGGGGGTTGTGGGGCACAGAACAGGGTGTGGTTATGGGGCACAGAACAGGGTGTTATGGGGCACAGAACAGGGGGTTGTTATGGGGCACAGAACAGGGGGTTATGGGGCACAGAACAGGGTGTTGTTGTGGGGCACAGAACAGGGTGTGGTTGTGGGGCACAGAACAGGGTGTGGTTATGGGGCACAGAACAGGGTGTGGTTGTGGGGCACAGAACAGGGTTGTTATGGGGCACAGATGGAAAGGGAAGGGGGGAGCAGAGGGCAATCATGGAGAGCTCGAGGCAGGGCAGTGCTAGGTGGAAGGGGAGAGGATGCCCTGGGCAGGGCAGGGCAGGGCAGGGATGTGTCAGGACAGCTGGGAAGGGCAGTGGATGGCCCAGCACAGCCACGTGGGGATGGGACACGGCTGCTGAGGGAGCTGAGCTCAGCACAGCTCCTGCTTCCCGCTGGATGTCCCCATTCCAGGCCTGTGCCTTGCTCGCCCACCTTCCCTCACCCCTGTCCGGAGTGCAGGAGCACTGAGGGGAGCAGGGACCAGGCCAACAGCCAAGAGCAGCCTGCCCAGAACAGTGCTGGGGTCTCCTTCCCTGGGAGATCCCAAACCCACCTGGCCACATCCCTGAGTAACTGCTCCAGGGACTGGATGAGCTCCAGGGTCCCTTCCAACCTCATCCACCCTGTGCAGGAATTCTCTTTGTTTCCAGGGGACATTTTCCACCTGCAATCCTCCCTGTCCGGCCCTTTGCTGACCCAGGAGAGCCAGGGGTCGCTCCCTCATCCATCACAGGGATGTCCCCACCTCCACCATCCCAGGGACACCAGAGCTGCTTCACCAGTTTCCCTCCACCCTCCACAAGTGCTGTCCCCGCAGCTGCTGGGGCAGGATCCAACCCCCAGAGCCCTGGTGGCTTCCCCCTCTTACCCATCACCATTCCACATCCAGTCCTCCACAACCCCCCAGGGAATTTGTCCCAAGCAGGATGTGACAGAGGTGACCTCCGTGTGCCATTGTCCAGGGCACAGCGATGCCATCGCTGCCCTGGGTGTCACCTCCTCGTCCCACATTTCCCCGTCCCTTTAGCTGCAGGTGGAGCCTCTGGCAGCCCGGGGCTCGGCAGGCAGCGCTGCTCCCAGGCTGGGCGTGTCCCTGGAGGGGCTGGAAGTGGGTGGAGATTTCCAGATTTCCAGATTTCCACCTCGGGCCGCGTCAGGAGCTGCGCACCCACGGTCAGCGATGGGAGCCTCGGTGGGGCTGTCTCCAGTGTCCCCAGAGTGTCCCCAGGGCGTGGCACGGCTGGACAAAGCCCTGGCCTTTGGGTGACTTGGTCTGGTGACTCTGCAAGCCCTGTGGATGGAGCTGGTGCTCCTGCAGTGCCAGCCGTGCCCACAGTGGGTGAGGTGTCCCTGCTGCCACCAGAGTCGATGCAGGCTGGGGAGTCCCTCTGGGGGACTCTGACAAGGCACTGCCACCACGAAGTCTCCCAATCCACGCAGAAATCTCCAAATTCCCTGGGATCCAGCACGGCAAAGCCAGCACCAGGGGCCAGGGCAGCCTCAGCTTCTGCCAAAGCTCCTGCAGAGGGGCCCGTGTCCCTCCTGCTGGGATGGAGCAGTGTCCTGGCGCTGTCCCCGTGCCCAGCCCTGTGCCAGGCGGTGTGGGCAGGGCTGGGAGCTGGGCAAACCCCGGGGGGGTCAGCACGGTGCCCACTGCCAGCCTGGATGTCCATCAGTCCGAGCACAAATCCTGCCTCCGCTCCATAAATAAATAGGTTAAATAAATAAAGTGACAGATCCGGATCAGGGGGGCGGAGGGAGGGGAGGAGAGAGGGAGGGAGGGAGGGAGGGAGGGAGGGAGGGAGGGAGGGAGGGAGGGAGGGAGGGAGGGGCAGCCGCCCTGGCCCGGGGCCGTTCGTGTCTCGCACAAACACACACAAAGTAGCTGAGGACAAGGACGAGCTGGGGCCGCTGGGCCGGGCCCCCCTCGGCCCTCGGGGGCTCAGTCCGGGACGAGGCGTCCAGGCGGTCACTCCTGGGCCGGCAGAGGGGCGGCACCCGCGGAGCTGGAGGCCAGGGACACGTGGGTGGTGGAGGAGGGCAGCGACCGCGGCGTCTGGCACCTGGGGACACAGAGACACCGTGGGGCTGCTGCCCTGCCCTGCCTTCCCACCCTGCCCAAAATCCAGCCCTTTTCCTGGTCCTTTGCCGTGCAGGCAGCACCTAAGGGCACCCCTTGCTGGGTGGGAGGGTACCTTGGGTCTGGGAAATAGGAATATCATGGAATGCTTTGGGTTGGGGAGATCTTACAATTCATCCAGTGCCAGCCCTGCCATGGCAGGGACACCTCCCACTGTGCCAGGGTGACCCAGCGCCAATGTCCAGCCTGGCCTTGGGCACTGCCAGGGATCCAGGGCCTACCCACTACCTGTGCCAGGGCCTGCCCACCCTGCCAGGGAACAATTCCTGATTGCCAAGATCCCATCCAGCCCTGCCCTCTGGCACTGGGAGCCATTCCTTGGCTCCTGTCCCTCCAGGCCTTGTCCCCAGTCCCTCTGCAGCTCTCCTGGAGCCCCTTCAGGCCCTGCCAGGGGCTCTGAGCTCTCCCTGGATCCTTCTCCCCTCCAGGTGAGCACCCCCAGCTCTCCCAGCCTGGCTGCAGCCCTGGAGCAGCTCTGGGGCCTCCTCTGGGCTCTGTCCAGCAGCCCCAGGTCCCTCTGCCCAGAGCTGCTGTTCCCCAGCACAGCCTCAGCAGCATTTCAATCTCAGCACAGCCGCAGCTCCCGGGCAGGCTCAGCCCCGACGGGACGGGGCCTCTCCCGCTCTGCCTGCCCCAGCGCCCCCTGTCCCCCCCAGCAGGTGCCAGCCGTGTCCCCGCGCCGCTGTCACCCACCAGGAGCGGGATTTGCGCACACGGGAGGCCGCCGGCCGCTCCAGGAGGCTGTCCAGGTGCATCAGGCGCTCCAGGTGCAGCGCCCGCGGGTCCTGCTCCGCCGCGGGGTCCCTGCTGCGCTCAAACTCGAAGATGGCCGGGGGGGACAGGTCCAGCTCCAGGAACATGATGTTCTCAGCCTGCCCAGGGGACAGCCAGCATGGAGTCACCGTGGGGAGGACACGGCTCCGGCTCTGGTGAGCCGCGCTGCCGGGGCAGCGGGATCCTCTCCTGGCTGCCCTGGCACTGGGCTGTGGGCTCAAGGCTCTGCTCTGGATCTCCCAGCCTGTCCCACAGCTGTCCTCTCCAATGGCAGGAGAGCCAGGAGCTCCAGGACTGGAGCTGGGAGGATCAAGCTGGGAGCCTGGATTGGTGTATCCCAGATCCCAGGAGCTTGTTTACTCCATCTTCCCTTCCAGGGTTATCCATCCCTCCACCCATCCAGTCACCATCTGCCTTCATCCACCCACCTCTAGCTCTCCAATCACCTCCATCCATCTACCCACCCACCCATCCACACATTCACACACCTCCATCCACATCCATCCATGGATCCATGGATCCATCCATCCATATAGCTCCA
Organism: Molothrus aeneus; assembly: GCF_037042795.1. Classification (NCBI taxonomy): domain Eukaryota; kingdom Metazoa; phylum Chordata; class Aves; order Passeriformes; family Icteridae; genus Molothrus; species Molothrus aeneus. The sequence continues at coordinate 112,862,465 of NC_089648.1, read as the reverse complement.
TCCACACATCCATCCATGTCCATCCATCCATCCATCCATCCATCCATCCATCCATCCATCCATCCATCCATCCATCCATCCACCCACCCACCCATCCACACATTCACGCACATCCACCCAGACATCCATCCACATCCATCCATGGATCCATTCATCCACGCATTCACACACCTCCATCCACACATCTATCCATGTCCATCCATCCCTCCATCCATCTACATCCATCCATCCATCCCTACCCATCCACATCCATCCATCCACCCACCCATCCACATATTCATACACACCCATCACACATCCATCCACATCCACCCATGGATCCATCCATCTACACATTCATACACCTCCACCCACACATCCATCCATGTCCATCCATCCATCCATCCCCCATCCATCCATCCATCCATCCATCCATCCATCCATCCATCCATCCATCCATCCATTTCCATCCCTCCATCCATCCATCCCCCATCCATCATCCATCCATCCATCATCCATCCATCCATCCATCCATCCATCCATCCATCCATCCATCCATCCCCCATCCATCCATCCATCCATCCATCCATCCATCCATCCATCCATCCATCCATCCATCCATCCATTTCCATCCCTCCATCCATCCATCCCCCATCCATCCATCCATCCATCCATCCATCCATCCGCCCATCCATCCATCCATCCATCCATCCATCCATCCATCCATCTCCATCCCTCCATCCATCCATGTTCATCCATCCATGTATCCATACATCCATCATCCATCCATCCATCCCTACCCACCCACATCCATCCATCCATCCATCCATCCATCCATCCATCCATCCATCCATCATCCATCCATCCATCCATCCATCCATCCATCCATCCATCCATCCATCCATCATCCATCCATCCATCATCCATCGATCCATCCATCATCCATCCATCCATCCATCCATCCATCCATCCATCCATCCATCCATCATCCATCCATCCATCCATCCATCCATGTCCATCCATCCATCCATCCATCCATCCATCCATCCATCCATCCATCCATCCATCATCCATCCACCATCCATTCATATCCATCCCCCATCCATCCATGTCCATCCCTCCATCCGTCCCTCCCCACCCACCCCATTAACCCACCCCGTCCCCACCCCGTGCCCACCCCGCTGTCCCCTGGCGCACCCGGAAGCGGGGGTGGGATCTCCTGGCCATGGCCACCCTGGCGTAGTGGCTGATGGGCCTCTTGTAGCCCACGGCCGAGGTCGGGCGCCGCTTCATCTGGGAGCTGCTCCTGGAGCACACAGAGGGGGATGTGACCAACAGCGCCCCAGGGACCACGCGGGGCTGGGCTTGGAGGGGATTCACACCCATGGGCACCTACAGGAGTCACCCAGCTCTGGGGCCACTCCTGTGCATTGGCAGGGACAGGGACAGTGCCCTGGGGACAGGGACAGAGACTGTGACCTGGGGACAGGGACTATACCCTGGGGACAGGGACACAGAGACACAGGGACAGTGCCCTGGGGGCAGGGACACAGGGATGTATCCTGGGGACAGGGATGGGGACACAGGGACTGTACCCTGGGGACAAGGATAGGGACAGGGACAGGGACACAGGGACATACCCTGGGGACAGGGACAGGGACACAGGGATTGTAACCTGGGGACAGGGACACAGTGACAAGGACTGTACCCTGGGATGGGGACTGTGCCCTGGGGACAAGGACAGGGAAAGGGACAGGGACACAGGGAGAAGGACAGGGACAGGGACTGTACACTGGGGACAGGGATGGGGACACGAGGACTGTACCCTGGGGACAGGGACACAGAGACACAGGGACGTACCTTGGGGACAGGGACACAGGGACATATCCTGGGGACAGGGACAGGGACACAGGGACACAGGGACTGTACCCTGGGGACAGGAACAGAGACAGGGACTGTAACCTGGGGACAAGGACACAGGGACAGAGACAGGGACACAGGGACATACCCTGGGGACAGGGACACAGGGACTGTACCCTGGGGACAGGGACACAGAGACACAGGGACGTACCTTGGGGACAGGGACACAGGGACATACACAGGGACACAGGGACATATCCTGGGGACAGGGACAGGGACACAGGGACACGGGGACAGAGACAGGGACACAGGGACATACCCTGGGGACAGGGACAGGGACACAGGGATTGTAACCTGGGGACAGGGACACAGTGACAAGGACTGTACCCTGGGATGGGGACTGTGCCCTGGGGACAAGGACAGGGAAAGGGACAGGGACACAGGGAGAAGGACAGGGACAGGGACTGTACACTGGGGACAGGGATGGGGACACGAGGACTGTACCCTGGGGACAGGGACACAGAGACACAGGGACGTACCTTGGGGACAGGGACACAGGGACATACACAGGGACACAGGGACATATCCTGGGGACAGGGACAGGGACACAGGGACACAGGGACAGAAACAGGGACACAGGGACATACCCTGGGGACAGGGACACAGGGACACAGGGACACAGGGAAAGGGACACAGGGACAGGGACACAGGGACACAGGGACAGAGACAGGGACACAGGGACACAGGGACACAGGGACACAGGGACACAGGAACAGAGACAGGGACACAGGGACATATCCTGGGGACAGGGACACAGGGACACAGGGACACAGGGACAGGGACACAGGGACACCGGACGCACCCTCCGGCGGGAACCAGCGGCTGGAATTTCCACTGCTCCTCATCGCCGTCGAAGTACAGGCGGTTCATGATCTTGTTCTTCTCCTCGGGAGGGATGAAATTCTCGATGATCAAATACCTGAGGGATGGAGCAGGAGCAGGAGAGGAAGGGGTTAACGTGGCAGGAGACAGAAAACAGGCACAGAGGGAGGGGAAAGGCAGGAACAGAAGGAGACAGGGCAGGGAGAAGAAACATCCGGGGGATGAAAATGTGATGGAAGGGAGAGCTTGAAGGAACAGATGCAGCCATGGAAAAGGGAGAGGCAGGAGAGGACGGCATCAGAGAGGAGCCCAGGAGCTCTGGGGCTCCAGGCAGCACCAGGACCCTTCCTTCCTCTCCTGCCCTGTCTGCTCCTCCACTGCCCAGCCTGAAAATCAAGGGAAGCTCAGCAATGCCAAGTGGACCCCAGGGGGAATCTTTTCTCCTGTGTTTTTTGGGCAAGTGGAGCAGCTCTTAAAAAACTGTTTTGAGGCAAGGAGTTGCACCAGTGAGCTGTGGCTTCCAGTCAGAACCACGCTGGAGGAGAGAAGGGGCAAAACTGGAGAGGCAATTCTGTTTGTAGTGAAGCTGCTTCACCCTGCAAACGCTGCAGTGCTTGTAAATAGCTGGGGGGTTACAGAGCTGAGAGAGAGAGAGAGAGAGAGAGGAGGGTTTGAAGTGAGAACAAACCCCCGGGGGCTGCGGAGCTGCAGCTGCAGCTGCGGGAGGCTCCGGGAGGGAAAACTCTGCCAGGAGGGAGCCAGGAGCTCCAGGGAGGGAAAACTCTGCCAGGAGGGAGCCAGGAGCTCCAGGGAGGGAAAACTCTGCCAGGAGGGAGCCAGGAGCTCCAGGGAGGGAAAACTCTGCCAGGAGAGAGCCAGGAGCTCCAGGGAGGGAAAACTCTGCCAGGAGGGAGCCAGGAGCTCCAGGGAGGGAAAACTCTGCCAGGAGAGAGCCAGGAGCTCCAGGGAGGGAAAACTCTGCCAGGAGGGAGCCAGGAGCTCCAGGGGCTGGGGCCACCCCGAGTCCCCGGAGCTGCTGTCCCTTTGAGGACACTCTGGGGGCCAGAGCAGGTCACCAGGGGTGGCCTCGGGGGTCACCTCCCAGGTTCAGGCACAGCCAGGGTTTGTGCTGGAACATTTTCTGGTTTTTCCCCTTTTCCCAGCAACTCTTGGACGCCCCCTGTGCTGCTGTCCCCAGTGCCACACCTTGTGCCACCTCTGACACCTGGGCAGGGCTCGGCTGTCCCTGTCTCTGGGTGGGGTCAATCCCTCCAGTTCTGCACCCACTCTGAGCCTCTGAGCCCCCCAGCCCTGCTCTGAGCCCCCCAACCTTGCTCTGAGCACCCCAAACCTGCTCTGAGCACCCCAAACCTGTTCTAACACCCCAATCCTGCTCTGAGCACCCCAACCCCGCTCTGAGCACCCCAATCCTGCTCTGAGCATCCTAACCCCGCTCTGAGCACCCCAATCCTGCTCTGAGCATCCTAACCCTGCTCTGAGCCCCCCAACCCTGCTATGAGCACCCCCAGCCCAACTCTGAGCACCCCAGCCTTGCTCTGAGACCCCCAGCCCTGCTCTGAGCACCCCAAACCTGTTCTAACACCCCAATCCTGCTCTGAGCACCCCAATCCTGCTCTGAGCCCCCCCAGCCCAGCTCTGCACACCCATTTCTTCACGGCCACCTGGTCCAGGGGACCCCCAAGCCCCTCACCAACACCCCAACACCTACTTGAGCTTCAGCTCCCTCGTCTGCTCGTTCTGGGCCTCCTCCAGGTCCTGGCGCACGCGGATGTACTCGTCGTGCTGGTCCTGGATCTCAGCCTTCACCGCCTGCAGCTTGGCATAGAGCTGGGAGGGGACAGCAGCACCTCAGCCCTGTCCCCAAGAGGGACCTCCTCGTCCCTGTCCCCACCTGCCACGCTCTCACCTTCTTGAGCTTCTTGGTTTTGATCTCCACCTCCTGCTGCAGGGACGTGTAGGTCTCGCGCAGCTCCATGGTCTCCTCGTCCCTCAGCAGCATCTCCTGCTGCATCTCCCGCTCCCGGCGTTTCTGTGGGGCAGGGACACGGCTGGGACCGGCATGGGGACAGGGAGGACACCCCCAGGACAGCCCAGGACACCCCCAGGACAGCCCTGTCACCCCCTCCCTGATACCTGCTTGGCGATCTCCTGCCGCCTCAGCTCCAGCATCTTCTGCTGCTCGTTGGTGTGGTCCACGATGGTCCTGCCCCCGATCAGCAGCTTGCTCTCCATGGCCTGCAGGGGACAGGGGGACAGGGCAGGGGTCAGGGCTGCCATCCCCACCCCTGCCCGGGGCCTTTGCCCCATGCCACCCTCACTGGGTGTGACCCACATCCCTGATTGTGTGGTCACCCCCATCCCTGATCCCTGGTGGTCACTCCGACCCCTGATCCCTGTCCCCAGCCCTGATCCCTGCTGGTCACCCCCATCCCTGATGGTCACCCCCATCCCTGATCCCTGTCCCCACCCCTGATCCCTGTCCCCACCCCTGATCCCTGTCCCCATCTCTGGTCCCTGTCCCCAGCCCCGCTCTCAGGGATGTGGGAGGTTCAGTGTCCCTCTGCTCAGAGCCCTGCTGAGGAGGAGGAGGCTGTTCATGATTAGATTGGACATGGGGAACAATTCCCACCTGGAAAGGGCTGCCCTGCCCTGGCACAGCTGGGACTCCAGGGATGGGCAGGGATGGGCAGGGACGGGATGGGATGGGATGGGATGGGATGGGATGGGATGGGATGGGATGGGATGGGATGGGATGGGATGGGCAGGGATGGACAGCAGCTGCAGGCCAGACCCTGCCCCACCAGGGGCCAGCACACAGAAATGCATAAACAGACACATAAACATACACAAATACACACAAATACACACAGAAATGGGGCTGGGCACACAGAAATGCACAAACACTCCAAAATACACACACACAAACGGGCTGTGCACACAGAAATGGGGCTGTGCACACACAAACACACACAAATACACACAAGTACACATGCACAGGGGCTGTGCACACACAAACACACACAAATACACACAAGTACACATGCACAGGGGCTGTGCACACACAAACACACACAAATACACACAAGTACACATGCACAGGGGCTGTGCACACACAAACACACACAAATACACACAAGTACACATGCACAGGGGCTGTGCACACACAAACACACACAAATACACACAAGTACACATGCACAGGGGCTGTGCACACATAAACACACACAAATACACACAAGTACACATGCACAGGGGCTGTGCACACAGAAATGGGCCTGTGAACAAGAAATGCACAAACACACAAATATACACACAGGGGCTGTGAACACAGAAATGCACAAACACAGAAACACACAAATATACACACAAGGGCTGTGCACACAGAAATGCCAAATACACACACACAGGGAGCACATCCTGTGCCAGGCTGAGCACGTTCACACACACATCGGTATGTGTGGGAGCACCAGGTGTCTGTGCACACCATGTGTGTGTGTATGTGCACATTGTGTGTGTGTGTGTGTGCACTGTGTGTGTGTGTGTGCACACACTCTGTGTGTGTGTGTGTATGTGCACACCGTGTGTGTGTGTACGTGCACACTGTGTGTGTGTGCACTGTGTGTGTGTGTATGTGCACACTGTGTGTGTATGTATGTGTGCACTGTGTGTGTATGTATGTGCACACTGTGTGTGTGTGTGTGTGCACACCATGTGTGTGTGTATGTGCACACTGTGTGTGTATGTATGTGCACACTGTGTGTGTGTGTGTGTGTGTGTGTGTGCACCATGTGTGTGTGTGCACTGTGTGTGTGTGCACTGTGTATGTATGTGCACACGGTGTGTCTGTGTGTGTGCACTGTGTGTGTATGTATGTGCACACCATGTGTGTGTATGTGCACACCGTGTGTGTGTGTATGTGCACACCGTGTGTGTGTATGTGCACACCATGTGTGTGTGTATGTGCACACCGTGTGTGTGTGTATGTGCACACTGTGTGTGTGTGTGTGTGTGTGCACTGTGTGTATGTGCACACCATGTGTGTGTGTATGTGCACACCGTGTGTGTATGTGCACACTGTGTGTGTGTGTATGTGCACACCGTGTGTGTGTATGTGCACACCATGTGTGTGTGTATGTGCACACCGTGTGTGTATGTGCACACCATGTGTGTGTGTATGTGCACACCATGTGTGTGTGTATGTGCACACTGTGTGTGTGTGTATGTGCACACCGTGTGTGTGTATGTGCACACCATGTGTGTGTGTATGTGCACACCGTGTGTGTATGTGCACACCGTGTGTGTGTGTATGTGCACACCGTGTGTGTGTATGTGCACACCATGTGTGTGTGTATGTGCACACCGTGTGTGTGTGTATGTGCACACTGTGTGTGTGTGTGTGTGTGCACTGTGTGTGTGTATGTGCACACCATGTGTGTGTGTGTGTGTGTGCACTGTATTATGTGCACACTGTGTGTGTCTATGTACACACTGTATGTGTGTGTGTATGTGCACTCTGCGTGTATGTGCACACTGTGTGTGTGTGTCTATGCACACAGTGTGTGTGTGCATTCTTTGAGCACACTGTGTGTGTGTGCACACTGTGTGTGTGTATGCACTCTGTGTGTGTCTGTGTGTGTGTATGTGCACGCTGTGTGTGTCTATGTGCACATTGTATGTGTGTGTGTTTATATACACAGTGTGTGTGTGCACTCTTTGAGCACACTGTGTGTGTGTGTGCACACTGTGTGTGTATGCACTCTGTGTGTGTCTGTGTGCGTGTATGTGCACGCTGTGTGTCTATGTGCAAACTGTATGTGTGTGTGTGTTTATATACACAGTGTGTGTGTGTATGCACTGTGTGTGTCTGTGTGTGTGTATGTGCACAGTGTGTGTGTCTATGTGCACATTGTATGTGTGTGTTTATATACACAGTGTGTGTGTGCACTCTGTGTGTGTGTGCACTCTGTGTCTGTGTGCACAGTGTGTTTGTATTTGTGTGTGTGTGCACACTCTGTGAGTCTGTGTGCACACTGTGTGTGTCCATGTGCACACTGTGTGTGTCTGTGTGGACACTGTGCATGTATTTGTGTGTGTATGCGCACACTCTGTGTGTGTCCATGTGCACACCATGTGTGTGTGTATTTGTGTATTTGTGTGTGTGTGTGCACACTCTGTGTCCATGTGCACACTCTGTGTGTGTATTTGTGTGTGTGTGTGTGCACTCTCTGTGTCCATGTGCACACCATGTGTGTGTGTATTTGTGTGTGTGTGCACACTGTCTGTGTCCATGTTCACACTCTCCGTGTGTGTATTTGTGTGTGTGTGTCCATGTTCACACTCTGTGTGTGTGTGTGTGCACACTCTATGTCCATGTTCACACTGTGTGTGTGTATTTGTGTGTGTGTGCACACTGTCTGTGTCCATGTTCACACTCTCTGTGTGTGTATTTGTGTGTGTCCATGTGCACACTCTGTGTGTGTGTGTGCACACTCTGTGTGTGTGTGTGTGTGTGTGTGCACTGTGTGTGTGTGCACACTCTGTGTGTGTGTGTGCACACTGTGTATTTGTGTGTGTGTGTGCACACTGTCTGTGTCCATGTGCACACTCTCTGTGTGTATTTGTGTGTGTGCACACTCTGTGTGTGTCCATTTGCACACTCTCTGTGTGTGTATTTGTGTGTGTGTGTCCATGTTCACACTCTGTGTGTGTGTGTGCGCACTCTCTGTGTCCATGTGCACACTGTGTGTGTATTTGTGTATTTGTGTGTGTGTGTGCACACTGTCTGTGTCCATGTGCACACCATGTGTATTTGTGTGTGTGTGTCCATGTGCACACTCTGTGTGTGTGTATTTGTGTGTGTGTGTCCATGTTCACACTCTCTGTGTCCATGTGCACACTCTCTGTGTGTGTATTTGTGTGTGTCCATGTGCACACTCTGTGTGTGTGTGTGCACACTCTGTGTGTGTGTGTGTGTGTGTGTGCACTGTGTGTGTGTGCACACTCTGTGTGTGTGTGTGCACACTGTGTATTTGTGTGTGTGTGTGCACACTGTCTGTGTCCATGTGCACACTCTCTGTGTGTATTTGTGTGTGTGCACACTCTGTGTGTGTCCATTTGCACACTCTCTGTGTGTGTATTTGTGTGTGTGTCCATGTTCACACTCTGTGTGTGTGTGTGCGCACTCTCTGTGTCCATGTGCACACTGTGTGTGTATTTGTGTATTTGTGTGTGTGTGCACACTGTCTGTGTCCATGTGCACACCATGTGTGTGTATTTGTGTGTGTGTGTCCATGTGCACACTCTGTGTGTGTGTATTTGTGTGTGTGTGTCCATGTTCACACTCTCTGTGTCCATGTGCACACTCTCTGTGTGTGTATTTGTGTATTTGTGTGTGTGTGTGCACACTGTCTGTGTCCATGTGCACACCATGTGTGTGTATTTGTGTGTGTGTGTCCATGTTCACACTCTCTGTGTGTGTATTCATGCCCTGCAGCCCTGCTCCCATGTCAGGGTGTCCATGGGGGACAAATGGGGGGGACACCCTGTGCCCCCCATGGCTGCACCTCAGCGGTGTCAGCAGGGGCAGACCCAGATGTCCCCAGGACACCTCACACAGCTTCAAAACTCAATGTCCCAGCCACAGAGACAGCTCAGCCACCACCTCTGCAATGTCCCCTCTGCCACCAGCACGTGGCCACCCTCACCCCCTGGGCACAGCCCTTGTGTCCCTCTGGCCCCCCAGATCCAGGGGATCTGCTCCTCACAGGGCCTGCTCCCCTCCCCACTGCCATGGCCACAGCCCTGGGGGACAGCAAGGCCACCAGGCCACCCCAAGGGCAGTGCCAGCACTGGGGGGGGCACATGGTGGTCATGGTGCTGCTGTCACCTGTCCCTGGGCAGGGGTCTCCATGGGGGTGCTGTGCACAGAGTGGGGGCTCTGGCAAACCTGTGGCCCCCATCCCCACCCACACCTGCCTGGGGCAAGGCTCTATTTCCATGCTATTCCCCCCAGTTTTCCCCTTCCAGCTGCAGGGGATGCATTGTGGGTTCTGGAGGAACCCAGGGGACACCCCAAAGCTGTGCCAGCAGCCCCAGGGGACACCCCCACAGCCATGCCAGCAGCACCCAGCACCCAGGGGACACCCCCACAGCCATGCCAGCAGCACCCAGCACCCAGGGGACACCCCACAGCTGTGCCAGCAGCCCCAGGGGACACCCCCACAGCTGTGCCAGGAGCACCAGGGGACACCCCCACAGCTGTGCCAACAGCACCCAGGGGACACCCCCACAGCTGTGCCAGGAGCACCAGGGGACACCCCACAGCTGTGCCAGCAGCACCCAGCACCCAGGGGACACCCCACAGCTGTGCCAGCAGCCCCAGGGGACACCCCACAGCTGTGCCAACAGCACCCAGCACCCAGGGGACACCCCCAGAGCTGTGCCAGCAGCCCCAGGGGACACCCCACAGCTGTGCCAGCAGCCCCAGGGGACACCCCACAGCTGTGCCAACAGCACCCAGCACCCAGGGGACACCCCCAGAGCTGTGCCAGCAGCCCCAGGGGACACCCCCACAGCTGTGCCAACAGCACCCAGGGGACACCCCCAAAGCCTTGGGTGCCCCAGCCAGCCCCCCTGACCCTGGGGATCCCTCCCTCCTCCCTTTGGATGGGTGCCCCAGGCTGGGTGTTCTACTGGGGGCTGACACCCCCAAGGGCAGCCCCCCACCCGGTCTGTGCCATCCCCTGCCAGGGCTGGGGGCACTGGGGTGCCAGGAGCCCCTCAGCCCTTGTCCTCCAAACCCAGTTCTTGGTCCCAGTTGCTCCCCTTGATGCTGAGTGTCCCCTGGGGACCCCGCTGGGGCGCAGGATGGGGACAAGGCGGGTGCTGGGACAATGATGCCACTGCCATCCCCTCCCTGGCACCATCCCTGCCAGATTAAGAGGTTTCTCAGTGCCACTGTTTCCTCCCTGCCAGGGCATTGATTCCCTCTAAGGAGGAGACTCCCAATCTCCTTTAGCACTAAGCCTCTCCCAGGAACTCATTTCCGGCACCCAAAGAACTTCCCAGCCCTTTCCCTCCCGCTGACCTCGGCCTCAGCCCCTGGCACGGCCCTTGGAAACAGCCACACCCCATACCCAGCTCCCCTGAGGCACAGCCCCTCGGCCTGGGCACACATCTGGGCACCCAGGAGCACATCTGGGCACCCAGGAGCACATAAGGGCACCTAGGAGCACATCTGGTGGCCCAGGAGCACATCTGGGGGCCCAATGCACATCTGCTGGGGCAGGCTGACCCCACCTCTCTGAGCTCCATGTCCCACATGTCCCAGCTGGGTGGCAGAGGCAGAGCCCACACCCAGCAGTGTGACAATAAGGCAGGGTGCAGTGTGTCACCCGTGGGGAGAGGGGCACCCTGTGTCCCCCTGTCACCTCAGCTCTCTTTGCCATGGTCACTACGGAGCCAGTGGCTCCTTGCCCGGCCCCACAGTGTGGCAAAGCTGCCCATGAGCACCCTGAGGCCACCCAGTGTCCCCACAGTGTCCCACGGGCTGTGCCCTCTGGCACAGGGGGATTTGTGCTCACTGAGGTGACACCTCTCTGCTGTCACTGTTCTGGAGCCCCATAGTCAGAGGGTCCCTGTGTGCAGAGCAGCCCCAAAGGCCACCAAAAGGGCCATGGTGTCATCTTGCCTCCGGCCCTGCCTGGTTACTCAGCAGTTCCAGGACACACAGTGGCCCTGAGCCAGCCCTGCTGAGCCAGACAGGGACACTGTGCTGGACAGCTGCCAGCCCAGCCCAGCCTGCACCCCACAGCCTGCACCCCACAGCGATGGGGGATGGCTGCAGAGACCCCTGGGCCGGGGCATCCTGCAGTGCCAGGACACTTGGCACGGGACACTTGTCACGGGACACCCGCTGTGCCAGCCAGCAGCCCACGGCTGTGCCCCGGTGGCACGTCCCAGTGCCATCCCACGCTCTCTGTGCGGGCACCCAGGCACGGTCACGCATCCCTGGGCACAATCACACATCCCTGGGCACGGCCACGTGTCCCTGGGGCTGCAACAAACACCAGCCTGGGCATGGGAGAGGGTCCAGACCCCTGCCCAGCCCTGGCACCCCGGGCATGTCCCCACCAGAGGGTCCCTCCCTGCCTGGGCTCCAGCCCAGTCCCTGCATCCAGTGAGTGCCAGCCAGAGGGGCTGTGCCAGAGGGGCTGTGCCACGGGGGCCATGCTGAGTGTGATGCCAAGGCTCCCTCCCCACTGGGGGTCCCAGCCCCAAGGCCACCACGGGCAGGGGGCAGGGGTCAGGACCCCCCCAGTGCAGTGGGGACAGGAGCAGGGCTGGGGCAGGGGGAGGTGCAGCCCCAGAGCCCGGCACAGCTGGGGCTGCCGTGGCCCCTCTCACCCTCAGCACCAAAGCCCTGAGCATCCCTGAGCCAGCAGTGGTGCCCCCATCCACCCTGCTCTGGCTCGGGGTGCCAGGAAGGGTTTGGGGTGGGGAGGGGGACGGGGGTCCCTGCAGAGCTGCCAGGCCCTGCCCATCCCCACAGAGCCCACTGGGAGCCAGGAGCTGCACAGAACTGGGGGCAGGTGGGGACAGGTGCCCCATGTCCCCAGCTCCAGCCCTGGGCTGGCTCCCGAGGCCAGCAGGGACGAATCTGCAGCATCACTCCCATCACTCCCCCTTCCCACACCAGCTGCTTTGTTGTGCCGAAGGGGACAAGAGCTGAGCAAAGCACACCCGTGCCACAGTGACCCTCTCCCCTGTGGCCCTTCCCTGCCACTCCCTGCAGCTCCCACACAGGTCCCCACAGTGTCCCCACGCAGGTCTGAGGGCCAGCCCAGCCCAGCCCCACGCCGGAGCCTGGGGCTGCCCTTGGGGACCCTGCCTGGTCCCCTCACTTGGGAGGCTCCCTTGCTGGGCACACGGTGGGCACCTCCCTCAGGCTCCCTGCTTGGGATCCATTCCCACTCCACACCAGGGGCTGGGGGGCACGGCAGGCACCCCGGCCCCATTTGTCACCATGCCTGGCAACACAAACCTTGTACTTGATGGCCAGCAGCTCCGTGGCCTCCTGCTCCTTCCGCAGGTCCTCTATCATCTTCTCCTTCTCCTGGAGCAGCTTCTGCTTCTCCTCACTCACCAGGCTGTGGTCATCCTGGATAGCGGCTTTCTCCTCTTCCAGCCTCTCCTTCTGCTCCTTCAAGTAATTCTCCATGGTCTTCTCCAGGCCATCCTCATTCTCGTCCTCCCCTTCATTGTCCACGGTGCCCTCTCCATCCATTGCTTTCTTCCTCCGGCTGCTCCTCCTCCTCTTCTTGCCCAGCATCCCGCGTTTCTCCAGCTGGGCTTTCAGCCGCACGATCTCCTCCTGGAACTCCCGCAGCAAGGTGTCCTTGGGGTCCTCGTTCACCCGGGGCTTGTTCTTGATGTTCTTGGCCCTGTTGGCGAACCTGAGGGTGGAGAGGCTCTCGTCGTAGCTGTGCGAGGCCGGGCCCAAGGTGGCCACCATGATTGTCTTGGCGTTGCCCCCGAGGGAGTCCTGCAGCAGGCGGGTGAGCTTGGAGTCCCGGTAGGGGATGTGCGTGCTCCGGCCGTCCACCAGCGCCGAGATGACGTTGCCCAGGGCCGAGAGGGAGAGGTTGATCTTGGAGGCCTCCTTGGGGCGCTCTCCGTGGGCCCCCATTTTGTTCTGGCGCTCGCTGCCGGCCAGGTCCACGAGGTTGAGCTTGCCCACGCGGATGTGCTCCTCGCCGTCCGGGCCCGTCTCGCTGCACTCGATGGTGATCAGGAAGATGGCGTGGGAGCGCGAGCTGTGCTCGTTCATGTTGGTGCTGCCCACGGAGCGCGTCTGGCTGCCCAGGTTCATCACGTGCTCGATCTCCTTGACGTTCTTGGTCACGAAGGACGAGAGGTCCTTGATGTACACCCCGGTCTCGGGGTTCTCCTTCAGCTCCAGCTTCTTGCTCTGGTCCTTGGCGAGGAGGTCCCTGATCTCCTCCTGGTAGATCTCCAGGTACGAGGCCCTCACCAGGTACTGCTGGTTCTGCGAGCGGGAGATGTGGGTGAAGATGTGCTCGAAGGCGCTGGGGATGATGCCGCGCTTCTCGGGCTCCGCCCAGGCGCCCTGCATGGTGTAGGTCTTGCCGGTGCCGGTCTGGCCGTAGGCGAAGACGGTGCCGTTGAAGCCTTGCAGCACCGAGTCGATGAGCGGCCGCACGGTCTCATCGTAGAGGTCGGCCTGCTTGGAGCTGGCGTCGTACACGGCGTCGAAGGTGAAGGTCTTGGGCAGCTCCCCGGGGGCGGCGCGGGGGTTGCGGATGCTCACCTGGCCCAGCTTCACGTCCAGCTCCAGGACGCGCTCGTATCCCGCCGCCTCCTCCCGCCGGCTCATGGGCCGGCACCGGGCCACCACCCGGAGCGCCTCGCAGCCGCTGCGGGGCTTACCGGCCATGGCGGCGGCGGGCGGGGCCGGCGGCGCAGCGGGGCTGGGGGGCTCAGCCGCGCCGCCCCCGCGGCATCCCCGGGGCCGAGGCCGGGGCCGGGGCCGGGGCCGGGGCGGAGCGGGCGGGGCCGGGGCGGGGGGCGCGGGCGGCCGGGGCGCGGCGGGGCGGCCCCGCCGGGCGCTCGCTCATGGCAGCGCGGCCGCTGCGCCCCGCCCGGTGCGGGGATGGGGCGGGCGGGGCGGGCCGGGGCGGGGCGCGGCCGCGCCGCGATTGGTGCGCGCTCCCGCAGCCGCGCCCGCGCCCCCCCCCCCCGAGCGCGCTCCCGCGGCCGCGCACCCGCAGGCGCGGGCGGGAGCGCCGCCGGCCCCCCCGGGCACGCCGGGAGCTGTAGTGCGGCCTTTGTGCTGAGCCCGGGATGAGGGGATCGGGGGCAGCACCGGGGCGCGGAATGAAGGATGCGGGACCGGGATGCTGCATCGGAATGCAGAACCGGCTTGTGGGATCGGGATGTGGGATGAAGGATGCGGCGTTGGAATGCGGGATTGGGATGTGGGATGAAGGATACGGGTCTGCCGAGCGGGGCTGGGATGCAGGATTAGGATGCGGGATGCAGAATGCAGGATTGGGATATGGGATCACAAATGCAGGAATGGCATGCAGGATGCAGAACTGGGATATGGGATGAAGGATGCACGACTGGGATGTAGGACAAAGGACTGGAATGTAGGACTGGGATACTGCACTGGAATGCAGGACTGGGGTGTGGGATGAAGGATGCAGTGCTGGGATGCAGCACTGGAATGCAGGACTGAGGTTCTGGGCTGGGATGCTGCATTGGAATGCAGGAGTGGAATGCAGGATGAAGGATTCCAGATGAAGGATTGAGGATGAGGGATGCAGGTCTGGGATGTGGGATACAGGATGTGGGCTGCAGAATGCAGGATGCAGGATTTGTGTCCGTGATGGAGAGTGTTTTTGTGGAATGCAGGATGTGGGATGCAGGATGCAGGGTGCAGGGTCCATGTTGGGGGATCAGGGATGTGGCATTGGGATGCAGGACAGAGGCAGGAGAGGCAGGAGAAGCAGGGGATGCCCAGTCCCATCCCATCCCTGTGGGGCCGAGGCAGGGTCACCCTGTGGAGTCTGGGGGTCCCTGGGCTGTCCCAGGCTCTGTGACACCTTGCAGCCAGGCATGGCTGCTGCATCCCAGGGGGAATAATCCCAGTGCCTTATGGGGCTGCGGGGGGACATTAAACATTCTTGTGGTTAATCAAGTCTGAGCAGCCACCCGCTCCTTCCCCAGAACCAGAGATTATCCCATAATTAATTAATTAGGGTATTTGCTGCCATACACAGGCCTGCCTGGTGCTGTCTGAGTCCTCCTGCTCCAGGAGGAGCTTCCAGGCAGGGACAGTCCCCTCCCAAAGACACAGCCCCAGCCATAGAGGGGGACCAGGGGACAAAGCAGGGTGTGAGGGAGGAAAGTGGGAGGGAGATACAGCAGGGATGGAGGGGAGATGGAATTGGGATGGAGGAACAATGGAGGGGGCAAGTGCAGGATGGAGAGGATGAAGGGGGATGGAGGGGGATGGAAGCTTCAGGGGAGGCAGGGTGGGAGGGGGGATGCAGCAGAGATGGAGGGGGAGTGGAGGGAGGATGACAGGGATGATGCAGGGGGGTGGACAGATGGAGGTGATGGGGAAGGTAATAAATGGAGGGGGCAATAGAGGAGGATGGAGGGGGCAGTGGAGGTGGAGTTGAGGGATGGAGGGACAATGGAGGGGATGGAGGCTGTTATGGAGAGGGATGAAGGGAGTGATGGGAAGGTGGAGGAGGTAGAGAATGGGATGGGGGACAATGGGGGCTATGGAGGGGGCACTGCTGGGGCCACCTTTCCTTGTCTGCCCTTTCCCAGGGAAGGCTCCATCCCAGGGTGCTGCAGCTGGGCCCTGTCAGGGGCACAGCCACCGGGTGGGGACAGCCCCCATGGCACAGCACAGACCTGGCGGTGCTGTCCCCACTGTGGCCCCACATCCTGGCTCCCCACCAAGGCCCTGTGCCATGGGCAGGGACCCAGGTGCTGCCTGTGGCACTGTCCCCGTGTCCCCAGGGATGAGTTCAGGGGCACCATAGCCCCACTCCCCTGGCAGACCCTGGCTGTCCCCAGATCCCCTGCAGGACAGGCAGGTGGGTGACACACAGGAACAGGAGGATGTACAGGCAGGGCATGAGACATGGCAGGGACAGAGGGCACATGTCAGGAGCAGGGACATGTAGGGACAGTGTGACATGTCAGGTGGGGTAACCTGTAGGGACACAGTGACATAGGGAGGGTGAGGTGACATGCAGGGACACAGTGCCAGGTGGGGCAGGGTGCCAGGTAGGCCAGGGTGACACAAAAGGACAGTCCTTGGCCACAGGTGTCAGCAGAGCACCAGAGTGTGCTAGTGGTGGCCAGTGGCCTCTGGCCTTGGGGCTGACTCTTGGCACTGTTCCTGGGGTGGTGGGGCTCAGGGGACAGTGAACCCCCATTGTGGCCATCCTGGGCCAGCCCTGGGATGCCTGGGCAGGGACTCTGTGGGGCAACCACCCCACAGAAGCCCCCTAAGCTCCTTCTGTGTATGGGAGGGGTATGCTGTGTGTATGGTGCCTGTGGGGGATATGGTGTTTATGGGGTGATATTGTGTCTATGGGGTGATATGGGGTGATATGGTGTGTATGGGGATATGGTGTGTATGGGGATATGGTGTGTGGGGGGTGATATGGTGTGTATGGGGTGATGTGGTGAGTATGGAAACATGTCATGTATGGGGACATGGTGTGTATGGGATGATATGGTGTGTATGGGGTGATATGCTGTCTATGGGGTGATATGCTGTCTATGGGGTGATATGGCGTCTATGGGGACATGGTGTGTATGGGATGATATATTGTCTGCAGGGTGATATGGTGTCTATGGGGACATGGTGTGTATGGGGTGATATGGTGTGTTTGGGGACACGCTGTCTATGGGGTGATATGGTGTCTATGGTGTGTATGGTGTCTATGGGATGACATGCTGTCTATGGGGTGATATGCTGTCTATGGGATGACATGCTGTCTATGGTGTGTATGGTGTCTATGGTGTGTATGGTGTCTATGGGATGACATGCTGTCTATGGTGTGTATGGTGTCTATGGGGTGATATGGTGTGTATGGGGTGATATGCTGTCTATGGTGTGTATGCTGTCTATGGGGTGATATGGTGTCTGTGGGGTGATATAGTGTCTATGGGGTGTATGCTGTCTATGGTGTGATATGGTGTCTGTGGGGACATGGTGTCTGTGGGGTGATATGGTATCTATGGGGTGATATGCTGTCTATGGTGTGTATGATGTCTATGGGGTGATATGGTATCTATGGGGTGATATGCTGTCTATGGGGTGATATGCTGTCTATGGTGTGTATGCTGTCTGTGGGGTGATATGGTGTCTGTGGGGTGATATGGTGTCTATGGTGTGTATGGTGTCTATGGGGTGATATGCTGTCTATGGGGTGTATGCTGTCTATGGTGTCTATGGTGTCTATGGGGTGATATGGTATCTATGGGGTGTATGCTGTCTATGGGGTGATATGCTGTCTATGGGATGACATGCTGTCTATGGGGTGATATGCTGTCTATGGGGTGATATGGTGTCTATGGTGTGTATGCTGTCTATGGTGTGTATGCTGTCTATGGTGTGTATGGTGTCTATGGGGTGATATGGTGTCTATGGTGTGTATGCTGTCTATGGGGTGTATGCTGTCTATGGGATGACATGCTGTCTATGGGGTGATATGCTGTCTATGGTGTGTATGCTGTCTATGGGGTGATATGGTGTCTATGGGGTGATATGGTGTCTATGGGGTGATATGGTATCTATGCGGTGATATGCTGTCTATGGTGTGTATGGTGTCTATGGGGTGATATGCTGTCTATGGGGTCATATGCTGTCTATGGGGTGATATGGTGTCTATGGGGTGATATGGTGTCTATGGTGTGCATGGTGTCTATGGGGTGATATGCTGTCTATGGGGTGATATGGTGTCTATGGGGTGATATGGTGTCTATGGTGTGCATGGTGTCTATGGGGTGATATGGTATCTATGGGGTGATATGCTGTCTATGGGGTGATATGGTGTCTATGGTGTGTATGCTGTCTATGGTGTGTATGGTGTCTATGGTGTGTATGGTGTCTATGGGGTGATATGGTGTCTATGGTGTGTATGGTGTCTATGGGGTGATATGGTGTCTATGGTGTGCATGGTGTCTATGGGGTGATATGGTGTCTATGGTGTGTATGGTGTCTATGGGGTGATATGGTGTCTATGGTGTGCATGGTGTCTATGGGGTGATATGGTGTCTATGGTGTGTATGGTGTCTATGGGGTGATATGGTGTCTATGGTGTGTATGCTGTCTATGGGGTGTATGCTGTCTATGGGATGACATGCTGTCTATGGGGTGATATGGTGTCTATGGGGTGATATGGTGTGTATGGGATGACATGCTGTCTATGGGGTGATATGCTGTCTATGGGGTGATATGGTGTCTATGGTGTGTATGCTGTCTATGGGATGCCATGCTGTCTGTGGGGTGATATGCTGTCTATGGGGTGATATGGTGTCTATGGGGTGATATGCTGCCTATGGTGTGTATGCTGTCTATGGGGTGATATGCTGTCTATGGGGTGATATGGTGTCTATGGGATGACATGCTGTCTATGGGGTGATATGCTGTCTATGGGGTGATATGGTGTCTATGGGATGACATGCTGTCTATGGTGTGTATGCTGTCTATGGGGTGATATGCTGTCTATGGGGTGATATGGTGTCTATGGTGTGTATGGTGTCTATGGTGTGTATGGTGTCTATGGGATGACATGCTGTCTATGGGGTGATATGCTGTCTATGGGGTGATATGGTGTCTATGGGGTGATATGCTGCCTATGGTGTGTATGCTGTCTATGGGGTGATATGCTGTCTATGGGGTGATATGCTGTCTATGGGGTGATATGCTGTCTATGGGGTGATATGGTGTCTATGGGATGACATGCTGTCTATGGGGTGATATGCTGTCTATGGGGTGATATGGTGTCTATGGTGTGTATGGTGTCTATGGGATGACATGCTGTCTATGGTGTGTATGCTGTCTATGGGGTGATATGGTGTCTATGGGGTGATATGCTGTCTATGGGGTGTATGGTGTCTATGGGATGACATGCTGTGTATGGGGTGATATGCTGTTTATGGGGTGATATGCTGTCTATGGGGTGATATGGTGTCTGTGAAGGGTCCTGGTGGCACAGCTGCTGACATCCCAGTGCAGCTGTTGTTCTCATGTGTTGGCACATGGGAATGGAGCACCTGCAGGGGTGGGTTGCCAGATCCTGAGCTGGGGTGACACTGAGCTGCCTGGGGCAGGGGACACGCTCTGGGTGCCACATAGGGTGGGGTGACATTTGGGGCCTGCATGTGTCCCAAAGTGCTTCAGAAGGGCTGGGGGAGCCCGGTTCCTGTGACCTTGGTTTTCCTGTTCCTCCCCATCAGGAGTTCCCACGTCCTACAGCCGACCTGGGACACCCCAGCTGTCCCTTGGGGTGGATACCCCTGAGAGTATCCAGCCCCTGGAAACCTGGTGGGCTTTGGGTCCCTGCAGCAATCCCACCACAGCCAACACTGGGCCACCAAGGGTATCCCTGGACAGCACAGTCACCTCTGGGACACTGCAGCCATCCCTGGGTACTGTGGACACCCCAATTCCCAGCCCTTGTGGGTGACTGGAGGGATCTGGGGGGGCTGTGGCCCCATGTACCCTGTAGTCCCTGGGACACTCGACACCCTTGGCTGGCAGTGAGGGTGGCATGAGACCTTGGGACCTCCTTCCCACAGTCTGCCCCCAGGCTCTTGGCATTCCCTGGCTGCCAGAGCCAGGCAGATGTGGGAGGGAAGGGATGCCCAGCGCTGGGGTGATGTTATCCCACCCAGGAGGCCCTCTCCCATCTCCTTCAGCACTGCCATCCCTGTGGCATTCCAGGCTAGTAAAGGGGACACTGTTAAAGGGGAAAGGCTGCCAGGGACACGCCAGGACCTGCCCCACATGCCCCAGAGCAGCAGCTCCCCCTGAGGCACCGATAGCCCTGTTCCCCTTGGGCTGCACCTGGTGTGGGACTGTGGGGCTGGGGACCAGCTCCCCCCTCCCAAACCCTGCTCTGAGGTGGCTCAGATCTGCCCTCACTGCAGCCCCACTCAGGTGCAGGTGCAGTCCTTCATTCCCAGCTCCTGCTGCCATTCCCAGCTCACTGCCCTGGAGCACTTGCACTTTTCACTCGAAACCAAGGGTGTAACAAGAGCACTCCGTGGCTGCCAAAGCCTTCTCACCTTTGCTGTCACCAGGAACTTGTGCTGGAGCTCAGGAACATCCTCTGGTCAGAGTGCTGCCTCTGTTAGCAGGGTCACAGGAGGCACCCCTGTCCCCAGGGAGGACCTCTTCCCTCTGTGGGTGCTGCTGTGGGGACAGATGGAAGTTCACACAAGTTGGGAACAGGGAAATCAGTCTCTGTGCTGGCAGTGTTGTGTTGACATTCCTTAGGATTTTTCTTGGTGTTTGGCCAGCTGGTAGTGGTGTTGGCTGGAGCAGCCCTGGAGAAAAGCCTGTCCTCCCTGGTGGGAAAAGGACACGTCCAGTGTGATGTTCCCAGCTCGGGCTGCAGCTCAGAGGGTGGATCCTCTCGTTTTCCCACACCAATGACCCTTCATCCTCTCAATCTCTTGGCTTCTATGGGGGGGAAGGGATGCTGAGGCTCCAGCAGGCATTTGGCTGCTTTCCCTCAAATCCAGCTTGCCAGCACTCCCAGAGATCCAGTGGGTTTATTTCCCATTTCCCTTCTCTGTGGCAGTTCTGTGGTTCAGCTCAGCTCTTTGTGGCACTCCTCATCCTCCTCATGCTCCTGGCTTCCCTCCTGCCATCCCCATCTCCATGTGCCACATTGCTGCTGGGGGAGCTTGGGAAGCAGCAGGGCCTCAGGCTCCAGCCACCCTTTTGGGCTGAGATCAGAGGTTTTGTGGTTTTTCAGGCTGTGAACTGAGCAGGGGCTGCCCAAGCACAGCACAGGAGGGCTGGGAAAGGGGGAAGCAGGAAGAGAATCACCCCAGTGCAAAATTCACCCCATATCCAAAGTGGGGGAGCAGGAGGGGCAGCACAGCTCACACTAAGCCTGGATTTAGGATGGATCAGTTTGCCAGCAGCTGACTCCTCTATAATTAGACAGCAGCAGTGGAACAGGAGCCAGCTCCAACATCCCCCCATGCACAGCATTCCACATGAGCCCCGGAGGTGTAAACAGCCTCAGGAGGGTTGAGCTGTGTCTCCTCACCAATGGAGACACAGGAATGCAAAGTGCTGCCTCTCCTGCAGGCCCTCAGGCTGCCCCCAGCAGAAGATGTGGCCCCAGTGGATAAATCCCACGGGGATGCAGGCTGGGTGGTTTAGCAGCATCTTGTCCCATGTCATTCCAGGGGCTGGAAGGAGCTGCAGCCCTGCCTGGCTTCAGGCCCTGCGGGATGGGAGCCCACACATGCCTGGTGCCCCTGGGTTGTGGCTCCTGAGCCATGTCCCAGCTCCTGTGTGACCTGGGGAACTCCGTGTCTGCTTGCCAAGGTGCCACAGCCCTGGGCTGTGCCCTCTTCCCACCTCTGGCATCGCCTCACACACAAGCTGAGAGAGGGAAAAGGGACGGCTGGCAGTTGTGTGGGAGTCTCCAGGCTTTTATCTTGCCCATGGTTTCCAACAGATGTGGAGTGAGCAATGTCTGTAAGGCAGCAGCTCAGCTTTGCTGCACTGAGATTAAAGGATTTAATAATCTGCTGGCAAGATGTAATTGAAAAAGGCAGAGCTCTGGCTGTGCAGCACTCAGCTGAGGCACCGGGGCATTCCCACGCTCCTGAGATCCCTGCAAACCTTCCAGCAAGCCCAGCAAATCCCACTGTGTGGGGCAGGCCCTGCTCTCCATGGATCCAGGGACTAACACTTCATCTTCCTTTGTAGGTAACTATTGATTTGTCAGAACTGAGCTGCCAGGGAGCTTTTCCCTCTGTACCTCAAGCTGCTCCAGAAGGGATAAGGAACCCAAAGTGGCACTGCCTCCGTGCTGGGTACATCTGGATGTGGCACATGGGGACAGGGGTTGGTGGTGGGAACTGCTGGGTATGATGGTCTCAAGGGGTTTTCCAACATCAGTGATTCCGTGATCCTGTGAGTCCAGGTACATCTCTGGGTACTGAGGGGAGCAGAGCTGCCCTTGCTGGAGGTCAAAGCTTCATTCAGCAGCAGTGGGGATCCATCCATCCATCCATCCAT